>NC_086100.1:11169469-11488802 GCF_963921235.1 Mobula hypostoma | reverse complement strand
AGTTCACCTCAGTGCCGACTTTATTTCTGGAAGTTTCTATGATCTGAAGCTTCAGTTCCTTCACCATGGCTTCCAGCTTCTCCCGTGCCTCGCGCTCACACCTCAGCTCTTCCTGGAGTTCCCGGCGATCTGCTTCCGCTCGGTCCAGCCTTTGTCTCAGCTCGGCTAACTGTATGCCGTGATGAAGGGAAGGGAAGGATCAGGAGAGAAAAAATAAACATGTTAAAGTTGGACCCTTCTTTGCTAACTTCAGCACCACTTTCAAAGGTCCTTGCCAAAGTTATTCCAATCACCTTGTCCACAGCCTCTACAATTCCCAACAAGCACTGCTTAACCGAGTCAGATCAATAATTCATCTGATTTCTAATAATCGTGCAAATGAAATTTCTCCTCTTTTGCACATGATTGTCTTTCCATCCATATGTAGTTTTTCAATGATTCTACTGTTTCTTTGTACCTACTGTGAATACCCGGAAAATAAAAGAATCTCAGGGTAGGATATGATGACATATACTGTATGTACTTTGGTAACAAATTTACTTTGAACTTTGAAATCTTTTATATAACCGAGTACTGATAATTTCAGTCATGGTTTTAAAAAGAAATGCAAGAATTTACTGACAATCTTCTCCTGTTCAGATTACTTCTTAACAATTGTAAGCCATCAATGTTTCCATTAACTGGTTTATTATTGTCACATGTACCAATATACAATGCAAAGCTTTGTTTGCATAGCCATGGCATCCAGGCAAATTAAATACAGGGAACTGCTGCAATAAAGCCTTGGCCCTGTCAGCTTTCCATAAGATATAGGAGCAGAATTGGGCCACTTACCCCATTGAGACTGCTCCACCATTCAATCATGGCTGATATTTTAACGCCATTCCCCTGCCTTCTCTCCATTATTCTTGACCCCCTTACCTATCAATCTCTGTTTGAAGGGGAAAATAAATTAGCCATGTTTGGATGATGGAGAAGATAATGGGCTGAATGGGCCTAATTTTGCTCCCATATGTTACAGATATCAGGTTTCAGAAAAGAAAACCTGAAGTGCGTGTAAATTGGTTAACATAATAAAACCAACAAAACCCACATAAAAGGATGCTGAGCCAGTGGGGTCACTCATCTACCCGTCCAATATTGGAGGTTCTAGGAGCGACAGGGGAAGAGTGCTGGCACCGTATAATGTACTAGATGGGTAAGAGTACAAGGCACATGGGAACACCAATAACACCACCATCCCACCCCCAAGTTATGTCACACAGTAACCTCTAGATATATTACCCTTCCATCTTCAATCTGGACCTAAACTCCACACCAAACATCATTTTGGTTACATCAATTCCAGAAGAACTGCAGTGGTTGTAAGGAAAGAGTTAAATTTGATTCCTCCTTGGTATATATTAAAATGCATAACACAAGATGGAAGTGTGTAAGACAAAATGGTGTTAGTCTGGATTGTTGGAATGATTTGAGAAAGTACAAGGGAACCAGTCCACAATGTTTTGAGAACTTAGTGTGAGCCTACAACCTTGAGAGTACATAATGAAGCTGAAGAGCATGTTTGGCTGGGAAGTATTGTGATAAAGAGTCTTGAAGGGTATAAAAAGGGGCGCTTTCTTTGTGCAAGGGGGAAGCAGCATCTATCATCAAGGGCTTCCAACATCCAGGCCATGCTCTCTTCTTGTTGTTACTATTGGGAAGGAGGTACAGGAGCCGTTGGTCCCACAACACCAAGTTCAGAAAAAGTTATTACTCTTCAACCATCAGGTTCCTGAACCAGAGTGGATAACCTCAACTCTGAACTGATTCCACAACCTATTGACTCACTTTCAAGGACTTTACAACTCATATTCACAGTATTATTTATTTACATTTTTTGTATTCACACTATTTGTCTTTTTGCACTTTAGTTGATTATTACCTCTGTGTGTATACTTGAACTGATTCTATTGATCAATGGGGAGTCTTTTCAGGTTGGGTCATGACTAATGCAAGAGCTGGAGAGAGAGACAGGGACATTGAAAGAAGAAGAGATAGAGCAAGAGATTGGATAAGATGGTAGAGACTTGCGGTTCCTTCCAGCAGTATATTGTGTGGTGTGGTGTGGTTTAGTGGTTGGTTGACAAGTATTATTTTCTCTCTTTTAAAGGTATGTCTGAAGATTAGCTTTATATGTCATAAGTACATCAAAACATACGGTAAAATGTGTCACTTGCGTCAACGACCATCACAGTCTGAGGACATGCTGGGGGCAGCCCACACATGTCGCCATGCTTTCGGCGCCAACATAGCAATTCCACAACTTTATCAGCGCTGACCCATATGTCTTTGTAATGTGGGAGGAAACTGGAGCACCAAGAGGAAACCCACGTGGTCATGGGGGAAAAGTACAGTCTCCTTCAAGATAACAACAGCAATTGAACACCAATCTTACAGCTAGCGCTGTAAAGTGTTACGCTAACCGCCTTGCTACCGTGCCACCCTCTATGCTACCATGGCAACCCTGTTTTACTACTTCAACCATTTTGCTTTATTTCTGTATTGTATTCTTTATAGCTTCAGTGGCCACTTTGAGATACCTCCTGTACCTCATAAAGAGGCCACTGTGTGCATGTTCGTGGTCTTCTGCTGCTGCAGCCCATCCGCTTCAAAGTTCAATGTGTTATGCACTGAGAGATACTTATCTGCACACCATGGTCATAACGTCTGGTTATTTGAGTGACTGTTGCCTTCCTGTCAGCTTGAGAACTAGTCTGGTCATTCCCTCTGACCTCTTACACAGAACTGCCATTCACTGGATTTTTTTTTGCTTTTCATACCATTCTCTGTAAACTCTTGAGATTGTTGCATGTAAAAATCCAGGAGATCAGCAGTTTCTGAGGTACTCAAACCACCCCATCTGGCACCAACAATCAGTCCAGTTAAAGTCACTTGATCACATTTCTTGCCCATTCTGATGTTTGGTCTGAACAACAACTGAACCTCTTGAGCATGCCTGTATGCTTTTATGCATTGCTGCAACACAATTTGCTGCTTAGATATTTGCATTACTAAGCAAATGTACCTAATAAAGTGGACACTGAGTGCATTTTCTTAAAGGAAATTCAGATGTTTTCCCACCACATTCTCCAACACTGAAGGACGGCCTATCTAATGATAGCCTGGAGCCAACAGGCAGAAATGCCTCTTTTGTCCTTTCTTTTAACTGTTCCTTCTATAATAGCTCTACAAGCTCAGACTGTGTCCAGTGACATGGCTCAGTAATCAACAAGTCCACACATCAACTCGACAACATTCCCTCTTGTCCCCTCTCCCATCAGGCAGAAGATACAGAAACTAAAAGCACATACTAGCAGGCTCAAGGACAGATTCTATACCACAGTTACCAGACTCTTGAACGGACCTCCTGTACAATAAACACAAGAGATTCTCCAGATGCTGGAAATTCAGAGTAACACACACAAAATGCTACAGGTCAGGCAGCATCTAGAGAAGGGAATAAAGAGATGATTCTTTCTTCCTCTGGATTAGATAGGGTAAATGCAAGCAGGCATGTTCCACTGAGTTTGGATGAGACTAGAACTAGAGGTCATGGTTAAAGGCGAAGGGTGAAATATTTAAGTGGGAACCTGAGCGGGAACTGCTTCACTCAGGGGGTACTGACAGTGTAGATTTGGCTGTCAGCAGAACTGGTAGATGTGGGTCATTTGTAACATTTAAGAGAAGTTTGATAGGTACATGGATGGGAAGGGCATGGGGGTTATGCTGAAAGGTCAATGGAACAGGCAGGATAACAGCTTGGCACAGACTAGATAGCTGAAGAGCCCAATTCTATGCTGTCATACTCTATAACTTCATAGTTCTCTGAAAGCAGCAACACGGGCGGATAGGGTGGTGAGAGGGACATATGGCACAATTGCCTTCACAGGTTTTAGCATAGAATATTAAAGTTTAGACATTAATTTTCAGCTTCATTAAGCATTAGTTAGACAGCACATGGAGTAGTGCATGCAGTTCTGGTTGTCACACTATGGGAAGGCTACATTTGCACCGGATAGAGTACAGATGAGATTCACCAAGATTGGATTGGAGGACTTTCATCATAGGGAGAAAATGGATAAACTGGGCTGTTTACCCTGTGTGGTCTGAAGAGTATGGAGAGATATGGGTTAAGTGCAGGTCTAGGCGGAGTAATAGTTCAGCACATATAGGATAGGCTGGAGGGCCTGTTTCTGTGCTGTAACACTCTGTGACTCTCTAATAATCTGATTCACCCACTATTGTTTCTTTATGTCATTAGTTTTAAGCACATCTACATGAAGTACTGTCACAGGAAAGCAGTATCCATCATCAAGGGCCACTCCCCCCACCCCCAATCCAGGCCATGAGCTCTTCTCGGTGCTGCTGTCAGGAAGAACATACAGGAGCCTCAAGACTCTCACCACCAGGTTCAGAGAAGGTTATTTTCCCTGAACAATCAGGCTCTTAAACCAGTGGGGATAACTTCACTCAATTTCACTTACCCCATCACTGAACTCTTCCCACAACCTATGGATTCACTTTCAAGGATTTATTTATTTGTTTGCTTGCTTGTTCTTTTGTATTTGAATTGTTTGTTGTCTTTTGCACATTGGTTGTTTGTACATCCTGATGAATCTGGCCTTTCACTGATTCGACTGTGTTTGTTGGATTTACTGTGTATGCCCACAAGAAACTAATCTCAAGGTTGTTTATGGTGATATACGTATGTACTTCGATAATACATTTACTGTGAACATTGATTTAGGAATTTTAAGAGATAGGCACTGTTTTTAAACTCAATCAGAAACTCAGTCCAATTACAACTTTTTAAAATTAGTATTCCCCATCTTCATTTTGATATAGACTTAGGAGATCACATTATATCACATGCTACTGTACATCACCTCTTCATAAGATCTTTTAGTGTATGGATACAGAGATCCTGAATATACTGCATCTCAGATTGAGAATTTACTGATAGACATAGTGGCTATCAGAAATTTAGAAACTCTCCCTTATACTGTATTCTATATCAATATAGAAACATAGAAAACCTACAGCACAATACAGGCCCTCTGGCTCACAATGCTGTGCCAATCATGTCCTTACCTTAGAAATTACCTAGGGTTACCAATAGCCCTCTATTTTCCTAAGCTCCTTGTACCTATCCAGGAGTCTCTTAAAAGACCCTATCGTATCCACCTCCACCACTGTTGCCGGCAGCCCATTCCATGCACTCACCACACTCTGAGTAAAAAGCTTACCCCTGACATATCATATTTAGTTTTCAGTATTTAGTTTTAATAAACTGAAGATTAATACACCCCGCTTTTTTTTTATTTCTGTTGTGGGCAACACCTCAGACAAATATACCTGTGCAGTGTACTCAGCCTCTTGGCTCTTCCCTGTAGTATGATCACACAGACAGCCTTGCTTCAGCTGTTCCAGCCGCCATTCTAAGTCGGCCTGTTCATCATGAGATGCACTCATTCTCTGTGCATGGTCAGACTGCAGAAAATCCAGCTCGTGCTGCAGACCCAGCTTCTCCTCACTCAATTCCTTCAGTTTCATCCTCTTTGTCACTTGCAATAACTCCACTTCCTGAGCAGAAAAGAAAGCCAGACTTAAATCAGGATATCAATGAGCTTAGTAACTAACACAGGCCCGGTTTTTGTCTGCCTGTGACTTGCTTTGACTCATCCTCAGGATATTTCTGTCTCTGCCTATGTCGCTATCAATGGACCTGTTAAGTTTATATACTTAAGAGATACGGTACAGACAGGCCCTTCCAGCCCAACGAGTTGCACCACCCAGCAACCCACCTATTTAACACTAGCCTAATCACAAGACAATTTACGATAATCAATTAGCCGACTAACCCATACGTCTTTGGACAGTAGGAGGGAACTGGAGTATGTGGAGGAAATCCACGCGGTCACAGGTGGAACGTACAAACTACTTACAGAGTAGAACTCCTGCGCTTTGAGCTGTAATAGCGCTGCAATAACTGCTACGCTACCATGATACATAGATTTTAATTTTTAGCAATAATCCAGTAATTTCATGATTATGAATAGACAATATTTCTCTTTGTACATGCTCTTTCTTGCTTTCACCATTTTTATTTCACATTTCTGGCAAAAAGCCAGCTCAGTAACTTGGCAGGTTGGTTTACCGATTTGGAAATTATGTTTGTATTGAGATACAGCACGGTAACAGGCCCTCCCAGACAAATGAGCCCGCACCACCCAATTACACACGTGACTAATTAACTTGCACTTCTTTGGAACGTGGGAGGAAACTGGAGCAAGTGCAGGGAAACCCATGTGGTCACGGGGAGAATGTACAAACTCCTTACAGACAGCTGCAGGAGTTCAATCCAGGTCCATAACACTTTAATAGTATTACACTAACCACAATGCTGCCATAGCAACCATAATATTGCTTTAATAATCAATAGTTATCCTAAAATAGTCATCTTGACTATGAGACCAGCATGGTCTCAGAGATTTGTCCCACTGAGCATCTTTACTGAGAAGAGCAGCAATTTCAAATACTAACATCAGTTTAAATAATCGGTATGCCATGTCACTGATCAATTCCTTTATGTTCAGCTTGAATTGGAAGGCTTCTATTGTGATTTTTTTTACATACAGTAGCTTTACTGTACACACATTAATCACTAAAAATCAAGACTGAGTTACAAATAAATTTTGGCAAAATCTTTAAATTTTAGGATTTTTCTTTAAATTATCTTTAGATCAGATCCTGCTGCTGTCATCACTGACTGTACATCTTGCAAATCGATTCTAAGACATTTGGCTCATCGAGTCTGTTCTGTCATCCCGTCATGGCTGATTCTCTCAACCCTGCCTTCTCTGTGACTTTTGATACCCTGACTAATCATGAACCTATCAACCACCACTTTAAGTATACCCAATAACTTGACCTCCACAAATCTGTCTCTGATAATGAATTCCACAGATTCACCACCCTTTAGTTTAACAGGACAGGAAAGGTCTTACCCCCATACATCAACCATTTATTCCCCTTCATAGATGCTGTCGGACCTGCTGAGTTCCTCCAAAATTTGTGTGTTGCTCTGGATTTCCAGCATCTGCTGAGTCCCTTGTGTTTGTGTCATATCTAGCTTTGCTCCTAAACTCCACAAACCTTCAGCAGCAACATCCCCGCAGATCCTGTATTTTTTCCCTTTTTCTTGGCAGTAAAGAATTCCATAGTGCACTGCATCTCCAACACACAAGGCTGGTTCATGAGCACAGGCAGAACTTACGGCTCTGGACCACAAGATTCTTAAAACAATAGATGTATTTATGCAAGGAGAGTCATGTTTGACTAATCTGAGGGAGTTTATTTTCTGAAGGCTTATCTTAAAATACCACAAAAGAGGTTGGAGAACAAGGTTACGCACACAAAATGCTGGAGTTACTCAGCAGGTCAAGCAGCATCTATTGAAATGAATGAACAGTCAACATTTCAGGCTGAGAAGTTCCTCCAGCAGTTTATGTGTGTTGCTCTGGATTTCCAGCATCTACAAAATTTCTCATGTTTTAAAGCATTCGGGTTGGGAAGTAATATAGTGTCATGGACTGAGACTGAGCTTGTAAAGAGAAGGAATGAACTGATCTTGCTCAGGCTATGGGTACGTAGCACAGGGATTGGTGTTTGAACACCACTTATTTGCAAACTCCATCAATGAGTTGCCCTAAGGAATAAAATGTACTATATCCTTTCCTCCAACAGCAAAATAACAGGATTTCCCTGTGGCCAACCATTTTAATTGGATTGTAGTACTGTGCAGACGCAGTAGAAGCATTCCCAGACAAATCCGGCAAACAGCAGGAAGTTTTCTCAGCGGGAGTCTTTGATTGGAGTATTGTACACAGTGAAAGAGTTTCTGCAGAATTCCGGTGAAGAGCTTTAAAACCCATTCTCCATAAAAGAGGGGTACCATCCAGCACAGCGGCCATCGTCAGAGTGGTCTGAGTCAGAGCGGTAAGACTTTGGCTCAACAGGGCTTCAGCAAGGACAGTCGGAGGCAAGGTAAGTAGGTAAGTTCATTTCTTATTTCTTTTTTTCTTATTTAACTTTTGAGAGACTAGGGGGTATGTCTACACAGTGTTCTGTTCTGGGTGTCAGATGTGAGATTTACAGGAGACTACCAGCCTCCAGCATCTGTGCCAGGTGCATCAAGATGCAGCTCCTCAGAGACCGTGTTAGGCAACTGGAGCTGCAGCTCGATGACCTTCGGCTTATTAGAGAAAATGAAGCAATAGACTGGGGCTACAGGGAGGTAGTCATCCCCTGGCTCTTAGAGACAGATATGTGGATGACTGTCAGGAGCGGGAAGAGAGAATGTCAGATCGTGGACAGCACCCCTGTGGCCATCGCCCTCAGTAAGTACTCCATTCTGAGTACTGTTGGGGGGAGGAGGCGACCTACCTGGGAGAAGCACCAAGTCTGGCTCTGTGGCCTAAAAACTAAGGAACTGAAGAGGATGGCAGCGGTAACAGGAGACTCTGTAGTTAAGGGGGATACATAGGCAGTTCTGTGATGCGAAAAAGAAACAAGGATGGTAGTTTGCCTCCCAGGTGCCAGAATCTGAAGTGTTTCTGAAATGTTCATAATATCCTGAAAAGGGAGGGTGAGCAGCCGGAAGTCGTGGTACGTATTGGTACCAAAGACATAGGCAGAAAATGGGAGAATACAGGGAGTTAGGAAGGAAGCTGAGAAACAGGACGTGTGCCAAGCGACAGTGAGGATGGGAATAGAATGAGGTGGCAGATAAATACCTAGCTGAAGAATTGGAGCAGGTGCAGGGATTCAGATTTTTAGATAATTGGGACTTCTTCTGGGGCAGGTTGGACCTGTACAAAAGGGATGGGTTTTACTTGAATCCAAACGGGACTAATAATCTTGTGGGCAAGTTCACTACAGCTGTTGGAAGTGGTTTAAACTAATATGGCAGGGAGATAGGAACCAGTAAGATAGAGCTGAGGAAGAGCTAGCAGGTTTGAAAGCACATGATGGGTGGAACATGAATGTAAGGAAGGACAAGCCAGTGATGAGGTACAAATGCAGACAAAGCTGAGTTAAATTGTACCACAGGCAAAATTCAAAGGGGCAAAGAATGCAGGACTGAAGGTGCTGTATTTATATGTGCGTAGCACCCAGAATAAGGTGGACAAACTCATGGCGCAATTAGAGATTAGTCAGTATGACGTTGTGGGCATCACTGAGTCGTAGCTGAAAGAAGGCTATAGTTGGGAGCTTTAACATCAAAGGATATACTTTATATGAAAAGGACGTGGAAGAAGGCATAGGCGGTGCTGTGGCTCTGCTGGTAAGAGATGCAATTACATCTTTAGAAAGCGCTGATGTAGGGGCAGAGAATGGTGAAGTATTGCACATGGAGTTAAGAAACTGCAAGAGTAAAAAAACAATTATGGAATCATATATGGGCCTCCAAATAGTAGCCAAAATGTGGGGTTGAGATTGCAAAGAGCTGGAAAACACATGAAATAAAGGTAATGTCAGAATTGTAATGGGGGACTTCAATATACAAGACTGAGAAAATCACGCTGGCGTCGGATCGCAAGAGAGGGAATTTGTTGAATGCCTACAAGATGGCTTTATAGAGCAAACAGGCTTGAGCTTACTAAGGGAAAGGCCATCTTCCTTCTTCATCAGCCCTTTAACCTTTTACACCTATCACCTCCCAGCTTTTTACTTCATCACCCCCTCCCCTACCCACCCGGCTTCACCTTCCAGCTTGTACTCCTTCCCCTCCCCTCACTTCCTTATTCTGTTGTCTTCCACCCTTTCTTTCCAGTCCTGATGAAGGATTTCCACCCAAAATATCACCATAAATACTGCCTGACCTGCTGAGTTCCTCTAGTATTTTGTGTGTGAACCTCTGGATTTGCAGCATCTGCAAAATCTCTTGTGTAATATTTCCAATTTTGCTTAGTATACTGGGTTGGATTATCAGTAGAGAATGGGACGTAACGAAGCTGGAAGGGTCCACGGACAATCTAGTGATTAGTTGGGAACGTGGAGATTAATTTTAATATGGGAAAATGCAAAGTTATCCACTTTGGTGCACCGAACAGGAAGACAGAGTATTTTCAAGTGCTGAGACATTGGGTATTTGAAAGGATGGAGGTGTCCTTGTCCAAAACTAACACACAGGTGCAGCAAGGAAAATAAGTGTATGTTGGCCTGTATTTTGAGGAGATTTGATTACAAAGGCAGAGGCATCTTACTACAGCATTTAAATGCAAACAACAGGAATTCTGCAGATGCTGGAAATTCAAGCAACACACATTAAAGTTGCTGGTGAACGCAGCAGGCCAAGCAGCATGATGCTGCTTGGCCTGCTGCGTTCACCAGCAACTTTGATGTGTGTTACTACAGCATTTGCCTCCAGCATTTTGTGTGTGTTACTCTGGGGTTCCACCATCTGCAGAATCTCTTTGTGTTACTGCAATTATAATTTTTTTGGTGAGAACATTATCAGGAGTATAGCAACCACTTAGTCCCTTACCTACAAAAGAATGTACCAACCGTAGAGAGTGCTCAGATGGCAGGTTTGCCATATGAAGAGACATTGAGTAGATTAAGCATGTATTTTCCAAAGCTTGGGAGCGTAAATCTCCTCCTGTCTTGTGAGGATCGGATGAACAAGCTAGGGCTTTTCACTTTGGAGTGAAGGAGGACGAGAGGTGGTTTGAAAGAGTTGTTCAAGATGAACAGGGGCATAGATTGTGTGGATGGCAATTCGCTTTTTCTCAGGATGGAAATAGCTAATATGAGATGACATAAGTTTAAGATGACTGGAGGAAAGTACAGGGGGATGTCAGAGGTAAATTCTTCACACACAGAGTAGTGACTACATGGAATGCCCTGACAGGGGTGGTAGTAGTCGCAGGTACATTAGAGGCATGACATACAGATGATATTTTAAAAAATGGAGCACTAGGTAGGAGGGAAGGGTTAGATTGATCTCAGTGATCCTGGATTAGCTTCTTCCCCTCTGCCATCATATTTCTGAATGGACACTAAACCCATGAACATTTCCTCACTATTTTTTCTTTCTATTTCTTTTGGCACTACTAATGTTATTTAACTTTATATATAATTTAATGTCACCTCTTATGGATGGTGTATATGTGTATTTTCCCCTCAATCTTGTGTCATCTTCCACATCCTTTCTATCTGCTATTTCAAGCCCTGGTATTTCTCCAGTTTCTCATACTCTTTCTTCGTGATGTTACTGTCATTCGGGATTGCCACATCCATTATTTTTCTGTTCCTTTTCCACTATTACCATGTCTGGTTGGTTGGCCAGCACCTGCTCACCAGTCTGTATTTGGAAGTCCCACAGGATGTCAGCTCTCTCATTCTCCACTACCTTCTCACGTTTGGACTTGGAGTATCCAATCCATACTCAGCGCGGATGTTCCTGTCACAATTCCTGCAACCTGGTTGTGCTGTTCAGCGCATGCTGTCCCTGCCTGCATCTCGCACACTGCTACTATGTGCTGGATGGTTTCAGTGGATTTCTTGCACAGTCGGCATCTTGGGTCTTGTCTGGTGTGATAGAACCCTGCTTCTATTGCTGTTGTGCTCAGTGCCTGTTCTTGTGCAGTCCTTCAGCCCTGCCATTTCCAGCTCTTACATCAGCCACCTCCGATAACTAGTACATCCCATGCAGTGGCTTATCCTGCCATGGCCTCTGGTCCTCTGGCTTTGCTTCACCCACTTCCACTTCCGTATCCCTGCCTGTTGTCAGCAGTATTCTCCTAGCAGGTCGTCCTTTGGGCCATCTTCCTGATATACTCACAGATGTTTTGCATTTCTTCCAGGACTGTGGCCTGCACACTTCCAAGTCCCTGTCCTCCTATATTCTGGCGGGTGTACAGTTGCTCCACATTGGACTTTGGATGGAATCCTCCATTGATTGTTGGTAGCTTCCGGGTCTTGATGTCAGCGGCTGCCAGTTCATTCCTTGGCCAGCACACTACTGCGGCTGGGTATCTGATGACTGGTAGGGCAAATGTGTTGATGGCTCTGATCATGTACTTCCCATTCAGCTGGCTTCTTAGGACCTGCCTCTTTCTTTGGAAGTACTTGGATTTCATGACACATACCAGTGATATTAAACCTGATTCTAATTCTGATTGATCCTAGGTTAAAAGATTGGCAGATATTTCTCCTGGCTGAACTGTCTCAGGATAAGAGAAGACGATAAGGAGAATTTTTTTCATGAATTGTGGTGAATCTTTAATTGTCTACACTAGAAAGTTGTGGAGGTCAGTTATTAATTTTATTCAGAACGGAGACAGAGGTTTCTGGACATTAACGGAATCAAGGGATATGGAAATAGTGAAGTCAGACTGAAGATCAGATATGGTATTGAGGTGATCAGCCATGATCTTGATGAATGGAGGTGCAAACTTTAAGTACAAATGGCCCATCCCGGCCCCTATTTCTCAAGTATTCACATTTCTGACAAGTGGGTATAATTCAGAAATACGTTACTATCTGTCATGCATTTTGAATTCCACCACAGACAGTCCCCAGCCTGGCTGCAAAAGGAGGAAGGTTGATCATGGGGCTAGCGACCTCATCCCATAAAAACCCAGTGCTACAGAAATGGCAACAGAAGATCCAAAGACCTCATCCCCGGGAGAGGAAGAAGAACTGGCCGAAGGCAGACTCTGGTGATTTACTGTCAGCCAACTATGCCAGAGTAGGGGTGAAGGGCTTAATTAAAATATGCACTTTGGGGAGCTCTCAGGTCATGTCAAGTACTAACATATACAAGTATCTTTCTTCTTTAATAGCAATTCAATAAGAGTAGACTAAATTCTGCAGCTGAGTAAAACTGATCTAATACCTCATTTTTCTTTTAGTGCAATCGATAGTTGAAATATTTATGTTTAACATTGAACAGTGCAACACAGGAACAGGAGTTTTAACTCATAATTATGCCAACCATAATTCCAGTTTAAAGTAAACCTCTCTAACTATGTGTGATCCATAGCCCTCCTTTCCCCTCCATTAAGCCCTTTCACATTACCATTTGCAAATGCTTCTTCTGGTGAATTGTGGTATTCAGTTTCTCCTGCTGTAGACAGTACGTCTTCATGATTTGTTCCACTATTTTTTCATTCTCCTCTTCTGTGTGCTCTCCAATGTGCAGAGAAGAATTACGAGTCTCTTTATCAGTACGTGATGAATTGCTACTTAAGTCTGTGGGAACCCCCTCTTTGTTTTTGTTGCTGACACTTTCACACTTGATGTATTCTTCATCTGCAGTGGAAGAGACTGAAGCTCGGTTACCTTTCAGGAGAAAAAGAAATGAAAATTTTATTTTATTTTTTATTTACAGATATAGCCTAAAACAGATTCTTCTGGCCCAACAAGCTGTATCACTCAGCAAACCACCTACTTAACCCTAGCCTAATCACAGGACAATTTACAATGGCCAACTAACCTACTAACCGAGGGAGGAAACTGAAGCACCTGGAGAAAACCTATGGGGAGAAGGTACAAACTTTTTACAGACATCAGGATTGAACTCTGAACTCTGACACCCCAAGCTAACTGCTACGCTACTGTGGTAACCTTTAAACCTTATAACACATTTGCATCAAAGAGCTATTTCAATCAGCGATATAAACCAAAGAAATTACTTTTCATACTAAAATAGATATTAAAATTCTAGGATTCCATTTTGAAATATGTTCTAAAGTCTTTTTAAAAAAGACAATGTTAAGAAATAGAAATCGTAAAAAATAGGAATGAGCAAAAATTCAAATTATAATTTTAATTATAATTTCTGCTTCAGTGTGGGAGCACAGTGCAGACCAGACTCAATGGGCTAAATGCCCTAATTCTGCTGTCTTATGAGTGTACAGCCTTTTGAACCTGTGCACCATATCAGTTTGTCTGTGGCCCAATCCTACTCATAACTGACTTGTCCCATGTCTACAGATCCCTCAAAGTTGCTACACAAGTTGATAGGGTAGTTAAGAAGGCTTATAGTGTGTCAGCCTTCATTAGTTCAGGGACTGAATTCAAGAGCCATGAGGTTATGTTCCACCTCTATAAAACTCTGGGTAGACTAACTACACTTAGAGTATTGTGTTCGGGTCTGGTCACCTCATTATAGGAAGGATGTGGAAGCTTTAGAGAAGGTGCAGAGGATATTTACCAGGATGCTACCTGGATTAGAAAACACATCTTATGAGAACAGGTTAAGTGAGCTAGGGCTTCTCTCTTTGGAGCAAAGGAGGATGAGAGGTTACTTAATTTTGGAAAAATGGGGGGTGTCAGAGATAGCTTCCCCCCCCACACACAAAATGATAATGATAAGTATGTGTAATACAGTGCCAGAGTGGTGGTAGAGGTAGGTACATTAGAGACATTTAAGAGACTCAGAAAGGCACGTGGATGAAAGGAAAATGTTAGGCTATGGTGGAGGGAAGGGTTAAATTGATCTTAGAGTAGGTTAAAAGTTTGCTACAACATCATGGGCCAAAGGGTCTGTGCTGTGCTGTTTTATGTTCTATATTCTAATCCCATATCCCTTAATAGCACATTTCAACTGGTTTCAGCATGGAAAAATTCTTTCTAGTTTCACTCGCAAGTTGCTCACTCGGATAGTAGATTACGAATCCCTTTAGTGTATAGTCCCACTGGAAGAAACAGTTTGCCTTTATTATTTTAAATACTTAAGTTGATAATTTCTTGGCTTTCTAAGTAGAAGTAAGTAGAAGTGTTATTCACTATTTAACCCATAAAGTCCTGGTATCATCTCTGGTGGATATGCACTTCCCATATCATAGTCAGTGGCCAAAAATACACTCAGAGGCCACTTTATTAGGTACAAAAGGTACCTAATAAATTGGCCACTGAGTGTATGTTTGTGGTCTTCTGCTGCTGTAGACCATCCACAGCTAGGTTTGACACATGTACAGACAGAGATGCTCTTCTGCACACCGCTGTTGTAACACGCAGTTATTTGAAATACTATTATCTTCCTGTCAGCTTGAACCAGTCTGGCCGTTCTCCTCTGACCTCTCTCATTAAGGTGCACTTTTGCCCACAGAATTGCCACTCACTGGATATCATTTGATTTTCACACCTTTCTCTATAAGCTCCAGAAAACTGTTGTGCATGAAAATCCCAGGAAATCAGCAGTGCCTGAGGTCACTCAAATCACCGTGTCTGGCACCAACAAACAATCAACAGTCAAAGTCACTTAGAACATATTTCTTCCCCCATTCTGATGTTTGGTCTGAACAATAACTGAACCTCTTGAGCAAGTTTGCATGCTTTTATGCATTGAGTTGCTGCCACACGATGGACTGAGTAAACCTGTTTCCTCTAAGCTGCGCGTGTGTGCAGTCTCACAGTCATTGAAATGTTCCCGCACACATAGCCCTTGTTTCTGCAGAGCTGCAGTTTTCTTTTATACAATATGTCGCATAGTTTTCAGGCCGTGTAAAAATTTCCTGCTAGAGCAATGGTTGGTCCGCAGAACTGTAAATAAAAATTAGAGGGAACATTGCAGATATCTGCATTAATAAGCAAGTGTACAGGAGTATCTAATAAAATGGCCTCTGAGTGCAGAACACAAGAAGTCTGATCAAGATTCTGCACCAGTGAAGCATCATTTTTCACAACTGAATTCCAAACACTTTGAATTACGGATAGGATTCCATCAGCCTTTAAGAAAGGTTCTTCAACTGTCTGGAAGACTTCAATTATTTAGGTAATTAGATTTTTAAATCTCTTTGCACTTCCATAGGCACTTGCCTCTCACCATAAAAAAAAGCTGAGTAGGCTTGTGTCATTCTCTGATTCAAATGGGAGATATCTCACTATCTTATCTTGAACTCCACCTTCCGTTTTTCTCCGGTCATAACCTATGATCTTAAGTAACTTCCTTCTTTCTTATACAAAGTTTACTCTGCCTTCTAGTCCAATATCAACTGTAAACTTGGAAACACAATTCTTTATTCTTTATTGTGTGCAATAAAGGAACAGCAGTTATAATGGGTGACTTCAATCTACATGTAGATTGGGTGAACCAAATTGGTAAAGGTGCTGAGGAAGAGGATTTCTTGGAATGTATGCGGGATAGTTTTTTGAACCAACATGTCGAGGAACCAACTAGAGAGCAGGCTATTCTAGACTGGGTTTTGAGCAATGAGGAAGGGTTCATTAGCAATCTTGTCGTGAGAGGCCCTTTGGGTAAGAGTGACCATAATATGGTGGAATTCTTCATTAAGATGGAGAGTGACATAGTTCAGAAACAAAGGTTCTGAACTTAAAGAGGGGTAACTTTGAAGGTATGAGACGTGAATTAGCTAAGATAGACTGGCAAATGACACTTAAAGGATTGACGGTGGATATGCAATGGCAAGCATTTAAAGATTGCATGGATGAACTATAACAATTGTTCATCCAGTTTGGCAAAAGAATAAATCAAGGAAGGTAGTGCACCCATGGCTGACAAGAGAAATTAGGGATAGTATCAATTCCAAAGAAGAAGCATACTAATTAGCCAGAAAAAGTGGCTCACCTGAGGACTGGGAGAAATTCAGAGTTCAGCAGAGGAGGACAAAGGGCTTAATTAGGAAGGGGAAAAAAGATTATGAGAGAAAACTGGCAGGGAACATAAAACCTGACTGTAAAAGCTTTTATAGATATGTAAAAAGGAAAAGACTGGTAAAGACAAATGTAGGTCCCCTACAGACAGAAACAGGTGAATTGATTATGGGGAGCAAGGACATGGCAGACCAATTGAATAATTACTTTGGTTCTGTCTTCACTAAGGAGGACATAAATAATCTTCCAGAAATAGTAAGGGACAGAGGGTCCAGTGGGATGGAGGAACTGAGCGAAATACATGTTAGTAGGGAAGTGGTGTTAGGTAAATTGAAGGGATTGAAGGCAGATAAATCCCCAGGGCCAGATGGTCTGCATCCTACAGTGCTTAAAGAAGTAGCCCAAGAAATAGTGGATGCATTAGTGATAATTTTTCAAAACTCGTTAGATTCTGGACTAGTTCCTGAGGATTGGAGGGTGGCTAATGTAACCCCACTTTTTAAAAAAGGAGGGAGAGAGAAACCGGGGAATTATAGACCGGTTAGCCTAACGTCGGTGGTGGGGAAACTGCTGGAGTCAGTTATCAAAGATGTGATAACAGCACATTTGGAAAGCGGTGAAATCATCGGACAAAGTCAGCATGGATTTGTGAAAGGAAAATCATGTCTGACGAATCTCATAGAATTTTTTGAGGATGTAACTAGTAGAGTGCATAGGGAAGAACCAGTGGATGTGGTATATTTGGATTTTCAAAAGGCTTTTGACAAGGTCCCACACAGGAGATTAGTGTGCAAACTTAAAGCACACGGTATTGGGGGTAAGGTATTGATATGGATAGAGAATTGGTTAGCAGACAGGAAGCAAAGAGTGGGAATAAACGGGACCTTTTCAGAATGGCAGGCAGTGACTAGTGGGGTACCGCAAGGCTCAGTGATGGGACCCCAGTTGTTTACAATATATATTAATGACTTGGATGAGGGAATTAAATGCAGCATCTCCAAGGTTGCGGATGACACGAAGCTGGGCGGCAGTGTTAGCTGTGAGGAGGATGCTAAGAGGATGCAGGGTGACTTGGATAGGTTGGGTGAGTAGGCAAATTCATGGCAGATGCAATTTAATGTGGATAAATGTGAAGTTATCCACTTTGGTGGCAAAAATAGGAAAACAGATTATTATCTGAATGGTGGCCGATTAGGAAAAGGGGAGGTGCAACGAGACCTGGGTGTCATTATACACCAGTCATTGAAAGTGGGCATGCAGGTACAGCAGGCAGTGAAAAAGGCGAATGGTATGCTGGCATTTATAGCAAGAGGATTCAAGTACAGGAGCAGGGAGGTACTACTGCAGTTGTACAAGGCCTTGGTGAGACCACACCTGGAGTATTGTGTGCAGTTTTGGTCCCCTAATCTGAGGAAAGACATCCTTGCCATAGAGGGAGTACAAAGAAGGTTCACCAGATTGATTCCCGGGATGGCAGGACTTTCATATGAAGAAAGACTGGATGAACTAGGCTTGTACTCGTTGGAATTTAGAAGATTGAGGGAGGATCTGATTGAAACGTATAAAATCCTAAAGGGTTTGGACAGGCTAGATGCAGGAAGATTGTTCCCAATGTTGGGGAAGTCCAGAACGAGGGGTTACGGTTTGAGGATAAAGGCGAAGCCTTTTAGGACCGAGATCAGGAAAAACTTCTTCACACAGAGAGTGGTGAATCTGTGGAATTCTCTGCCACAGGAAACAGTTGAGGCCAGTTCATTGGCTATATGTAAGAGGGAGTTAGATATGGCCCTTGTGGCTAGGGGGATCAGAGGGTATGGAGGGAAGGCTGGTGCAGGGTTCTGAGTGGATGATCAGCCATGATCATAATAAATGGCAGTGCAGGCTTGAAGGGCCGAATGGCCTACTCCTGCACCTATTTTCTATGTTTCTATGTTTCACCCATCCTATTCCTGCATATATAGAATGCAGTGAAAAGGCTAAAGCTCCTGAACACTAGGGAATACCATCTGTCACATTTCAGCAGTCCGAGAATAAAACGTGAATCCTCATGATTCGCTATCCCTAAAATATACTAGCCCTTGACAACATGTTCCAATTCCACACACTCAATTTTCATTAGCAATGCGATCACTCCAGCTGAGTATGATGTTCTCCCAAGGGGTTATTCTCTTAACTGAAAATGCCTGTGTGTGACTTTGCTTAATGTGGGGAGGCTGATGCACGGGCAGCCACCACACTGTCCTTGTCAGGTCGGGGTCACGGACCAGTGCCATGGCATGCAAGATGACTGGGGACCCTTCATTGCTGCAGCCTTCCACCACCGTCACTGCTGTTGTAATGTGTCATCTCCTTCTGCCAGCTCCACCGTTGAGGTCTTGGTTGGATTACTATTTGTCTTTAACCTCCTCCTTGACTGTACCACCCTGGGTGACCTTACCAGAAGCTAAGCTCCAGGCGGCACCACTCTTGGGATCTCAAGAACTCACAAGCCTCTCCACCCAGCTCAAGGTGACTATTCTCAGAGAATCGTATCATATAGTAATGTTCGCTAATAACCTTCTATACAGTATTTACTGTGACCAAAATCTACATTTGGCAGAGCAGTACGAATACGAAACAATACGAAAACCAGTTTGGAACCCTTTTGTTTTTAATGTCATCAAAGAAACTGAGCTCATTCTCAAGAACAAACTTTCAAATCCCCACTTAAACAGGGTCTTGAAAATTACGGCATCCATAATGACAAATAAAAAATCATGCTCAAATAGCGCTTACTCCAAGACATATTGCAATACCTAATCAACACATTGAACTCACATGAATGATAGGAATCTGCAAATGAGGTGTTGCTTCCTTCCTCTTCTGGAGATGATGCGTAATACGAAATCAGCTTCTTATCCACATTTTCCTTCTGATGTTTCACCTCCTCCTCCAAACTTGTGGACGTGTCCATCGCAGATTCTTTATTCACCGGCTTAGTGGCATCTCTACATCGTTGTAAAGGTGGAGCCAATGAAACATTTGGAGCTATCACCTTATCGTACATATATAAAAGACAGCTGCAGAATTTTAAAACACGGGTTTAGTGAAAATCAAACACATGTATCACATTATGAAATGTGTACCAATATCTTCAATATAGTTCAGTGTGAATTTTAGCTTCATAGTGCTCTGTGAAACTTTCAAAACATTGGTCTATTTTTAAATATATCAATTCAGAAGTATAGGGATTTGAAATTGGTTCTATAAAAATTACTGTACATTTTCATCTCAACCAGAACTATTCCAATACCAACTAAAATTTCCTCTCTGATTCTCCCTTCTTTGGATACTGACTGATCTGCTGAGTCTTTCAAAATTTTCTCTTTTATTTTTATACAAATATAAGTTCTTGTATATCATCTTCTGAACACTGGTGGAAATGTGATGATTGTCTCCTTTATACTGTAAAGGTTACTTACATATGTTCTTAACAAATTCAGTGAATTAAGTTAATGATTATGTAAATAGGAACTTTCCTATGCAGGTGTTAATTGCATTTGATAATTCCGAAGCTTGTTTCAGTATATTCATATAATCGACTGTTCAACCCAAATACTGTGGTTAGCTATGAACGTCAGATGACTGGATGCATACAATGTCCCAAAACAGCCTTTTAATAGAGTACTTGTTTAGTTGAAAATATTTCCAAATTCAACTACTTTGTGCAAATTAAATACACTTGCAAAACAACTAATTCAGCATCACAAAAGCAAGAAAGTTAATGCTGAGGCTTTATAATTTACTGGTCAGACCACACAGCGCAGTTTTATCTGTGTACATACATCTATTGATGCTTCTGGACACATCTTCAGTGATGTTCCTGGAATCATCGGGTGCTTCGGGTCTTTCAACATCATACAACCTCCTCCAGGTGACCCAGCCGGGGCTGATCAGACCTCAGCTTGCGTCCAGATGGCTAGCTACTTATCACTCCATGGCTGTCCTCTTTTGAGCCACAGCCATCTTGAGGCCCTCTCTGCCGCATCGGTGGTACTGCGGATGGCTCTCCTCTTCCTCTCTCCCTCGATGCCCAAAATGCTGAAGGCTCTAACTAAGGAACGGGCTGCAAATCCCCTACAACCAACCCGAAGCTTGTACTGGAATTGGAGAGAGTCCAGAAGAAGCTCAAGAGAATTAATCTGGGAATGAAAAGGTTAATGTATGAGGAGCGTTTGATGGCTCTGGACCTGTACTCATTGGAATTCAGAAGAATGAGGGGGGATAGCAATGAAAACTACTGAATATTTAAAGTCCTAGATAGAGTGTACATGGAGAGGATGTTTCCAATAGTGTAGGAGTCTAGGACGTGAGGGCACAGCCTCTGAATAGAAGAATATCCCTTTGGAACAGAGATAAGGAGGAATTTTTTTAGTCAGAGGGTGGTGAATCTGTGAAATTCATTGCCAGACAGTTGTGGAGTCCAAGTCATTGGGTACATTTAAAGAAGAGGTTAATAGGTTCTTGGTTAGTCAGAGCATCAATGGTTCTGGGGAGAAGGCATGAGAATAGATTTGATAGGGATAATAAATCAGCCATGATGAAATGGCAGAGTAGACTCAATGGGCCAAATGGCTTGGTCCGATATCTCATGTAAGTCAGTGATAATAAGCCCAATTCTGATTCTGAAAAGCTGACACATTTGCAGATTTCTCAGTTCTTTCCAAATGCTGAAAGCTGATCAAACAAAAGACTTCAAAGTACGAGATACGTACTTTGAGGTAAAATTTCTTCCCAAAATATACGACTCAACCAAAAACCAGAGAAAACGTGATTAATAACATGTAATGAGGCAATTTACTGGTCTTGAGGTACTGAGGAGGCAAAATACCTTATAAGTTCCACTGATTTAACTGAAAGGATATATTTTCATCTTGCTAAATACACAGATCTGCTGCCAATTAGAGAGACCATCCAACCTTCACTTCCAGAATCAATCTCAAGACTCATAGTGGAGGTGGTGTTGGCAATGCACAGCAAGCTGAAAATTAACCAGAGGGTGGTTTATAATTGTATTCAGTGTTACTTCACTGCCAAATCTGTGTGTAATATTTTGTGTTTCTTTATGGAGGTGTGGAAACACAAAACAGCATGGATGTACTGGAGTTAGCAAATCCAGAGTAAATCCACAGATTCGTGCTGAGTATAGAGCTCTGTTCAGGCCATTCAATTTGGGAATGGTATGACAAAGCACAGAGCTTTTATATAAAAGAGATTAGAGATAAGTTTTATTTGTCACATGTACATCAAAACATGAACTGTTTGGTTAGAGTCAAATCAAATCAGCAAGGATTGTCATGGGGAGAGCCCACAAGTGTTGCCACACTTCTGGCACCAACATAACATGCCCACAGCTTACATACTCTAACCATCTGGAATGTGGGAAGAAACCAGAGCACTGGAGGAAACCCACGCAGTCACGGAGAGAACGTACAAATTCCTTATAGGTAGCGACATGAACTGAATTCCGATCAGTGATCAGTAGCACTGTAAAGTGATGCGCTAACTGCTACACTACCATGCCACCACAGAAGGAACTGTTGGGTGAATTTTTTATTCATTTCCATAGATGCTGCCTGAACTGCTGAGTTCCTCCAGCATTTTGTGTATGTTTCTTTGGATTTCCAGCATCTGCAGACTTCCTCATGTTTGTGAAGACGAAATTTCATTTATTTTATTTAGAGATACAGTGTGGAATAGGCACTTCTGGCCCAACAAACCTCACCGCCCAGCAACCCATCTATTTAACCCTAGGCTAATCACAGGACAATTTACAATAACCTAGTTCATTTTTGGACTGTGGCAGGAAACTGGAGCACCCAGAGGAAGCTTACGCCGTCACAGGGAGAACGTATGGAAATGAACTCGATGTCACTCTGGGCTGGTGCTAACTGCTATGGTACCGTGGCTTTCTGAAGGATTTAGTTTTACAGTTCCCATCTATAGGATCTGAAATATAAGGTAACATTTCTGCATCTTATTGCAACTAACAGCTAGTTAGTAAACACACCACAAAATAACGCGACAAAAATCAGCAATGATGTCCTATTTCATCTCCAGATGGTGTCTGGTGAGGCTATTGTACCAGACTGTTCAACCCATACGGCAAGTTTCCCAATAGAAGACAGCTTGTGAGGTGATTTGTTCTCTCTGTTTGTACAGGCTTCAAATACATGGATTCGACATTCTCAATACCATCCTGAGTATTCCTTCTCCAATTTGAGCAGCCATGAGCCAAGAATTCTCAAGAGGAGGCACTGACAGCATCCTACAATATCCTCTTCCAGCCACCTGGAGATCACAACAAAGCCAACAGTACAGTGAGCATTTCAGGACTGGTGTTCGAATCATGTACTCTGTCCAACAGAGACAAGTGCGTGAAATCAGGCCCTCAGTACTGAAAAAGGAGGCCAAAGAAAGAACCCTCCCATCCATCCCACAATGTCCTACCATTAGGTAGAAGATACCTACTAGAGCATTAGGACAAAAACTGTTGGGATGGGAAACAGCTTCTTCCACCAGGTTGTGAGACTTCCTGAACTCCCTGCCACCACCCAAGTCTCATCACTTATGAAGTGCCAGTGGTATTATACTGTTTACTTTTAACTTGTGTCGAAAATGCACTTTATGCTAAGTGTGAGTCTTCTGAATATATTTTGTTATTTGTTAATGTATTTGTGGTACTTATTACTATATGTTTTGTGTGTGAGTTATACAGTAGATCTGTTGGAAATTAGGACGGAGAAATGGCAGATGGAGCTTAATCTGGGCAAGTGTGAGTTGTTTTATTTAAGAGATCAGATACGAGAGGGAAGTGAACACTAATGCTGGCGTTAAAGTTCAAGTTTAAGCTTATTGGCATTCAACTGTCTACATGTATATGGTTGAATGGCAATAAACTTAAACTTGACCTTGATGCCAACTTTAGTGTACATTTCCCTCTCTTATCTGATCTCTTAAACACCTCACACTCGCCCAGATTGCTCTATTTGCCATTTCTCCACCCTGATCTCCAACAGATATACTGTACGTCAAGCTGTATCCTCTGATAACTTTTGCTACCATCCATAACTTCAACAATTTCTGTATCATCAGCAATACAGTCATTGTTGGTTAATAAATACTCAGAATCAGACTAATTTTCTTGTTTAGACAGGGTATCAAAGATTACAAGAAGGCAGGAGAATATGGTTTGAGAGGGATAATAGACCAGCTATGATGGAATGGCAGAGCAGACTTGATGGTCTGAATGGCCTAATTCTGCTCCAACGCCTTATGGTCTTATGGTAATATTATTGATCAGATCACCTACTGTTTCATCCATACGATTTACATCTATTACAAACAACAGAGGATAGCGTATGAAACCAAGACCCAAGCCGCTGTCAGCTTACGAGAGGAAATGCACGGGATCAGAGGGTTGTAGACTCAGATAGCTCCATCATGGGCACTAGCATCCCAACATCGAGGACACCTTCAAAAGGCAATGCCTCAAAAAGGCAGCATCCATCAGAATCAGAATCAGGTTTATTATTACTGGCATGTGTCATGAAATTTGTTAACTTAGCAGCAGCAGTTCAATACATGATATAGAAGAAAAATAAATAGCTGTATATGTATATTGGTGATTCAGAATCGTGCAAAACAGAAATAATATATATTAAAGTGAGGTAGTGTTCATGGGTTCAATGTCCATTTAGGAATTGGATGGCAGAGGACCTTTACCTCCAGGATATCTCTTCTCATTTTTACCATCAGAGGGGAGGTGCAGCAGCCTGAGGACACATACTTTAGCAACAGCTTCTGCCCCTCCCCCACCAGATTTCTTTTAGACATTTTTTTCAATATGTCATTATCATCATCATGTGCCATGTTGTATGATGTGGGCAATCATGGTCTTTGACCATGATTATTCTCAGCAAATTTTCTGCAAGAGTGGTTTGCCATTGCCTTCTTCTGGACAGTGATTTTACAAGACGGGTGACTCCAGCCATTATCAATACTCTTCACAGATTGTCTGGTGTCAGTGGTCGAATAACCAGGACGTAATATGCACTAGCTGCTCACACGACCATCCCCCACCTGTTCCCGTGGCTTCACATGACCCTGATCAGGGGGCTAAGCAGGTGCCACACTTTGCCCAAGGGTGACCGGCAGGTTAGCAGAGGGAAGGAGGGTTTTACATCTTTTTTGGTAGAAGTGTATCTCCTATAAATATATTTCCTATTATTTATGTATATTTCTTATCATAATTTATAGTATATTTACATATTGCACTGTACTGCTGCTGCAATACAACAGATTTGACAACTAGATTCTGATTCTAGATTTCCTCATTACACATGAGTAAAATCAGGCTTCAGCCACAAGGGGGCATCCAAGCATAATTATCACAATATGCCTCCACATGAAAGATGCTTAAAATAAAAGCATATTTAAATTTTTGTCTGCAATAAGCAGGCATGAATTTAGTTTATAAAAACCTGAATTATGTTAAGGACTTCTGGCAATATTACAATGTGGCAGCAAGGTAGTAAAATCATTGCTCAAAATTCTGCTACAGGGAAGAGGATATATAACATTCACATCAGAACCACCAGACTCAAAAACAGTCACTACCCCCATGTAGTAAGGCTGCACCTCCACCCACTAACCCACTCCATCACCACTACTTTATCATTTCCTGTTAGAAACACCGTATGTACAAACATTCCTGTACCTAGCATCATTTACGTACATATAATAAATGTACAGTTGATAGAAAAAGTTTGTGAACCCCATGCAATTACCTGCTTTTCTGCATTAACTACTCATTGAGTCGGCTTCGCCATTTCATCATGGCTGATCCACTTCTCCTCTCAGCCCCAGTCTCCTGCTTTCTTCCCATATTCCTTCATGCCCTGACCTATCAATAATCTATCAACCTCTGCCTTAAATATATTCCAAAAGACTTGGCCTCTACAGCTGCCTTGGGCAAAGAATTCCACAGATTCACCACTCTCTAGCTAAACAAATTCCTCATCTCCGTTCAAGATTCTGAGATTGTGTCCTCTGGTCTTAGACTCTCACCATAGAAAACATCCTCTCCACAAGGCCTTTCTCCATTCAATGGGTTTCAATGAGGTCACCCCTCATTCTTCTGAATTTCAGTGAATACAGGCCCAGAGCCATCAAACACTCTTCCACACTTCATAAGACAAGCCACTCAAACCTGGAATCATTTTTGTGAGCCTCCTTTGAACCCTCTCCAGTTTCAGCACATCCTTTCTAAGGGACCCAAAATTGCTCACAATACTCCAAGTGAGACCTCACCAGAGTTTTATAAAGTCTCAACATTAGACCCTTGCTTTTATATTTTAGCCCTCTTGAAATGAATGTTAACTTTGCATTTGCCTTCCTCACCAGAGACTCAACCTGCAAATTAACCTTTAGGGAATCTTGCACAAGGGCTCCCAAGTCCCTTTGTGCCTCAGTATTTTGTATTTTCTCTCCATTTAGAAAAGTCAGCCCAGTCACTTCTTCTACCAAAGCGCATGATCATACACTTCCCGACACACTATTCCATCTGCCATTTCTTTGCCTATTCTCTTAATGTCTAAGTCCTCCTGTAGCCTCTTTACTTTCTCAAAAGTATTTGCTCCTCCACCTATCTTAATATCATTTGCAAACTTTGCAACAAAGCCATCAATTCCACCATCCAAATCACTGACATATAATGTAAAGATAATAGGTCCCAACAAAGACACCTGTGGCACACCACTAGTCACCAGCAACCAACCAGAAAAGACTCCCTTTATTCCCAGCCTTGGGCTCCCGCTAATCAACCACTGCTTAATCCATGCTAGAAACTTTCCTGCAATACCATGGGCCCATAGCTTGTTATGTAGAATCATGTGTGGCACTTTCTGAAAGACCTGCTGAAAATCCAACTGACAACATCAACCTAATCTCCTTTGTCTATCCTGAACATAGAACATAGAATATAGAAATTTACAGCACATTACAGGCCCTTTGGCCAACCATGTAACTTAGTCTAGAGACTGCCTAGGATCTCCCTAGTGCATAGTCCTCTATTTTTCTACGTTCCATGTACCTATCTAAGAGACTCTTAAAAGACCCTATTCTATCCATTTTCATCACCGCCACCAGCAATGCATTCCATGCACCCACCACTCTCTCTGAAAAATGTACCCCTGACATCCCCTCAGTACCTATTTCCAAGCACCTTAAAACTATGCCCCCTCGTGTTAGCCTCATGTTAGCTGGGAAAAAGCCTCTGGCTATCCACACGATAAATATCCCTCATCATTTTATACACATCTATCAGGTCACCCCTCATCCTCCGTCACTCCGAGGAGAAAAGGCCAAGTACACTCAACCTATTCTCATAAGGTATGCCCTCCAATCCAGGCAACATCTTTGTAAATCTCCTCTGCACTCTCTCTATAGTATCCTGCTTGTTATTTCTTCAAAGAATTCCACAGATTTGTCAAGCAAGACTTTTCCTTGAGGAAACCATGCTGACTACGGCCTATTTTATAATACGCCTCCAAGTACCCAGAGGCCTTATCCTTAGTAATCCTCTCCAACATCTTTCCAACCACTGAGGTCAGACTAACTGATCTATAGTTTCCTTTCTTCTGCCTCTCTCCTCTCTCCCTTCTTGAATAGTGGAGTGGTGTCTGCAATTTTCCAGTCTTCCAGAACCATTCCAGAATCTAGCTATTCTTGAAAGATCATTACTAATGCCTCCACAATCTCTGCAGCCAACTCTTTCAGAACCGTGGGGTGTACACCATATGGTCCAGGCAACTTATCTACCTTCAGACCTCTCACCTTGCCCAAGAACCTTCTCTCTAGTTATGGTAACATCGCACACTTCATGACACTTGACACCTGGAACTTCCACCATACTGCTAATGTCTTCCACAGTGAAGAATGATGCAAAATACTTATTCTGTTCATCTGCCATTTTGTTGTCCCCCATTACTATCTCTCCAGCATAATTTTCCAGCTGTCTGATGTCCACTCTCTCCTCTCTTTTACAGTTTATGTATCTGAAGAAACCTTTGGTATCCTCTTTAAAATTATTGGCTGGCCTACTTTCATATTCAATCCTTACCTTGTTAATAACTTTTTAGTTTTCTTCTGTTGGTTTTTAAAAGCTTCCCAATCCTCTAACTTCCCACTAACTTCCCTCTATTATATCCCAATCCCTTTGGTATTTATGTTGGCTTTGACTTCTCTTGTTAGCCATGGTTGTGTCATCTTACCTCTAGAAAACCTCTTCCTCTTTGGGATGTATATATCCTGTGCCTTCTGAATTGCTTCCAGAAATTCCAGCCATTGCTGCTCTGCTGTCATCCTTGCCAGAGTTCTTTTCTAATCAATTCTGGCCATCTCGTTTCTCATGCCTCTTTAATTCCATTTACTCCACTGTAACACTAATACATCTGGTTTTAGCTTCTCCTCCTCAAATTTCAGGGTGAATTCAATCATATTATGATTAACAGAATGGCAGGCAGTGACTAGTGGGGTACTGCAAGGCTCAGTGCTGGGACCCCAGTTGTTTACAATATATATTAATGACTTAGATGAAGGAATTAAATGCAGCATCTCCAAGTTTGCGGATGACACGAAGCTGGGTGGCAGTGTTAGCTGTGAGGAGGGTGCTAAGAGGTTGTAGAATGACTTGGATAGGTTAGGTGAGTGGGCAAATTCATGGCAGATGCAATTTAATGTGGATAAATGTGAGGTTATCCACTTTGGTGGCAAAAACAGGAAAACAGATTATTATCTGAATGGTGGCCGATTAGGAAAAGGGGAGGTGCAACGAGACCTGGGTGTCATTATACACCAGTCATTGAAAGTGGGCATGCAGGTACAGCAGGCGGTGAAAAAGGCGAATGGTATGCTGGCATTTATAGCAAGAGGATTTGAGTACAGGAGCAGGGAGGTACTACTGCAGTTATACAAGGCCTTGGTGAGACCACACCTGGAGTATTGTGTGCAGTTTTGGTTCTCTAATCTGAGGAAAGACATTCTTGCCATAGAGGGAGTACGAAGAAGGTTCACCAGATTGATTCCTGGGATGGCAGGACTTTCATATGAGGAAAGACTGGATCGACTGGGCTTATACTCGTTGGAATTTAGAAGATTGAGTGGGGATCTTATTGAAACGTATAAAATCCAAAAGGGATTGGACAGGCTAGGTGCAGGAAGATTGTTCCCGATGTTGGGGAAGTCCAGAACAAGGGATCACAGTTTGAGGATAAAGGGGAAGCCTTTTAAGACCGAGATCAGGAAAAACTTCTTCACACAGACAGTGGTGAATCTGTGCAATTCTCTGCCACAGGAAACAGTTGAGGCCAGTTCACTGGCTATATTTAAGAGGGAGTTAGATATGGCCCTTGTGGCTAAAGGGATCGGGGTTATGGAGGGAAGGCTAGTACAGGGTTCTGAGTTGGATGATCAGCCATGATGATACTGAATGGCAGTGCAGGCTCGAAGGGCCGAATGGCCTACTCCACCTATTTTCTATGTTTCTACTTGCCCCATGGGCTCTTTTATCTTAAGCTCTCTAAATAATTTTGTTTTTCTGCAGAACACCCTATCCAGAATAGCTGATCCCCTAATGGGATCAACCACAAGCTGGTCTAAAAAGGAAATTCCCCCACTGGAATCTAGCACCAGCCCGACTTCCCCATCTACCTGCATATTGTGAAATTTCCCACGACCATTGTGACATTGGCATGTTGGGATCTCCCATTGTAATTTGTAGGCCACATCCTTAATACTGTTTGGGGATCCGTATACAACTTACATGAGGGTCTTCTTACCCTTACAGTTCCTTAGCTCTATCCACAATGATTCAACACTTTCTGACCCTATATCACCTCTTTCTAATGATTTGATTTCATTTTTTTTTTTACCAACAGAGCAATGCTGGCTCCTCTGCCTTCCTTCTCTAAAATGGTCTAAAATTCTTCCTCACTGTTGTGCCAGGCTGATCAGCAGCAACAGGAAATGTTTGGTGGTGGTCATTGCTGCCAAAGGAGGTTCTACCAGTTATTCAATACAAGGGTTCACATACCTTTTCTAGCCTGGACTGTGGATGATTAAACAATGTGTTCAATAAAGACATGAGAAATACAATTGTTTGTGTGTTATTAGTTTAGGCAGCTTGGGTTTGGATATTACTGTGACTTAGATGAAGATCAGACCACATTTATGAGTAATCAACGCAGAAAACCAGGTAATTGCGAAACATTCACAAACATTTTCTTACAACTGTATACGGTAGCATATACACACAGTAGACACTTTATTACGTACCTTCTTTACCTAATAAAGTGGCCACTGAGTGTACGTTTGTGGTCTTCTGCTGCTGTTGCTCATCTACTTCAAGGTTCGACGTGTTGTGTGTTCAGAGATGCTCTTCAGCACACCGCTGTTGTAACGCATGATTTTCTGACCCCTCTTAGTAACAAGGTGCTTTCACCCACAACACTGCTGCTTACTGAATGTTTTTTTTTTATCTTTTGCTCCATTTTCCGTATACTCTAGAGACTGTTCTGCATGAAAATCCCAGGAGATCAGCTGAGTTTCTGAGTTACTCGAACCACCCCATCTGGCACCAACAATCATTCCACAGTCAAAGTCACTTAATCACATTTCTTCTCCATTCTGATGTTTAGTCTGAACAACAAATGAACCTTTTGACCATGTCTGCATGTCTTTATGCATTGCGTTGCCACACATGATTGACTGATTAGATATTTGCATTAAAGAGCAGATGTAGAAGTGTAACCAATAAAGCAGCCACCAGGTGTATACATACTTTGAAAAATAAATCTACTTTGAACTTTGGAGCAGAATTTTGAACAAGTTGCAGCTTGTTGAGACAACCAGATGAGTAAACAATAAGGAGAGAATGAGAGTGGGTAAGACTGAAAGTGATAAATCTTCCATTTCAGTACTGAATTATATGCAGTACACACCACTGCTGAGGAATTGGCGACAGGTCATTTGGGAAACAGAATGGGTGTGGGAATGCAAGCTCAGTTCAGATTTAACATATGCTAAAAATTCATCTGGCCCTATTCAAGATGGTTCATGGACTGTTTAGAAATCCGATGGCTTAGGGAAAGAAGCTGTTCCTGAAACAGTAAGTGTGCATCTTCAGGCTTCTGTACCTCCTTCCTGACAGTAACAATGTGAAGAAGGCATGAGTTGGGTTGTGAGTATTCCCAAAGATGGACACCCCCCTTCTGCAGACCTTACCTTTTGAAGATTTCCTCGGTGGTAGGGAGGCTAGTGCCCAAGATGGAGCTGACTGAGTTTACAGTCATCTGCAACATTTTCCAATCTTATGCAATACTGACATCTTACTGACTGTAGATGTAAGTTACATCAACTTAATGAGATCCATGAGAAAATTACAGATGCTGGAAATCCAAGCAACACACACACACACACACACACACAGTGCTGGAGGAACTCAGCAGGTCAGGCAGCGTTTATGGAAAAGAGCAAACAGTCAACGTTTCGGGCCAAGACCCTTCATCAGGTCCTGATGAAGGATCTCAGCCTGAAACGTCGACTATTTGCTCTTTTCCATAGATGCTGTCTGGCCAATGACATTTCATTTTTGTTAGCTTATTATTCCCAAGTATATTCCAAACTAAAATTAACATCTCTAATAGAAAAAGTGGGTGCTTTGAATTGACAGCCATTTACATGACCCAACAAGCAAGGATTTCCAAAGATAACACATATTAAAGAGGTTACAATTACTCAAAAGTTCTTTCAGCCGTCACGTCAGTCACTGAACAACTGCTTTGTATCAACACAAGAATAGAAGACACCAGCATAACATAGAACACAGAACAGTACAGACCCTTTGGCCCACAATGTTGCGCTGACCTTTTAACCTACGAGGATCAATCTAGTAGCCCTTCGCACCCATATCGCCCTCTATTTTCCTTTCATCGATGTGCCTTTCCAAGAGTCTGTTAAACGTCCCTAATGTATCTGCCTCTACCAACTACCATGGCAATTCAATTCACACACTCATGATTCACTGTGTAAAAACCCACCTCTGACATCTCCCATATACTTATTTCAATCACCTTAAATTTATGACCCCACTTATTAGCCATTTCCACCCTGAAAATGGGTGCTAGCTGTCCACTCTCCCTGTGCCTCATGTCATCTTGTACATCTTCATCAAGTCATCTCTAGTCCTCTTTCACCCTAAAAGGAAAACCCCTAGCTTGCTCAAACTATCCTCATAAGACAGCCTCTCCACTCTGAACAGCATCCTGGTAAACCTCCTCTGCACCTTCTCTAAAGCTCAAAATATATATACAGAATATCATGATATGCTATACTACTCTGAGGTTCATTTTCTTGCAGGCATTCACGATAGAACACAGAAATACAATAGAATCGATGAAAAACAGCAAATAAAGGCCGACAAAAAACAATGAGCAAAAGAAGCCAAACTGTGCAAATAAAAAACAGTAAAATGAATAAATCAGCCGTTCTATCAATGAAAAAAAAATCAGCAATAAATAAATAAATAATGTTGACGACAATTGGTTCTACATATTTCCTATAATGAGGTGACCAGAATGGCACAGAATAATCCAAGTGTGGTCCAAGGAGAGTTTTACAGTGCTGCAACATTACCTCATGGCTTGCCATACAAAACACAAAATGAATATCAAATACAAGTTTACAAATTTAGTGAAAACTGAAAAACTACTGCAGTCTGTGCAGGCAACTTGACATGCCATTTGCTCCAGATCCACACACCTAACCTTGAAACAAAAAACAAGGTTACCTTAAATATTCATGGCAGATGTGTTATTGTTGTATTTTCCCAATAAATATAAATTGTTGACTGCAAATTACAACAGATTAAAATAAATCCACTTGTACAACTCATGCAGATGAAATATTGGCAAACACTGGCATTATCTATTCCCATGAGAAAAGAACACCCTAACGTCAACACCTCAATACTAAGCAAATTATTCCATATGATCTCTACCTTGGATGGATGACTGAAGGTTGTGGCTGAGTCAGATGACCGACTTCTTGTTTGATGACTGGATAGCAGTGCTGGAATGTCAGGGTGTGCTGAGAATCACTCTGCAAGAAAAGTCACCACTTCAGAACAAAATCAATGCAATTCATGATAGTTTTGAATCTTAAAAAAAAATCAAAGCAGGAGTAGGCCATTCAGCCCCTCATGCTTACTTTCCTGTTCCATATGCTCAAGGCTGACCTTTTATCTCAGGAACATTTTCCTGCGCTACATCCATAACCTTCAAAACAAGAGATTCTGCAGATGCCAGAAACCTTGATCAAGTATCCATAACCGTTGGTTCCCTTATAACATCGAAAATATACTGATCTTGTTCTTGAAAATAATCACTGACTCAATCTCCTCAGTATCTTATTTTATAGCACACAGAACAGTATAGCACAGTACAGGCCCTTTGGCCCACAACGTTGTGCCAGCCTTTTAGACTACTCTAAGATCAATCTAACCCTTCCTTTTCACATAGCCCTCCATTTTTCGTTCATCCATATGCCTACATAAAGGTCTTTTAAGTGTCCCCATTTACCACCACCCCTGTTAGAGAATTCCATACTCATACCACTAACTATGTAAAGATAACCTACCTGACATCCCCCGAACACAAGCACCTTAAAATTATGGTCCCTCATACAAGCTATTTCCATCAAGTGACCTCTCATCATCCTTCGCTCCAAAGAGAAAACTCCTAGCTAGCTCAAGCTATCCTAATAAGACATGCTCCTATCCAGGCAGCATCAGGGTAAATCTCCTTTGCATCCTCAATCTTGAGCAAAGAATTCCAAAGACTTGTTATCTCTGGGTGAAAATAATTGTTCTTATGAATGGCCAAACCATACAACTATACAATTATAAGATATAGGAGCAGAATTAAGTCATTCGGCTCAATCAAGTCTGCTCCGCCATTCAATAGGTTTCAATAAAATCCCCTTTCGCTCTTTTAAACTCCAGTGAGTACAGACCCAGAGCGTTCAAATGCTCCTCATACATTAACCCTTTCATTCCTGGGATAACTCTTGTGAACCTCCACTGAATTCTCAAGATAAACTATCTTGAAACTGTGATGCCCGGCTCTAGTACACCAGCTAGGGAAAACATCAGTACCTTATTTACTCTGTGAAGTAATGTACGAATTTTGTACTTTCCAATCAGATCATGTTTCATTCTTGAACTGAAGAGCACTAGCCCAGTCTGCTTAATGACCCTCATACAACAAACCTCTCATCACAGGAACCAATCTGAACTTCTGATGCATTCACTCTATTATACATCATCCTTGAGCTAGGAAGACCAAGCATGTTGAATTATCAAGGTACATTCTCACTAGACCTCTAATCAATTAGTGCAGGACATTCTCCCCTGTTACTCTAATCCACTTGTAATGCTTGCTTTCCAATTGCTTCCTGTATCTTCATTAACATTAATATAAATGGCCAACATTTTAATTTTCATAAAATATAAAGTTTTATTTTAATATAACTGTAATTTATGTAATATAAATGATCAACATTTTAATACCACTTCCTACTCCAACATGTCGGTCCATGGTCTCTTCTGCCATGATGAGACCACGCTCAGGTTGGAGGTACAATGCTTCAAATTCAGACGGGGTAGCCTCCAATTTGATGGAATGAACAACGATTTCTCTTGATTTCCAGTAATTCTCCCTCCTCTCTTTTTCCATTCCCCATTCTGGCTCTCTTCTTACTCCTTCTCTTCTTTTCACCCGCCTGTGGTGCCCCTCCTACTTCCCTTTCACCCACGGTCCACTCTCCTTTCCTATCTGATTCCTTGTTCTTCAACACTTTCCCTTTTCCACTGCTTCTTACTTCACTCCCCCTCACTTGACTTCACCTATCACCTGCCAACCCGTACTCCCTCTCCTATGCCATCTTCTCCCTTCCTTTCCAGATGAAGGACCTTGGCTTGACATGTCAATTCTTTATTCCTTTCCCTAGATGCTGCCTGACCTTTTGAGCTCTCCAGCATTTTGTGTGGGTTACTAATATTTAGTTACTGTTATATGCTGACATTTCAGTTTCTCTGAATATCAACACCTTTAAACCTCTTACCATTTAAAACTTCTTTTGACTATCTATCTCTTTTACAAGGTAGATGATCTCAAAATTTCTGATATCATATTCAAACTTGCCAAGTCTTAGTCCATTTACTTAATCCACCTACATACCCTTTGAACCTCCTCTACATTCTCCTCACATCCCACAGCAAACTTCGCTATCTTACACCTGATTCTACATCTAAATTATGACTTAGATTACAAAAGGCTGGGGCCCCAATAAAAGTACGAATTTGAACATCACCTGTTATTTTCTTAAGGATCAGCCATCTTATGACTATCAAGCAAATCACTGAATCTAACGGCTCTATTTTATTGAAGTGATTATATTCTAATTCAGTAACTCAGCATTAATAACACTAATGAAAAATTGTACATATTTTTTGTTTTCAAATAGAAAGAGAAATATTTATGTAAGACATTTCAGACTAACTCAGTTTAAGCCTCATAACCAGAACCCATAACACAAAATGAATATGGAATCTAAGTTAACACACTGAAGGACCACTACCAGCTGTACAGAGAAAGTGACATGTCATTGCGCCAGGTCAACACATCATTTTCCAAACCCTGGTCCAAATAAAAATAAGTAATTAATGCAGGACAACAATTCTTAAATTCTTCATATCTTCTGTCATCTGTCCTCAACATCTCATTAAAAAGAATCAGGAGTGTATATACCTTTCTGTCAAAGCCTTTCTCAGAAGCCTCATCTTGAGAACCAGTGTGCTCTAACTGTGCCTTCTTGGGCTGATGTTCTTCTGAGACAGACTGCTGCAAAAGAAAAATTCAGAAACTAAATCCGACGTACCGATAAATTTGTTGAATGATCAAAACCATACTTGCCTTCTGTAACAAAATCACCAGGCAAAAAAATGAATATCAAGTAAATCAAAAAAGGAAAAGCATAGAAGTTTATCAGCAATAAATTGCTACCACAACTTACCTCTCAAACACATTAACCAGCACAAGGTCTCATTCTGGTTCCCTTCTCGCCCTTCTCTTCTCCACACCTGACCATCACCTCCCTCTGGTTCCCCTTCTCTTTCCTTATCTCCCATGGTCTACTCTCCTCTCCTATCATTTTCCATCTTCTTCAGCCTTTACCTTTAGCTATTTACTTCAATTCCTGCCCCCCCTCCTCCACCTTCCCCCACACATGGTTTCACCTCTCACCTGCCAGTTTGTATGCCTTCCTGTCCTCCCACCTTTTATTCTGCCTTCTGCCTATTTCCTTTCCAACCTGATGAAGGATCTTGGCCTGAAACCTTGACAATTTATTCCTCTCTATAGATACTGCTAATTCCCTCCAGCATTTTGCACATGATGTCTTCAATAGGAGTGGCTCATATCACTATATTTTTTGTGCAAGCTGGAAAACTTGTAATAAAAAAGCAACTGTGTGAGTAGACATTTTGTTTAAAACTCTGAAAGTCCTCTTTATTTTCTGATTCCTCATCCTGTATTGGAGTGAGCGGTCTTTGGGGAAACCGGTACCTCATGACTTCATCAGATCAGATAGACCTACGAATAGTGTAAACTGCTAAGTTATTTTAATCAATAAAGCTAATTCAGTATTTTAGGCACTTCACATACTAGTGTAGATATCCATGAACATGGTGCCATAGATGCCCTGTTCTTTAAAATATCCACTATCCAAAGAGTATTGAAGAAAAGCATTGGAAATGTCTGTCACCTCTCTAAAATGCTTTAAAAATAATGAATTTAATTCAATTCAGCTGTTTATAGTCCTCCTGACCTGCTGAGTTCCTCCAGCATTTTGTGTGTGTTATTCTGGACTTCCAGCATCTGCAGAAACTCTGGTGTAAATACGGTTCTGACTTTTCTCAGTAAACAATGAGCACACAGAACTACTGTGTTATCCGCTGTTACCATAGCTCATTCACAGAAGTATGTCAGAACTGTAAATCCAATCTTCCTTTCATTTTGGACCCCAGTATCAATTTGAAGTGCTGCCACATGTGCATAGACTATCGTGACTCAACTGAGTGTGTGGGTTTGCAGTCTAAGGGAGCTGCCACAAGTAGTTGCAATCTCTGTGGCATGATCTTCCAAGTTATAATGTACGGCAGCGTATAGGGACAGCACGGTAGCATAGCAGTTATCACAACGTTTTACAACTCCAATGATCACCAATTGTCGTTTAATTCCCACTGTTGTCCGTAAGAAGTTTGTATGTTCTCCCCATGAGCACTTGGATTTTCAAAAGGCTTTTGACAAGGTCCCACACAGGAGATTAGTGTGCAAACTTAAAGCACACGGTATTGGGGGTAAGGTATTGGTGTGAGTGGAGAATTGGTTAGCAGACAGGAAGCAAAGAGTGGGAATAAACGGGACCTTTTCAGAATGGCAGGCGGTGACTAGTGGGGTACCGCAAGGCTCAGTGCTGGGACCCCAGTTGTTTACAATATATATTAATGACTTGGATGAGGGAATTAAATGCAGCATCTCCAAGTTTGCAGGTGACACGAAGCTGGGTGGCAGTGTTAGCAGTGAGGAGGATGCTAAGAGGATGCAGGGTGACTTGGATAGGTTGGGTGAGTGGGCAAACTCATGGCAGATGCAATTTAATGTGGATAAATGTGAAGTTATCCACTTTGGTGGCAAAAATAGGAAAACAGATTATTATCTGAATGGTGGCCGATTAGGAAAAGGGGAGCTGCAACGAGACCTGGGTGTCATTATACACCAGTCATTGAAAGTGGGCATGCAGGTACAGCAGGCGGTGAAAAAGGCAAATGGTATGCTGGCATTTATAGCGAGAGGATTCGAGTACAGGAGCAGGGAGGTACTACTGCAGTTGTACAAGGCCTTGGTGAGACCACACCTGGAGTATTGTGTGCAGTTTTGGTCCCCTAATCTGAGGAAAGACATCTTTGCCATAGAGGGAGTACAAAGAAGGTTCACCAGATTGATTCCTGGGATGGCAGGACTTTAATATGAAGAAAGACTGGATGAACTGGGCTTGTACTCGTTGGAATTTAGAAGATTGAGGGGGGATCTGATTGAAACGTATAAGATCCTGAAGGGATTGGACAGGCTAGATGCAGGAAGATTGTTCCCGATGTTGGGGAAGTCCAGAACCAGGGGTCCCAGTTTGAGGATAGAGGGGAAGCCTTTTAGGACCGAGATTAGGAAAAACTTCTTCACACAGAGAGTGGTGAATCTGTGGAATTCTCTGCCACAGGAAACTGTTGAGGCCAGTTCATCGGCTATGTTTAAGAGGGAGTTGGATATGGCCCTTGTGGCTACAGGGGTCAGGGGGTATGGCGGGAAGGCTGGGGCGGGGTTCTGAGTTGGATGATCAGCCATGATCATAATAAATGGCGGTGCAGGCTCGAAGGGCCGAATGGCCTACTCCTGCACCTATTTTCTATGTTTCTATGATTTCCACCGGGTGCTACAGTTTCCTCCCACATTTCAAAGACGTACTGTTAAGAATAATAAGTTGTGGCATGCTACGTTGGTGCCAGAAGCATAGTGATACTTCCAAGCTGCCCCAATTTCATCATCTCTGTTCTGATTTGACACATTCTACACATTCCATTGTATGTGTCGGTAGGCATGTGACAAATAAATCAACAATTAAAGCTATTATATGCTCAATGGACTGTCACATGGAAGTCAGTAAACTACAAATCAAAATGAAGGACAATTTTTGACAAATATTTTAAACAGTTTACAGAACACTTAAAAGATTGTGGCATTCATATAGTTCAGAATGAAATATGAACATTCATTTAAAAGTCAATATTATAGCTCAGTACATTGGAGTTTGGAGTTCAATTCCAGCACTGTAAGGAGTTTTTACGTTCTCCCTGTAAACCATGTGGGTTTCCTCCAGGTGCTCTGGTTTCCTCCCACAGTCCAAAGATATACCAGTTGTTCGGTTACTTCTTCATTATAAGTTGTCCTATAACTAGGCTGGTGTTAAATAGGTGAGTTGCTGGGCGATGCAGCTCGTTGGGCCAGAAGGCCCTGTCCGCAATTTATCTCCAAATAATAAAATAATAAAAAATAATAAATGAACAATTTTTGACAAATAGTTTAAACATTTTACAGAAATCTTAAAACAAAAGTGCCATTTATAAGGTTCACAATAAAATATGAACTTCAATTTAAAAATCAAAAAAATTCAGTATATTCTGAAGTATTTACCATGTAACTATGTACCTTACAATATACATACAGCATATAAAATTATTTGTTAGGACCAGATGGTTTGCTAACTAATAATTATGGCTTTTACATTTTGAGGTGTTGGCATTTCAGTTCATGAATGTTGTCATTTTCAGTTTATAAATAACAGATGTATCCATCAAATAACATACATCAAAGTTGCTGGTGAACGCAGCAGGCCAGGCAGCATCTATAGGAAGAGGTGCAGTCGACGTTTCAGGCCGAGACCCTTCGTCAGGACTAACTGAAGGAAGAGTGAGTAAGGGATTTGAAAGCTGGAGGGGGAGGGGGAGATGCAAAATGATAGGAGAAGACAGGAGGGGGAGGGATGGAGCCGAGAGCTGGACAGGTGATAGGCAGAAGGGGATACGAGAGGATCATGGGACAGGAGGTCCGGGAAGAAAGACGGGGGGGGGGGTGACCCAGAGGATGGGCAAGAGGTATATTCAGAGGGACAGAGGGAGAAAAAGGAGAGTGAGAGAAAGAATGTGTGCATTAAAAAGAGTAACAGATGGGGTACGAGGGGGAGGTGGGGCCTAGCGGAAGTTAGATAAGTCAATGTTCATGCCATCAGGTTGGAGGCTACCCAGACGGAATATAAGGTGTTGTTCCTCCAACCTGAGTGTGGCTTCATCTTTACAGTAGAGGAGGCCGTGGATAGACATGTCAGAATGGGAATGGGATGTGGAATTAAAATGTGTGGCCATTGGGAGATCCTGCTTTCTCTGGCGGACAGAGCGTAGATGTTCAGCAAAGCGGTCTCCCAGTCTGCGTCGGGTCTCACCAATATATAAAAGGCCACATCGGGAGCACCGGACGCAGTATATCACCCCAGTCGACTCACAGGTGAAGTGATGCCTCACCTGGAAGGACTGTTTGGGGCCCTGAATGGTGGTAAGGGAGGAAGTGTAAGGGCATGTGTAGCACTTGTTCCGCTTACACGGATAAGTGCCAGGAGGGAGATCAGTGGGGAGGGAGGGGGGGGATGAATGGACAAGGGAGTTGTGTAGGGAGCGATCCCTGCGGAATGCAGAGAGAGGCGGGGAGGGAAAGATATGCTTAGTGGTGGGATCCCGTCGTAACTTCCGCCACCTCCAACGGGATCCCACCACTAAGCATATCTTTCCCTCCCCGCTTCTCTCTGCATTCCGCAGGGATCGCTCCCTACACAACTCCCTTGTCCATTCGTCCCCCCCATCCCTCCCCACTGATCTCCCTCCTGGCACTTATCCGTGTAAGCGGAACAAGTGCTACACATGCCCTTACACTTCCTCCCTTACCACCATTCAGGGCCCCAAACAGTCCTTCCAGGTGAGGCATCACTTCACCTGTGAGTCGACTGGGGTGATATACTGCGTCCGGTGCTCCCGATGTGGCCTTTTATATATTGGTGAGACCCGACGCAGACTGGGAGACCGCTTTGCTGAACATCTACGCTCTGTCCGCCAGAGAAAGCAGGATCTCCCAGTGGCCACACATTTTAATTCCACATCCCATTCCCATTCTGACATGTCTATCCACGGCCTCCTCTACTGTAAAGATGAAGCCACACTCAGGTTGGAGGAACAACACCTTATATTCCGTCTGGGTAGCCTCCAACCTGATGGCATGAACATTGACTTCTCTAACTTCCGCTAGGCCCCACCTCCCCCTCGTACCCCATCTGTTACTCTTTTTAATGCACACATTCTTTCTCTCACTCTCCTTTTTCTCCCTCTGTCCCTCTGAATATACCTCTTGCCCATCCTCTGGGTCACCCCCCCCCCCGTCTTTCTTCCCGGACCTCCTGTCCCATGATCCTCTCGTATCCCCTTCTGCCTATCACCTGTCCAGCTCTCGGCTCCATCCCTCCCCCTCCTGTCTTCTCCTATCATTTTGCATCTCCCCCTCCCCCTCCAGCTTTCAAATCCCTTACTCACTCTTCCTTCAGTTAGTCCTGACGAAGGGTCTCGGCCTGAAACGTCGACTGCACCTCTTCCTATAGATGCTGCCTGGCCTGCTGCGTTCACCAGCAACTTTGATGTATGTTGCTTGAATTTCCAGCATCTGCAGAATTCCTGTTGTATCCATCAAGTCACCAATTTCAGGCAACTATGCCAGGGAAGGCCACAGAACAGTACACCCTGTGAAGATGCAGAGTATCTGTGACAACACTTCTTGGTATCCCTGTTTTACTGCTCAACTGCATCATTCAGAGGTTGGCAGCACTGCCCCTTGCAATGGCAGGAAACTATTTCATTCTGAACTTTATAAATGCCACAATCTTTGGTTTTAAGTGTTCTGTAAAATGTTTTAAATATTTGTCAAAAATTGTCCTTTAATCATTTTTAATTTTTTAAAATTTAGAAATAAGTTACAGAACAGGCCCTTTCAGCCCAATGAGCCTCAGCACCCAGCAACCCACCTATTTAACACTAGCCTAATCACAGGACAATTTACAATGAACCAGTGATCATCCTAATAGCTTCTCCAAGTAAAAGAACAGTGAACACAGATCAAAATAATGGAGACACAAGACGTGGGTGGCACGGTAACATAACGCTCTGTAGAGCCAGCGATCAAACAGCTGTTTGAAAGGAATTTGTATGTTCTCCTCGTGACTAAGTGGATTTCCTCCCACATTCCAAAAAATGCACCAAGTTGTGGGCATGCTATGTTGGCGCTGGTAACAGTGCGACACTGGCAGGCAGTCCCCAGCACATTCTCTGAAGGTGTTGGCTGTTGACGTTATGAACGTATTTCACTGTATGTTTCAATGTGTCAATGTACATGTGACAAATAAAGCTAGTGTTTATTTCAATGCAGATACTGTAATCTGGAGCAACACACAGAAGGCTGGAGGAACTCAGTGAATCAATCTCTGGAGGAAAATGACGAGTCAAAACCCTTCACTGGTTGAGGGGAGGTAGCCAGTAACAAAATGGTGGAGAGAAAAGGTGAGCCAGGTAATAGGAGGATCTAGCTGGTGGTTGCAAGACAGATGGGTGAGGGGGTAGAGTAGAAATGGTATCAGAAGCTGGGAAGTGATAGATGGAAGTGACAAAGTGCTGAAGATGATGGAATCAGATTATGGTGCAACATTTATTAATAGCTATACTAAAATGGCTGGAGAGAAGACAGTTTAACGACGAGAAAGACATTGAAACAAGTCGGCATTAATCAAGTTCAGGACGTTGACAAGGAGTACATTACGCCAATTGCCCGATTGTGTATTGCAAATCTACAGGAGATGCTTAAAATGTAAAGAGAAAGCTCTCCTAGTTTTATTATATAATAATTTACAGTGCATTTGAGTACATCACACAAACATGAACAAGAGAAAATCTGCAGAAGCTGGAAATCCAAGCAACACACACAAAATGTTGGAGGAATTCAGCAGGCCAGGCAGCATCTATGGAAAAGAGTGAACAGTTGACGTTTTGGGCCAAGACCCTTTATCAGGACACCCATCATGCTCAATTTCAGTATTTGACTAGATTAACCACAGATGTGCAAACTGCAATCTATGAATGGTGACAATATCCCTTAGCATTGTCAATGATCCCTCCCATCCATCCCACAATCTCTTTGACCCATGACCATCAGGCATGAGGTACCGTATCATTCGGAAAAGGACTGTTAGGGTGGGAAACAGCTTCTTCCCCCAGGCCATGAGCTATTGAACTCCTTGCCACCACCCAGGTCTCATCACGTATGAAGCTCCAGGAACATTATACTGTTTAATTGTTAACTTGTGACATAAGGCACCTTATGTTAAACATCAAGTTTCTGGAATAGTCAAGTTCATAGTCATAGTCATAAGTCATACTTTATTTAAACCAATTTCCCCCGGGATCAATAAAGTATGACTATGACTATATTCTATTATTTGTTTTTTTTTTACTATACGAGTTGTGAGTGAGTTATACATACTGTACTGTGCACCCTGGCGTGGAGGAACGTTGTTTTGTTTGGCTGTAAACATGCATACATTTGAATGACAATAAACTTGAACTTGAAAAGAGGAGAACCATCCCTGAGAATTTTAAGAAGTAGCACTCTTTCTATATCCCAAATTACTATTCTTGGGAAGGGAGAAAAATTGGACAATTAGCCCAAAAATGCTCCTACTTAACCTCAGAGCAGATTAAAAAGCTTCTAAGTAACCAGTTCTATACAGCTCAATGAAACTTGAAGATAAAAAGGCAATTATAGCACAATAAATCTGAAATAGAAATGCAGTTCCTATGGCTTTCATGACAGATCAGAATTAGAAGGCAATTCAATATTCTAAAGAATTGCAGGCGGAAGTTAAAGGTTAATTGCAGGTAAAGGTGGGTGACTCAGATTACAATTTCAGTAATGAAAAGTGATTCAAGTGCTATATATCATGAAATGCCAGTTCATTTCAGATAAATTTAAACTATCATAGGCAGAGGTTAAGCTTGAATTCTTGCAAGAAAATGAATCTCAGTAACGTATATGGTGACATATATGTATTTTGATAATAAATTTACTTTGAACGTTGTAAATCAATCTGTAGTGTATTACAAATGTGATGAATGCATGATCAGATTAAGTCAAAATGCATGTTAAGTAGCTCAAGTTAAAATAAGGTTTCTATGGGTAGCATAATGCTTTACAGCACCAACAATCAGAAGATCGAAGTTCGATTCTTGCGGCTGTATATAAGGAGATGGTACGTTCTCTCTGTACTAAAGGCAAGATAGAATCTGAGAGGACACTTCAAGGCATGATTTCCTGTACTCTCCCTCTGTATTTCCAGCACTTCCATCCATACTGCAGCAAGTAGGTCTTTTTAAGCATCAGGATCAGCAGAACTGCTTCTACATTCATATTGCTGCATATGCCACACTACCAAGCAGCATGCACCATAAACTCCCACAAACATCTGCTACATTAATAAAGTTCAAAGTAAATTTATTATCAAAGTACATATATGTCACCATATACATCCCTGAGATTCATTGTCTTGTGGGCATACTCAATAAATCCGATAATCATAATAGAATCAATGGAAAGCCACACTAACAAGGCAGATAACCAGTGTGCAAAAGACAAACTGTGCAAATACAAAAAGAAAAAAAAATAATAAATACAAAAACAATAAATATTGAGAACTTGAGATGAAAAGTCCTTGAAAGTGTCCATAGGTTGTGGGATCAATTCAGTGATGGGGAAAGTGAAATTATCGCTTTGGTTCAGGAGCCTGATGGTGGGGAAGTAATAACTGTTCCTGAACCTTGTGGTGTGAGTCTTGAGGCTCCTGTACCTCAGAGGTTACCAGCCTGAGCAACACACACAAAATGCTGGAGGAACTCAGCAGGTCAGGCATCTATGGAAGGGAATAAACAGTCAACACTTCGGACCGAGGTGCTTCATCAGGAGGAAGAAACCAGAACAAGAAAGAGTGGGGTAGAGGGAAGAGTAAGCTGTCAGGTGATCGGTGAGAGCAGGTGAGGGGGGTAGGTGGATGGGTGCAGGAAGGGTTTATGAAGTAATAAGCTGGGATGTGATAGGCGTGATAGAGCTGAAGAAGGGATCTGACAGGAGAGGAGACATGGGAGGAAGGAAAGAAGGAAGGGGCACCAAAAGGAAGTGATGAGTAGGGGAGAAGAGGGGTGAAAGGAGAACCAGAATGGGGAATGGAAAAAGAGAGAAGAGGGAGGAAGGGAGAAATTACTGTAAGATAGAGAAGTCAGTGCTCATGCCATGAGGTTAGAGACTACCTAGCGGAAAATGTGGTAACTATAGCAGCAAACGTATCAAGGACGAACAGTAGAGTGAAAACTTACTTCAGCATTGGCATGTGGTTTCCGTAACGACATGGAAATTGTGTGTCTGCCAATTTCACAAATCTTTTTGGTATTGATGAGAAAAGGCTGACATCAATTTTCAAAATATAAAATGATTAAAGTCCTACTGGTTTTATATTCCATATCAACTAATTGAACAGAAGATTAAACTTTTCCAATGTTTTGCTAATGATGACTGAAATCTCAAATAACCAATCCAGATCTAAGAGAGCATTCTCGTGACTTGGTGCCATGTTATGATGAAATATTAAATTGAGGGCATGTCAGTCGCTCAAGGTGAAAGCAGAACATTCAATAGTACAATGAGAAAGCTTAGAATCAGAATCAGATTTAACATATGTCATGAAATTTGCTGTTTTGAGGGAGCAGTAGAGTGCAATACATTAAATATACTATAAATTATAATACAAGATATACTATATATATTTATTTTGTGTGTGTGTGTGTGTGTGTGTATACACAATTAAACAAGTACTGCACAAAGAGAGCAAAGCGTTAACTTTCCTCAGCTGCAATACTGTATATTGTCTTACCAACTCACCCTATTTGTTAATACAGAAAATTGGAAGATCACTTGTTTCCAATGAATTTATAAGAATAAACAGCACCTGTAAGGCCCAACAGTATAGTAGATTTTCAACAGACAAAACCAAAATGAAGACAGAAGAGCATTCAAGACCAGTCAGGAAAATGATAATAGAGAAGCACAAATCTGGGGAACTGTACAAAACTATCTCAAAAGCACTGAACATACCTCAGAGCTCAGTGCAATCCATCATGAGAAAGTGGAAAAAATTACAAAACCACAGCCATACTGCCTAGGTCAACCCGCCCCTCTAAATTTAGTAGCCAGAGAAGAATCGCACTTGTAAGAGAGGTTACTGTGACACCAACAGTTCCTCTGAGTGAGCTGCAGAAGTCAGTGGCTGCAACTGGAGATGAAGCTCATGGCTCTACAATCTCCAAGGGCTTGGACAAATAGGGTATTAATAAAAGAGTGGCAAGGTAAAACCGTAGCTTTAAAAAACATATCCTGGCCCATAAAGACTTTGTAAAGTGAGACTAAGATACTGTAAGGATGTGGAAGAAGGTCGTGTGGTCGGATGAGACTAAAGTGGGACTTTCTGGCCAACGCCAAGCAGTACGTGTGGCATAAATCTAATACTGCGCACCAACCAGGCAGCACCACCCCTACTGTAAAGTATAGTGGAGGTAGCATCATGCTGTGGAGAAGCTGTTCAGCTGCAGGGACTGGAAATCTGGTCAGGATTGATGGGAAGATTAATGGAAACATAGAAATCCACTGCACATTACAGGCCCTTCGGCCCACAATGTTGTGCCAACCTTGTAACCTACTCTAGAAACTGTTTAGAACTTCCCTACCACATAGCCCTCTAGTTTTCCAAGCTCCATGTATCTACCTAAGAGTCTTTTAAAAGACCATATTGTATCCACTTCTACCACCTTCTCTGGTAGTGCATTCCACACATCCACCACTCCCCGTGTGAAAAACTTACCTCTGACATCCCTCTTGTACCTACTTCCAAGCACCTCAAAACTATGCCCCCTTGTGTTAGCCATTTCAGCCCTGGGAGAAAACCTCTGGTTATCCACACAATCAATGCCTCTCATCATCTTCTACACCTTTATCAGGTCACCTCTCATCCTCCGTCGCTCCAAGGAGAAAAGGCCAGGTTCACTCAACTTGTTCTAATAAGGCATGCTCTCCAATCCAGGCAACGTCCTTGTAAATCCCCTCTGCAACATTACCTCACACCTCTTGAACTCAATCCCATGGCTGATGAAGGCCAACACACCATACATCTTCTACGCTGTCAACCTGCGCAGCAGCTCAGAGTGTCCTATGGACACGGACCCTAAGATCTCTCAGATCCTCCACACTGCCAAGAGTCTTACCATTTATATTATATTCTGTCCTCAAATTTGACCTACTGAAATGAACTACTTCACACTTATCTGGGTTGAACGCTATCTGCCACTTCTCAGCCCAGTTCTGCATCCAATCGATGTCGCACTGTAACCTATGACAACCCTCCAGATTATTCACAACACCCCCAACTTTTGTGTCATCAGGAAACTTACTAACCCACCCTTCTACTTCCTCATCCAGCTCATTTATATTAAAAAAAAATCACAAAGAGGAGGGGTTCCAGAACACCACTGGTCACCATCCTCTAATGCAGAATACGAACCATCCAATGATGGAGTGAAGAGATAGGTAAATAGGGGAATAGACTAAGAACAATGATTAACTTATGATCAATCACCTTGTGTGCACCTCAGCTTACTGTTTTGGACAGTCAAAGAGAAGCTTTACCCAGCAACCAGTGACGTACTAGTCATTGTTCTCTAAAGACAGGCAAAGGTTCAAATAAGGAACTATCTGATCTTGCAGAAGCATCTCAAGGTATAGCTAAATATGGGAAGAATAGTGTAAGGACTAAAATGTTCTGGAGAAAAGGAGAAGGGTCCGAATGAGGAACTGATGGACTAGCTTTGGCTTATAATAATTAACTAACTAACCAATGATTATTTTACATCTAATTGTATCTTAGCATGTGATTGAAATGATTCTAATATTATCGAAACTTGTAATCGTAAGATTTCCTGCTACCTGATCAATGTTATGGAGAATTGTGTAATTCGGGGGCAGTGTCTGGACTGGCTCTTGTGGGAGATCAGTCTGTAACTTCCCCCATAGCATACTATGAGTAAAGAATAAAGGTTTGAAAAGAATTACAAGTGTTAGTGTATTTGTGAAACTTTTGTTTTTGCATCAGTTGGTCCAGTATGACACCACAACCACCCTTTACCTTCTGTGGCGAAGCTAATTCTGGATCCACAAAGCAGTGTCTCCTTGGATTCTATGTCTCATTACTTTCTGAATGAGCCTCATATGGGGAACCTTATCAATTGCCTTACTGAAATCCATATACATTACTTCTAAATACAGAGAGATCCTGTATAAAAACACGATAACCTCTGCCAGAAACCTCAAACTGGACACTGCCAGGGCAACCAGCAGCTCCAAATGTAGAAAGTTGATGTCCTTGAGTGGTCAAGTCAGAGTCCTTACCTTTACCCAATCTAACATCTCTAGCAAGACCTCAAGACTGCTGACCACCACCGCTCCCCAGCTAACCTGGCACAACTTGAGCAATTTGGCAAGGGCGAATGGGCAAATCTTGTTTCATCACATTGTACAAAGCTATTAAAGACAGCCAAAAAGACCACTGGCTGTAATAACTGCAAGAGGCAATTCAAGTAAGTACTGAGCAAAGGGGGATGAGTAAATCTGAACTGCTGACATTTCAGTTCTTGAATTTTTAGTTTTTCATGCTTTAAAATTTTCCTCGTTTTTTTTGGGTCTACCGAAAAAGGGATCATGTGATTCACAAATAAAAATTCTCAGTTAAATTGATCAAACTCCCTGGCTGTAATACTCATTTATGTGAAAAGGGGTTTGGGTTGAGTACTTTTACAAGGAACTTATACAGAGCTTAAATGACATAGAGAATAATAACCAGCTCTTAACCTTCTTTTCTCATGAGAAACATTCAAACATTACACTGGAGCCAGTTGCATAAATTGTATCTTTAGGATTGCAACCCAGCATGTTAATGCAAAACAAAAAAATCACATTTGATTCTGAGAATATCCTCCCAAACTGAAACTTAAAAACAAAACTGACACATTCTCGAGGAAAATGTACAGTTGATTGATATACACTCTAGCTACATTATTAAGTCTCTAGCTACATTATTAAGTATACCTGTACTCCAGCTCGTTATTACAAATATCTAATCAGCTAATCATGAGCAGCAACTCAATGGATAAAAGCATGCAAAAATGGTCAAGAGGTTCAGTTGTTGTCCACACCAAACATCAAAATGGGGAAGGAATGTGTTCTACGTGACTGAGTGTGGAATGATTGTTGGTGCCAGAGCGGTAGTCCGAGTATCTCAGAAACTGGTGATCTGGGGTATTCACGCACAAGTCTCTCACGTTTACAGAGAATGGTGCAAAAAACAAAAAAAATCATCCAGTGAACAGCAATTCTGCAGGTGAAAACATTTTATTAATGGGAGAGATCAGAAGAGGGTGGCCAGACTGGTTGAAACTGACAGGAAGGTGAAAGTAACTCAAATAACCATTGTACAAAGTGGAGACCATCTCTGAACGTACAACACTTTCAACCTTGAAGTGGATGAGCTGCAGCAGCAGAAGACCACAAACATACATGAGGTACCTAATAAAGTGGCCACTGAGTGAATAATCTTCAATTCACATTTGATGTCAACACCTTGAACTAATCATTTATCATAACCAAGAATGTGTAAGTTATTCTTTCAAGGTGAAACAGTTGGCAACTTCAAACTGCAGTATCATGCAAAATGAGCATAATCCCACAGTATCAGTGCTACAATAACTCCTTACTTCTACCTCAATGATATTACTCACTTTCACACATGCTTCAGTCCATCTGTTACTGTAACTCATCTACACCTGGACACCCTCCCTTACTTTTCCCTGTATAAATCCAGCACATTCAAAATTGCTCCCATATCCTATTGCCGTTCATCACTTCTGTTCTCAATAACTGACATGTGATACCACACTACAAAGAAATTTGAAGATTAAATATCAGCTTTATTTGTCATATATACTGTACACCGAAACATCAAAACATACTGTGAAATGCGTCTGTTGCGTCTATGACCAGCAAAGTCCGAGGATGTGCTCAGGACAACCCACAAGTGTCGCCGTGCTTCCGCACCAACTTTGCATAGCATAAGACCATAAGACATCAGCGCATATTAAGCCACTCAGCCCATCAAGTCTGTTCCGTCACTCCATCATGCTGATTTATTATCCCTCTTATTCGGCCCACAACTTACTAACTCTAACCTGAACGTCTTTGGAACGTGGGAGGAAACCCATGCAATCAAGGGGAAAATATACAAACTCCTTACAGACAGTGGTAGGAACTGAACTCACATCAGAGGTCGCAGGCGCTGTAGAGCATTACGCTAATCAGTACCTACTGTGTTACCCTTCAAGTACAAGTACAAATACTTCCAAGTTAAATTTGGGATCTTTATGAATCAATATTGTGAACTTGGTTTCCATCATTATTACCTCATCCAGCCCTACAGCTCTCCAGAACTCCAAATGCTACTGCGTTCCACCCTAACCCATTCCTTCACCCCACACTGGTAGACATGGTCATACTCTGGAATTCCTCCCAATAGTTTCAGGGGGACAAAGTGAAATCAGAAGGGGAATTCAGTCTGTTGTTCTAGTTGGAATTAAGCCTCAGTAATACATGTGCTAGCAACTGAGGCAGCCCACATGATGCTGGAGAAACTCAGGGGTCAGGCAGCATCTATGAGACAACCAGTATAATAAGATGAAAGGATGAAAGGAAGAGGTGGAGCAGAAGGCCATCACCCACACATTCCTTCCCATCCCCACTGTTTCCATCTGTCCTTTCCCCACCTCCTTCATTTGATTCCACACGCCACCTTTCTCTCCTATCAGATTCCATCATCTGCAGCCCTTTGGTGCCTCCATCTATCACCTCCACCTCCACCTCCACCCCACCCGGCTTCTGGCGCCATTCCCACTCACTCCTCCACCGTCTCTCTGTCACCTCTCCTCACCTGGATCCAGGTGTCACCTACCAGCTCTTACTCAACTCTACACCTTTTTTATACTGGCCTTCTCCCTTCTACCTTTCAGCCTAGATCAGGGGTTCCTGACCTGGGGTCCATAGACCCCCCAGTTAATGGTAAGGCTCGATAGCATAAAAAAAGTTGTGAACCCCTGGTCAGGATAAAGGATCTCAACCCCGAGACATTAGCTATCCATCGCTCTCCATAGATGCTGCATAATCCACTGTGCTCCTCCAGCGTCTTGTGTGGCAAGACCATGTGGCCAAAAGATATAGGAGCAGAGTTAGGCCACTGAGCCCATCAAATCTGCTTTGCCATCCCATTATGGCTATTATTACCCCTTTCAATCCCATTCTCCTGCATTGTCCCCGTAATCTTTGACGTCCTTAATAATCAAAAACCTATTAGCCTCTGCTTTAAATATACCCAATGATTTGGCCTCCATAGCCATCTGAGGAAATGAATTCTACAGATACACCACCCTCTTGCTAAAAAAAAAATCGTCCTCATGTCTGTTCTAAATGGATGTCTTTCTAATTCTGAGGTTGCACCTCCTGGTTCTCGCCACTAAAGGAGACATCCTCTTCACATCCACTCCATCTAGGCCTTTCAATATTCGATAGGCTTCAATAAGTTCCACCCCCTCCCTTTATTCTTTTCCACTCCAGCGAGTTCAGGCCCAGGGTTGTCAAACACTCCTCACATATTAACCCTTTAATTCCCAGGATCATACATGTCAATCTCCCCTGGACCCTCTCCATTGCAAGCACATCCTTTCTTAGATAAGGGATGCTAACTAATACAGTAATATTTACAGCCAAAGTGACTCCAGTGTTGTTTTTCATCTTTAATCAGATGGAAGGCAAAATTAAAGTAAACAAAATGTGTATTTATTTCAGTGATGCTAAACCTTGAGATATTCAGGAATTCCCTCAATCACAGGCCTTATATAAGTGAGGGGTAGTTAACATAACACAGGAAGTGAGATGGTTTTCTCAGCTGGTGAATTGTTAATCCTACTTCTTCTTCGGTTGTCCATCAAAATCAGATGACGACATCCATTCCTTTAACAGTGAGATCTTTGATGACTATACAGTCCTATCCTGGACCCACAAGCTCTATTGCAGGTGGGACATGTATATGTGGTAGTGGTGGTGGTGGTAGTGGTAGTGGTGGCAACCATGGCTGCATTTCTCCTAGCTCTCTTCTGCTGTCTTCTGGTTGTTCTTTCCATCTCCAGAATACGAACCCCGTCCCTAAACAGCTGTCGCCAAGTGGTACGGTCAGTAGCAATCTCCTCCAGGTCCTCGAGTCTGATCTTGCACTTCCTTAAAGCATTCTTCATCTGATCCTTACAGCGCTTCTTCGGCCCTCCAGCTGAGCGTCGACCATGATGTACCTAGCCATATAACACTCTGCGGGGTAGCCGACACGGGGGCATCCTTATCACGTGCCCCAGCCACTGTAGCTGATGCTGGGAGATCATGGCCTCAATACTCCTGCAGCTGGTCTTTACAAGTATTTCAGTGTGAGGCACCCGCTCACGCCAGGTAATTCCCAGGATGCGCTGGAGGCAGCTTATGTGGAAGCGCTCCAAGGACTTGATGTGACGGCTGTAGGTTACCCAAGCTTCACAGCTATAAGGGAGGGTGGTGACACAGACTGCTTGGTATTCGGCGACCTTTGTGGAGGGACGAAGGCTCCTGTTCTGAAAGACTCTATGCTGAAGTCTCCCAAAGGCAGCTGATGCCTGTTTAATGCGGCTCTGGATGTCGTTGTCAATGCCGCTATCCTCAGAGAGAATGCTCCCCAGATATTTGAAAGATGCCACTATTGACAGCTTTTCATCACCAACAGTGAAGACAGGTAGAGTGGGTGGGACACTGGTACTCCATTGGCAAACCACTTCTGTCTTGGTGGTATTGACAGTCAGCCCCATCCTGCTGTACACTCTCACCGCCACAGCAAGGACAGTCTGAAGATCCTCCGGAGTATGGGCCACAAGAGCACAGTCGTCTGCATACTGCAGCTCCAGGACCCACTCTCTGTGGAGTTTGGTGGTTGCATGGAGCCTCCTGATGACAAAGAGTTTGCCATCTAATCTGACATCCACTGCCACACCGCTGTTGCCTTCTTGTGGAGAAGCTTGGTAACACACAAGAGGAAGATGTTGAAGAGCACTGGCGCTAGCACACACCCCTGCCTCACTCCTGTGCGTACAAGGGCTCGGACTCCTCCTATGGTCACCCGAGCAGTCATCCCATCGTGGAACTGGCGGAGGATGTTAACAAATTTATTGGGACAGCCAAACCTGAGGAGGATATCCCATAAGAGCTTTCTTTGCATAGTGTCGAATGCTTTGGAGAGGTCCACAAAGGCCATAAACAGGTCCTGATGTTGCTCCCAGTACTTTTCCTGAAGCTGCTGGGCTGTAAAGATCATGCCGATCGTGCTCCTGTTCTTCCTAAATCCACACTGCAATTCAGGCAGCATTGACTCGGTGATGTTGCTGATGAGTCTCTGAAGCAACACCTTAGCCAGGACCTTTTCAGCAACAGAAAGGAGTGATATGCCCCTACTATTGCTGCAGATGGCCTTGTCACCCTTGTTCTTATAAACGACAACGATGTTTGCATTTCTCCATTGCTGTGGGATGTTCTCATCAGTCCAGGCCTTGGCGATGTACTGGTAGAGGGTGCGCATACACATGTACCCTCCGTTCTTCAGTAACTCAGCAGGGATATTGTCAGTGCCAGGGGACTTCTTTGTCTTAAGGGAATGGACAGCTGATAGAACCTCCGGGAAGATTGGTGGTAGACTGAGGTCATGGATAGGAGGAAGTTCAAGCAGTTCATCCAGGATGGTGGGGTCTGTGTCAGAGTCCTGATTAAGCAGGATGTTAAAATGCTCAGCCCACCTCAACAGAATGGGATTCTGACCATCTGCTGTTTTCAGGGGAGTAACGCATAGATTTATTGGGCCGTAGATGGTTTTGACAGCATTGTAAAAATTGTGCATGTCATTATTATCGGCAAAGGACTGGATTTCATGTGCCTTTTCAGTCCACCACTCATTTTGCATGGCCCGTATTGCCTTTTGCACATTCCTCCAAGCTGCCTGATGCTGGTGGATGAGGGGTTGTCTAAAGTTGTCCGGTGTGCTTTGTGCATGTCCTTAAGCAAGTTGTGGATGGTGTCTGAGTTATCGTCAAACCAGTCTTGGTGGTTCCTGCTCTTATGGCCGATGGATTGGGCTGCTGCCTCATGGAGCTCAGAGCTGATATAGGTCCACTGTTGTTCCATGGTATTTTCTGAGCTCAGGCAAGGTTCCAGCTCCCTTAGTTTCTCAGCTCAGATGCGTCAAAACTCACTTCTTGCTTCTGTGTTTCTCAGGCGATTGCAATTTAATCATTTTCTATTGGGTTTTTGCAGGCACAAGGGGGTGGACGCACTTTCATATGGAGCTTGGCCACAATCATACGGTGGTCAGTACAGCACTCTGCATCTCTCATGGCACAGGTGATGAGAACATTCTTGATGTCAGTACGTCGCACAATGATGAAGTCGATCATGTGCCAATGTTTAGAGCGAGGGTGCATCCACGAGGTCTTATATTTTGCCTTCTGCTGGAAGACAATGTTGGTTATGGTAAGGTTATGCTCAGAGCAAAGAGTAAGTAGCCTCATGCCATTTGCATTCACCTTGCCAGTACCATGCCTACCTAGCACTCCACTCCATATCCTGTTGTTCTGTCCTACCCTAGCATTGAAGTCCCCAAGCAAAAGGATCTTATCATTCTTAGGGATCTGGCAGAGAGCTTCATCCAATGTCTGATAAAAGCATTCCTTGGCCTCATTCTCAGATGGCAAAGTTGGTGCATGGGCACTGAGAAGCGTGGTACAAAATTTCTTTGCCAGAGGGATACAGAGGGTCATTAATCTTTCACTAATGCCAACAGGTGTTTCTGTGAGACTTGGCAGAAAGGTGTTCTTGATGGCCAATCCTACTCCATGAAGATGTTGTCCACCTGGGGGGAAACCTTTCCAGAAGAAGGTGTAACCCATCCCTTCCTCTGTTAAAGAGCCTTCATCCAGGAGCCTGGTCTCACTCAGGGGAGCAATGTCGATGTTATAGCGCCTCAGCTCAGCAGCGATCAAGGCTGATCTCCAGTGAGATCTGTCAGAGATGCCATACAAGTCCAGGAGAGTACTTACATTCCATGTTGCCAGTTTTAGGTTGTATTGTTTCTTATTTCGACCATAGTAGTGGAATAACTCGGTAGGCGTGGTAACCTATCCAAGTGAGTGATTGAATGGGCAATTTTTAGGTTTCCTTTTCTAGGCCCTTCCCCAATTGGGGTGAGCAGTGCAGTCCCTAAATAGGGCTGCTCAGTCGCACAGGGGTCTGCCGAGAACAGCTGCCACCCAGTCCCAGCTGCTAGCGACTGGCCGTGCAGGGTTCTGACTAGGAGCTCCCAGTCCATTCGTACCTGCTGCCATTGCCAGACGCCCCATCGCCGTCAGACTTCAACCATATGTAAGGTCCAGGTATTGTTCACTGTGGTCAGAGGTAGAGACCTGCACAAGGAAGATTTTATAGTGCCACAGGGGGTGTGCCATCCCCAGTAGCACTATCGTCACCATGATGAGGTAAATCCCGGTGGCAAGGGTGATCCCAGGACAACCGGTCCCACATCTTGGCTGCAGGAGGTTGCCGGGTCCTTGGTCTGTTAAGGCCCGCCTATTGCACGCCAGCAGCACATTGCTTTTCTGTCAGGGTGTGCTCCCTTAGCCTTGTCTCAACAGACTTGCCACAAGGCAGTGGGGCTATTTGCTCATAGCTGGGACAGTGGTTGACGGGCGCCAGGGCGTGTCCACACAGTGGTGAGCCTGCACGCCATGTCTCTGGGGCCCTCTGCTGCTCCGAGATCCCCTGTAGTTTAGCCTGGGACCGTAAGATACCCAGTTTCCGTGTGTGGCCCTGAGGAGGGACTGCAGGAGTCTTAGTGATGGAGGGGTTCTGTACTGGCAGGAGGGGGCTTACACACTCGGCTCCTCTTTTCACCCTCTGTTAAGAAGGCTAGCCAGCGGCAACAGCTGTAAGCAGAGAGTAGCAGGCAGAGAGCACTATGCAGCATGCAGCATACAGCTTGCACTAACTAGAAGCAATACTACTCTACCACACTACTGCACTAGACGCTTCACACGCACTGTGAGCAAATACTCCCACCCACACCCTACTACTTACTGGCAGAAAGGAGTTGTGGGCAGAAACTTCAAAACTGGTTTTCCCAGAGGTTCTGAAGAATTTAACAGCAGAATTTAGTTTACTTTTTCTGGTTCTTGTGGCCAATAAACAAGAGGCTCTGAGAAAATACAGACAGATTTAATCCCTAATTCATGTTGGCAATCAGGCCTTTAAACTAACCACAAAGTAAAGAATTAGTACCATTCACCATGACTGTTGCTCTTTTAAGTGAAACAGTTGGAAACCTCATATTTCAGAGTTACCCAAGCTGAGCTCCATTCCACAGCCGCTGAGCTACAATAATTCGTACAACATCACCTAACTTGGCACTTGTTTCAAGCCAGCTGCTACCAATACTCTCATCTACACCTGAACACCTTATTTGAGATCCTTAAATTCATTTTGTTTCAGAATCAGAATCTGATTTATTATCACTGACGTGTCGTGAAATGTGTTGTTTTATGGCAGTACAGTGCAAGACATAAAAGATTAAATGTAGGTTACAATGGAAAGGAAAGGTAGGTCGCATCCGGAATTTTTCCACTTAGCGGACAACTTCCTCCCACGCCGTTCTGACGAGGTGGGAAATCGCGTACGAACGAGGCAAGTGGTTTGCCATTGCCTTCTGCCGGGTGAGTTTTTCAAAGAGATCACCAGCTCCTAACCCAGCACGGATTAAAGCGTGCAGGGGAGCCAGCCGGATTCGAACTCGGGACCTCCCGCCCCACAGTCCAGCGCTGATGCCACTACGCCACCAGCTGGGTGTAGGTTACAATACGAAATATTAAAAATAAATTGTGTAAAAAGTGAGCAAAATAATTAGGTGGTGTTAATGGGCCATTCAGAAATCTAATGGCAAAGGGGAAGAAGCTGTTTCTAAAATGATGTGCATCTCCCTGAGCTATCCATAAAGATGGATGCTGCCTTCTTGAGGCACCGCATTTTGATAACTTTGACAGTGGAGAGGGCTGTGCCATTATGGAGCTAGTTGAGTCTACAACCCACTGCAGCATTTTTCCAATCCTGTGCATTGGTGCCTCCACACAACATGGTGATGCAACTGGTTAGAATGCTCTCCATTTTGCTGGAGTCTTCGATGACATACCAAACCTCCTAAAACCCCGAATGAAGTATAGTCACTGGCATGCCTTCTGCAAAATTGTATCAAGATTCTGGGCCCAGGATAGATCCTCTGAGATTCTGACGACTGTTCACCCTCAATGAGGACTGTTGTGAGTTCTCCCAATATCCCCCTTCTGAAGACCACAATCAATTCCTTAGTCTTACTGACACTGAGTACAAGGTTCGTTGTTACAACACTGCTAAACCAGCCAATATATTTCACTCCTGTACAACTCCTCCCACATTCCACCTCAATCTCTATCTTCATCCCTCTACTAGCAGACATGCATTCAATTGTCTAGGTCTTCCATCTCAACACTGCCATGATATCCACGAAAACCCTACTTAAAGCTCAGCCCTTTAACCAAGTCTGAGACTACTTTTCTTAATCTAGCAGGCTAACAACAGTGACAGATTATATTTTATTTATAAAGCACCTGAAAATGTGTTCTATTTAAAAGCTGCAATGTACACTCAGAGGCCACTTTATTAAGATCACCTGCACACCTGTATATTACCACAAATATCTAACCAGCCAATCATGTGGCAGCAACTCAATGCATAAAAGCTTGCAGACATGATCAAGAGGTTCAGTTGTTTTTCAGAACAAACATCAGAATGACTGTGGAATGATTGTTGGTGCCAGGGACAGGGTGGATTGAGTACCTCAGAAACTGCTGATCTCCTGGGATTTTCATGCACAACAGTCTCTAGAGTTCATAGAGAATGGTGGGAGAAATAGAAAACATCTAGTGAGTGTCAGTTCTGTGGGTGAAAATGCCTTGTTAATGAGAGAGGTCAGAGGAGAATAACCAAATTGGTTCAAGCTGACAAAAGACAACTGTAACTCAAATAACCACGCTTTACAACAGTGGTGTACAGGATCAGTATCAATGAACGCATGACTAAGTTCAATGTAAATGTATTATCAAAGTACATATACGACGCCACATACAACCATGTCTTGTGGGCATACACAGTAAATCCAAGAAAGATAACAGAATCAATGAAAGACCGCACCCAACAGGATGGACAAGCAACCAATGTGCAAAAGACACCAAACTCTGCAAATACAAAAGACGTTGAACCTTGAAGTGGATGGGCCACAGCATCAGAAGACTATGAACATACACTCATGGTGGTGGCAGCTGTTAGTCTCGCGAGACCATGGATCTGCGCCTGGAAAGTCTTGCTTCTGTTGGTAGAGCAGCGTCTGTTGTTCGCGGTGAGGCGACGCTGGAGTGTCCTCTCCAGGGCGCAGGCCTGGGCAAGGTTGTATGGAAGACCAGCAGTTGCCCTCCCCTCCCCACGACACCGATGTTGTCCAAGGGAAGGGCAAGGGCCGATACAGCTTGGCACCAGTGTTGTCGCAGGAGTTGCAGAATGAGGTTGAAGGCAACGTCAGACTGCCTTAGGGACTCCAACTCCGGATTTGTCCTCCGGGTTTACTCCCGAAGCCTTTCCCATGAGTGGGTTTGGCCGCAAGGCAGTGGAAGTTTGAAATCAGAGTGCTCCCTCTCTTAGATGGACTGCCTTCCCAGGCTGACAAGCTCCATCTACCTGAAGCACTGGTTTTAAGGCGCCAGGACCCGCCTTCGCCCCTTCTCCTGTCAGTAGAAACAGTTCCGCCGGGCTTAGAGGCTAAGCCACACGAGAAAGCCAGGAGTTGGACTTAGTTTCAGAGGCTATTTGAGGCGCATGCCATGAGGAGCACTTTTAGGTAGTGGGAGCTTGTCCCCACTACCACTTCTCGGCTTGACAACCTTGGAACATATACTCAATGACCACTTTATTAGGTACAGGAGGTAATGAATAAACTGGCTACTGAGTGTAGATTTTTTTTAAGCTAAACTAGCTGAGGTAGAAAGAAGCTTTAATTCTAATTTTTAAAAATTTCTTTCCAGGGCAAAAACGAAGTTTCAACTTGCAGTTTTTTTTTTAATTTGAATCTCACGCTTGTCAGACACTTTGGAAATCCCACAACCTCAGCTAAAGGCAAGAGTTGTTAACAACGTGTGAGATCTCAAAGGAAATGAAATCTTCCCCCGCTGCTGATTCACAAACCCTAATATTTCGGGGGAGGAAGTTATAGCGGGCCAAAAGCTCAAAGTGTCGATTTCCTGGAAGTTCTGTCAAATTTAAAATATCAGTTACATTTTGATTGATGTTTCCCAGGCAGAAAAGCCAGCAACCAAAGAAAGTCTGCTGAGAATTTCTGATTAAAAACCGTTCTGTTTTCAAAACTTCAGTTGACTTGAAAGCCCATAAGACCATAAGACATAGGAGCAGAATTAGGCCACTTAGCCCATCGAGCATGCCTCACCATTCCATCATGGCTGCTTTATTATGCCTCTCAATCCCTTTCTCCTGCCTTCTTCCCCTACCTTTGACACCCTTACTAACCAAGAACATCAACCTCCACTTTAAATATACCCAATGATTTGGCCTCCACAATGAACTTTGGCAACAGATTCCACAGATTCACCACCCTCTGGCTGAAAAAAATTCCTCCTCATCTCTGTTCTAAAGAGATATCCTTGTATTCTGAGACAATGCCCTTGATTCCACCACTATAGGGAATATCCACTCCATGTCCACTCTACCTTGGGTTTCAATATTCAATAGGTTTCAATGAGAACCTAGCAACACACACAAAACGCTGGAGCAACTCAACAGGACAGACAGCATCTATGAAAAACAGTGAACAGTCGACGTTTCATCAGGACTGGAAAAAAAAGATGGGGGGGGAGGGGAGGAAGAAGTACAAGGTGGTAGATGATAGGTGAAACTGGGGGGGGGGGGGGTCCCAACCTCTGCAGCAGTAAAAGAAGCTATAGACTGACATGTCAGAGTGGGAATGGGAAGTAGAATTGAAATAGGTGGCCACTGGGAGATCCCTCAGGAACACCGGATTCAGTAGATGACCCCAATAGACTCACAAGTGAAGTGTCACCTCACCTGGAACGACTGTTTGGTGCCCTAAATGATAGTGAGGGAGGAGGTGTAGGAGCAGGTGTGGCATTTGTTCTGCTTGCAAGGATAAGTACTAGGAGGGAGATCAGTGGGGAGGGACAAATGGAGGGAGTTTTTGTAAACTCCAACCTGTATGCTCCTCATACATTAACCTGTTCATTTCCAGGATCGTTCTCCTGAACCTCATCTGGTCCCTCTCCAATGCTAGCACATCGCTACTTACACAAGGGGCGCAAAACTGCACACAGTACTCCAAATTTAGTCTGATTAATGCCTTCTAAAACCTCAGTATTACATCCATGATTTTATATTCTGGTCCTCTTGAAATGAATGGTAACATTGCATTTGCCTGTAAGGAGTTTCTATATTCTCCCCATAACCACGTGTTTCCTCTGGGTGCTCCGTTCTCCTCCCACATTCCAAAGACGTAGGGGTTAGTGTTAGTAAGTTGTGGGCATGCTGTGTTGGCACTGTATGCATGGCTACACTCGCTGATCGCCCAGCACAACCCTCTCAAATTTGATTTGATGTAATTGACATATTTCGCTACGTTTCAGTGTACATGTGACACATAAAGCCAACCTCTAAACTTCTTTATATCTGTCGTTATTCCTAGTGGCAAAGAGTACAGACTAAGTGACGTTTAAAAAGGAATGAAAAACATGAGAACATAAGAAATAGGAGTCCATCTGGCCCGTCGAGCCTGCTCCGCCATTCAATAAGATCATGATTGATCTGACCATGGACTCAACTCCACCTACCCGCCTTTTCCCCATAACCCTTAATTCACCTATTATGCAGAAAATCTATCCAACCTTGTCTTAAATATATTTACTAAGGTATCCTCCAGTGCTTCACTGGGCAGAGAATTCCACAGATTCACCACCTTCTGGGAAAAGCAGTTCCTCCTCACCTCCGTTCTAAGTCTACTCCACCGAATCTTGAGGCTGCGTCCCCCCAGTTCTAATCTCACCTACCAGTAGAAACAACTTTCTTGCCTCTATCTTATCTATCCCTTTCATAATTTTATAGGTTTCTATAAGATCTCTCATTCTTCTGAATCCCAGTGAGTACAGTCCCAGGCGACTCAATCTCTCCTCATACTCTAACCTCCTCTTCTCTGGAATCAACCTGGTGAACCTCCTCTGCACTGCCTTCAAAGCCAATATATAATTCAAGTATAATTCAAAACTGCATGCAGTACTCCAGGGGCAGCCTCACCAGTGCCCTAGTGAGTTCGGCAAAAAGCAAGAATACCATTTCTATTTCTGGTCACAAGTCAGTAAGAAAGGTGCAAAGGCTTCAGAGAAGGTGCAGAAAATATTTATTTTGTGATCCCTTGTTAGATCTGATGACTTACTTTTATTTAAATGTTATACTGATCGTTGCTCATAAAAATTCGTGTCTTTGAGTCTTTGAAACCAATTTTTGAATTGCTTTTCTATCTGCAATTACCATTACCTTTGACACCCTGACTAATCAAGAAACTATCAAACTGCATTTTAAAGTGGAAGTGTATGTATTTAATACAGATCATGCATCTACACTATAACCATTTTCAGGTTTAGACCTTATAGTATGATCACTATCTCTTGCAGGGATAGGGGTTTAAAACTAGCTTTTGCTTGACCTCCACTTTTAGGCTAACTAATCTCCAATGCAGTAATATCTAAAACAAAGCACTATTGTATGGAACTAGGATCAGGAAGATTCTGGCACAGGTATCATATTAAGTGTTCATTAGGAATGACAAAGATAAAAGGACAAACATTATACTTGAATAGAGGCCCAACCAGTTCCTCCAGCTAAAGGAAAACAGTTTCATTAACACCCCTCTCCTCTTCTCTCCATATCAAAAGTGCAGCTACAAGCATATGGGCCCAAGTGGTCTGAAGGATACAGTGGGATATAGGAAACAGTTTCAGCCATACTAAAGCACTCTCCCTGAACTCTTTTTAGGCATTCAGCTGCACCCATAAAGGATACGAAAATACAGTGCATTCCAGTTAATTGGGATACATCAGTACATTTTGACCCAATTAAATGACTCCACCAATTAGCTGAAGTTTCATGGAAATAGTTAAAAAAGTATAAAAAAGACAATTACCGTTTAACTGAGTAACAAATTATGTATTTAAATAGCATACAGAACAAATTAGAACACTACCAATACTACTACAGTACTATAAAACTATGTATTAGTTCATAATAGTTATTGACAGAGGAATTTGTGTGGTGTAAGCCGCATTTTCTTTTGACTGGCTGTAAATGAACAAATTAGCGCAGACACCTATGGTAGTTTTTTTCAGCTAGAGTGAAATCAGTTTGTGGCTTCTTGGCAAGGGTCTTTTTAAAGTCAAAATAAAAAATAAAGTGATCAAAAATCACTGCTTTTTGCATTGTCATCTGTCGGCCCAAGTGTCTGGCGGCTACATAAGTGCACGCAACTGATGATAGTTAGAGACACTGTTCGCCAACAATCTCCCATCCCAATTACACAACAGAGTCTCCCAAATCAAAGGGAATCGCGGCTAATTTCTTGATTAGTTTTTGTTCTTTAAGAGTTGTCCCAAATGAACAGCTGCCCCAATTAACCAGAATCCCACTGTGCTTTACTTTGGCTGTCAGTTTCCATCTTGTTCTCTCTTTATATTGTTCACCTCCAACTCTTCCCCTTTTGGATTTCTCTGTCACCATCTGAGGGAACAGGTTGGGAACCAATACCCATCACAAGCCTATCTCTCTCAGCTAGCTTGACTATACTTCCTCCCACCCTCCTGCCCAGAAGAACATTTTATTCTCCCAGCACCTCCTTCAGCATCATATCCACTGTGAGGATCAGGCCTTTCAAGATGCCTTTGTTTCTCCTGACCCATGGCTTCTCCTCTTCCATCATAAAGACAGAATCCTTCACCAAGTTTCATCTCTTTTGACTCCATTCATTTCCATAGATGCTGCCTGACCTACCAAGTTCCCCCAGCCTTTTGTGTGTGTCGCTGTGGATCTCCAGTGTTCGCATGTCTGCTCAAATCCCATGACAGAGAAGGGATGGGATTCCCCTGTCCTGATCTACTGCATCAGATTCTACATTCGATGCATCATCTTTAGCAATTTCCGCCACCTACAACAAGATTGCAGCACCAGACACGTCTTCTCCTCCCCTCCCAGCATTCCAAAGTGATCAGTCCATTTGCGATTTCATGGCTTGGTCTCCCATCACCATCAACTAGTCCCCTTTTTATCCACTTTCCCATTCAACCTCAAGAGATGCAGTATCTGCACACTTATCTTGTACCCCCACCCCACCCCCGCTGCCCGCCATCCAGGACACCGAGGAATCTCTACCAGGTGAATTAGTAGCATTTCATCCAAATGTACTGCATTTGGTTCCCACACGTGGTTTGCTCTACAACTGAGAAACCAAACAGAGACGGGGTGACCACATTGAAGAACATTCACTCCATCCACAAGGGTAATCCCAAGCTACCGAATGCCTCGGTGCCTTTTAGTTTCTTACTTGAACAAAAATTAGTCATCCTCCACCCAGCTGAAGTGTTCTCACATAATACAACCCCACACATTTCCTCTAGCATGTTACTATGGGAACCTATATGTATCAGTCTCTGAAATATGCAAAGCGCTCTTTGTTTCAGTTACATACGACTCCCGACCCTAATCTGTTACCGATTGACACAGATGACTTGCAATTAGAAAATCCCTTCAAAACTGCTATCTAGTCTTCCTCGTCTCCATGTGGTCCATCTCCCAATCTTTCCTTCCTTCACCTTCTATTTCCATTTCAAGGGAGGGGACTAATTTTCCTGTTAACATCACCATTATTTTCACTATAAATCTCCCATCCCTGCATCCAAAAGTCGAAACCCCCTGGGTCGAATTGCCTGGAAGTCCGAGGAACGATGTTTGTGAGTCCAGGTGACAGAATGGAGATTGGACGTCTGAGGTCTGCAAGTCCAGGGCCAAGGACTGGAGACGCAGAGATGACCTGCAAGCCAGCCTGTGTTTCTGGCAGGGTGGATAGGAAAGGGGTTTGTTTTGCTGTATTCATTGCGTTTTGTTCTGCTGTAGTCACTCGTCGGATTATTCTGCAGAACCCTGTGGGAATGCTAAGATGGCTCTGGAATGTGTGGTGACACTTGCAGGCTGGCCTCAGCACATCCTCGGGTGTGTTGGTTGTCAACACAAATGGCCTAATTCCACAAGGCCATAAACACAAGAGCAGAACATGAGCATTTGGCCCATCCTCTTTAATATTACTGGCCAGCTTATTTTCACATTCCATCTTTACCTTCTTAATGACTCTTTTTAGCTGCCTTCTGTTGGTTTTTAAAAGCTTCCCAATCCTCTAACTTCCAACTAATTTTGTTAGCCATGGATGTGTCATCTTTCCTTTAGAAAACTTTTCCCCTTTGGTTCAAGAACGTGATGGCTGAGAGGAATAAACAGTCGACATTTTGGGCCATTGGTGAGGCCAAATTTGGAGAACTGCTTGCAGCACTTGTCATTTTGTGTTTCAATGTACATGCAATAAATAAATAACACCTTTTGCTCTTACTAATCATAAACACAAGAGATTCTGCAGATGCTGGAAATGCAAAGCAACACCCACACACAAAATGATGGAGGAACTCAGCAGGTCAGGCAGCAAAGTTTAATGTTCAAAGTAAATATATGTAACCATATATAACCCTGAGATTCATTTTCTTGCAGGCATACTCAATAAATCGACAGAGTAATAACCATAACAGAAGCAATGAAAGACCACTCCCCCCACCACTAACTTGGGCATTCAACTAGCGTGCAGAAGACAACAAACTGTGCAAATACAAAAAGAAGTAACAATAGTAAAGAAATAAGCAATAAATATTGAGAACACAAGATGAAGAGTCCTTAAAAGTGAGTCCATTGGCTGTGGGAACATTTCAATAATGGGGTAAGTAAAGTTATCACCTTTGATTCAAGAGCGCGATGGCATCTGTAGAGGGGAATAAACAATTGTCATTTTGGGCCATTAGTGAGGCTAGATATGGAGTATTGTGTGTGGCACTAGTCACCTATTACAGGAAGGATATCAATTAGATTGAAAGAGTACAGAGAAAAGAATGTTGCCAGAGCCGAGTTATAGGGAAAAGTTGCACAGGTTAGGGCTTTGTTCCCTGGAGCATAGTGGAGTGACGGGACATTTGATAGAGATACAGAAAATTATGAGGGACAAAATCAGGGTAAATGCAAGCAGGCTTTTTCCATTGAAGCTGAGTGAAAATAGAGAGGTCATAGGTTAAGGGTGAAAGGTGAAATATTTATAGGGAACCCAAAGGGGAAATCTTCACTCAGAAGGTGGTGAGATTATGGAACGAGTAGCCAGCATAAATGCAGGTTTGACTGCAACACCTAAGAGAAGTTTGCATCAGTACATGGATGGGAGGGGTGTGGAGAGCTTTGGTCCAGATAAGGGTCGATAGGACTAGATGGGCCAAATGACCTGTTTCTGTGCTGTGATGCTCTATGACACTATTTAATTTTTAAAAAGTCAACAAAAGCATTCTTCATTCATATCATGTCTGGAAACACGCTTGCCATGTGTCATTGATTTATGGGTGTTCCCTTCAGTTCCAGACATTATGCAAACTAATTCAGGAAATACTGCATGGTTAGAGCTCAACCACATGTTCTTTTTAAATAGCATGTAATTTATTTAATTAACATGATGTAGCAAAACAAACAAAGTAATAAGAGTGACAGCTTCAGAATAGATAATATACACACAGTGGCCACTTTAGTTGGTACACTTGCTTGTTCAAGCAAATATCTAATCAGTCAATCAGTAACTCAATGCATGAAAAATACAGACATGGTCAAAAGGCTCCGTCGTTGTTCAGACAAAACGGAATATGGATGAAATGTGATCTAAATGACTTTAACCATGAAATGATAGTTGGTGGCAGGCAGAGTGGTGTACCTCAGTAACTGCTGACCTCCTGAGATTTACACCCACAAAAGAGCGTTTACAAAGATTGGTGAAGAAAACAAAAAAAAAAATTCAGTTGTCACACCTCAAACTGGCCACCAGAGGGAGACAGATGACAAGGCCAATCCCTTCCTGTTCACCTGTAGATCATGCTAACTATTAGTTCATTGTTATCACCTGTGCCTTGATTGTAGCCTACAGAAGTTCCTTGCCCCTTGTTTCTTTGCTCAGTCTTGGAGTCACCTTTTGTAAGTGCAGTCTTCTCTTTGCAGGAATCTTTAGCTTCTGAAACACTAGTTAATATTTTTTGGATTTTGATTTTGCCTGTGAGTTTTCTGGACACGCTGCCTGGACCTTGCCTGTTAAGGAATCCAGTAAAGCCCTACTGGATTTTTTCCTCTAATTTTGTGCAACATTCCTCTGGATTTGGGTTCACCACTATTCAGTGTGAGGGAAGTTAAAAATGAAGAAGTTACCTAGTCAGCTGTGACCTGAATGAGGTCAGAGAAGAGTGGCTAGACTGGTTCAAGCTGACAGGAAGGCGACAGTAACTCAAATAGCCACGTGTTACAACAGTGGTGTGCAGAAGAGTATCTCTGAATGCAGAACACATCAGACTTTGAAGCAGTAGAAGACCACGAACATATTGTCAGTGGCCACTTTATTAGGTAGAGGAGGTACCTAATAAATTGAGCATTGAGTGTATATCTACCTTTCATGAGAAATATCTGCGTACACTAACTAGCTGCACCCAGTGTTAATAAACTTCCTCTATGAAACAGCACTAGAGGGTGTAACTGAGAAAAGCCACAAGCACCCAAAAGGCAGAGGCCTCAAAGCCCCTGCAGAACTTAGCACTGTTTCCCACTCAGCAGGCAAATGAATGTGAAGTCTGTCCAGCAAATTTCAGAAAATACCAGAGGCAGGAAGCCACAACTAGAAACCATGGGAGATATTCCCTAGCAACCATGGTTAGAAATGCTTGTCAATGCAATATAGGAGAGACGCTGCAACTGAGAGGGGTGCAATGTTACAAGCAAGAGGGAGGCAACAATCAGAGAGAATAGCCACATAACAGCAGGTTAAACAAGGCTGGCAATAGTGTGAGGGTCAAGGACAAGAGAGCTCAAAATAGAAAGATGTCCCTTCAGAAATGATAAGAAGATTTAACAGTAGGTCGAACAAGACCAGCAACTGTGGGAAGAACAGGTAAGAGAGGACACAGCCTCAGAATAGAAGGACATCCCTTCAGAACAGAGATGAGGAGGAATTTATTTCACCAGAGGGAGGTGAATCTGTGGAATTCATTGCTACAGATGGCTGTGGAGTTCAAGTAACTGGGTACATTTAAAGTAGAGGTTGATAGGTTCTTGTTTAGCCAGGGTGTTAAAGGTTGCAGGGAGAAGGAAGGAGAAAATAAATCAGCCATGATTGATGATGGAGAAGACTCGATGGGCCGAATGTCCTCATGTCTTTTGTTCTAATTGTGGCATGACAATGATCAATGATGCTCAGGGATATAACAAATTAATAATATTCTGGAGAGGTTAGAGAATTTCAGTTTTGCTTTTCCCATCTTCTCCTCCTCCAGAAGGAGAGCTGATTACAAAGTTCAAAAGTAAATCTATTATCAAAGTACCTGTATGTCACAAAATACTACCCTGAGATTCATTTTTGCAGGCAACCACAGTACAACAAAGAAATACAATAGAATCAATGAAAAACTACACAGAAAGAGTTGCAAACAACCAATGTGCAGAAGAAGATGAACTGTGCAAACACAAATAATTACATAGATAGATGGATAATACTGAGAACATGAGTTCTGGAGTCCTTGAAAGTAAGTCCAGTATTGTGGTGAGTCATTCCTGCAGTTCTGATCCAAAAGCTCCAAAACCTCCAAAACCTGGGCCTCTGTACCTCCCTCTGCAACTAGATCTTCAACTTCCCTTCTGGGAGACCACAATCAATGTGGATCAGAAATAACATCACCGCCTCACACAATCAACACTGGCACACCTTAGCAATGTGACAATTCGTGCACTGCTCTACTCCCTCTAGACCCATGACTGTGTGCCCAGGCATAACTCAAACGCCATCTATAAATTTGCTGATGACACAACCATTGTTGGCAGAATTTCAAATGGACATACAGGAGTGAGATGTATCAGCTAGTTGAGTGGTGTCACAGCAGCAACCTTGCACTCAAGGTCAGTAAGGCCAAAGAACTGATCGTGGACTTCAGAAAGGGTAAGACAAAAGAACACACACCAGACCTCATAGAGGAATCAGAAGTGGAAAGGGTGAGCAATTTCAAGTTCCTGAGTGTGAACATCTCTGAGCATCTATCCTGGGCCCAACACATTGATGCAGCTACAAAGAAAGTACAACAGCAGCTATATTTCATTAGGAGTTTGAGGAGATTTGGCATGTCAGCAAAAAGATACTTGCAATTTTCTACAAATGAACCATGAAGAGTACTCTAACTGGCTGCATCGTCATCTGGTATGTGCCACAACACAAAATCAAAATAAGCTACAGAAAGTTATGACGTCTTCGAGGAACGATGCCTAAAAAAGGTGGCATCCATCATTAAGGACCCCATCACCCAAGACATGCCTTCTTCTCGCTGCTCCATCAGGGAAAAGGTACAAGAGCCTGAAGGTACACACTCAATGATTCAGAATCAGCTTCTTCCACCCAGCCATCCCATTTCTGAATGGACACTGAACCCACGAATACTACCTCACTGCTTTCTTTTTTAATTTTTACTATTCAAAGGTTTCAAAGGTACATTTAATGTCAGAGAACTGTATACAATATACATCCTGAAATTCTTTTACTTCACAACCACCCACAAAAACAGAGGAGCGCCCCAAAGAATGAATGACAATTAAATGTTAGAACCCCAAAGCCACCCCAGCTCCCCCCACGTGTAAACAGCAGCAAAGCAACAATCCCCCCTCCCCCACCAGCAAAAAAAGCATCGGCGACACCCCCCACCAAGCACTCAAGCAGCAAAGCATCAATAAAGACACAGACTTGCAGTACCCCAAAGACTACTTGTTCACTCAATAATTCGACGTACCACAGGTTCTTTCTCTCCCTAATAAGGGAAAAAGAGGTGTCTCCATTTCATAGCAATAAGGGAGACATAACAAACAACTCGCTGATTTATGATATTAAAAGACCGTTGCGTTGCTTTTTCCGAGTTCTGTGCCCAAAGAACCCAGGTCTCTGGGCACACAGCCAGCAGCCAGCTTGCTCCCACCACACCGATTTCCTGCAGAGGCACTGACCTTGAGTCCACCCACCTCCAAAGCCATGAAATCCCGAAACTCCGAACGAAGGCGAGCTAATCTTCGAAGCCACGTCCTTGGTATAATCATACTACTTGTTTAATTTAACTAATACATACTTACTATAATTCAGTATTTTTCCTCCATTATGTATTGCACTGTACTACTGCTGCAAAGACAACAAATTTCACGACATATGCCAACGATATTAAGCCTCATCCTGGTGAAGTTTCCACAATACTCCAGGAGCTTAATAGTTGAAGGGTAAAAACTGTTCCTGAACCTGGTGGTGTGGGACGCAAGGCTCCTGTACCTCTTTCCCAATGGCAGCAGTGAGAAAAGATGGATGATGATTTCTTTGGTTGTGCTCATTGTCGACGTGCTCAATGGTAGAAGGGATGGTTTTGTGATGAACCTGTCTGTATCCACCAATTTTTGTAGGTTTTTCTATTCTTCAGCATTGGTGTTTCCATACCAGGCCATGATGCAACCAGTCAAGATACTCTTCACTATGCAGCTATAGAAACTGTTAAAGTTTTAGATGACATACTATATCTGCAGAAACTTCTAAGAAAAGGAGAAGCACCGCTTCTTCGAAATGGCACTTAAGTGCTTAAGTGCTAGTCCTATGAAAAATTCTCTGAAATGATAATGGCCAGGAATTTAAAGTTACTGACCAATCCCCTAATGACATCTGGCTCATTTTCACCATGCAGGAAGTAAGATTCTCTGAAGGATGCTGAAGCCAACTTTGAACAAGGCCATTTCCAGCAGTTCCTAAATCATAGTGTTGTCAGCAATTAACTGAGCTCTGAAAACCAGCACTTATTCCTCAATCACACTTTATTTACTTGTACACAAGGAAAATAACCCAGCCCCTGTCATCAAACTGTTTTTAAGTTTGAACAAGGAAATACTATGTTATCCAAAAAATTGACTGGTTGGTACAAAAGTTCGTCTGAAAGAAACTCTGCACTTATGAATCCCATCATTTGCATACTTAAGTACCAATCATACTACATATTCTAGGTGTTAATAATCAAATACAGAAATCTGCATGTTAAAGACTAATAACACTTGAGAATTAGTAAAATAGCTGTCCAATATTTAGTGTTTTGTTTGCATCTTTATCTTGTCTTGGTGTGGTTGGTGAACTTGGTTCCCAGGTTTGAACAAAAGCTGTACAAGGGAGAGTTGGGCTTTTAGAGGCTGTTCTGCCTGAGTGACTGCTCTCTGTCTGCCAACTTAACATCTTGACTCTTGCCTGACTGAACTTCCACACAATGTGTCTGCACCCTATTCAGTTAGCATATCATTTTAACCCTCGCCTCGCTGCAACTTCCACAATAGGAGCAAAAGGATAGACTTCCTTACCCCAGAGACACAAGAGTCCACCGATGACGGAACCAGAAACAACACACAAAGAAGACAGAGGAAGTCATCAGGGCAATCAAGCAGAACTGAAGTCCAAAAGGAGGATTGCAACGCAAAATGTCGACTGTCCATTTCCCTCCGTGGATGCTGCCTGACTAATAAATTCCTCCTTTTTTGTGTTGTTCCTTATTAAGTCCTGTACCGCATTTTCATTTAAAATTCATAAATAATTCTTTTTTTAATTTATTCATTCTGTGAGCACATCATTAAAGATTTAAAGATTAGCTTTGTCATATGTACATCAAAACAGACAGTGAAATGCTTCACTGTGAGCATTCTGCTGGGGGCAGCCAACAATCGTTGCCACACTTCCAGCACCAACATTGCATGCCCGCAACTCACTAACCCTATCCTGTACATCTTTGGAATGTGGGAGGAAACCAAAGCACCTGGAAAAAACCCATGTGACAGAACATACAAACTCCTTACAGACAGCAGCAGGCTGCTCGCTCCACAGTGTCAAGCTACCTAGTATTCTTGGACCCAAATTCACCCAAGCAAGCATACTTCCAATCTTATAGCTAGCGCTGTAAAGCACTGCGCTAACTGCTACGCTACTGAGTTGCCCCATAGTAAGATGCCTTTGAGAAAAGTCACCACCCCCTGAAATCCTAGGAAGGTGCCACTGGGAAGCAAGCCCCAGATTGAGACCAAAATGACACTGAAGGAGCTGCATATTTGCAAGTTACGATGGTGATGAAACCTAAATAAAAACTTGCAGCCAGTGACGCTCCTATGCACCCGCGGCCCTTGCCCCTTCTGGTGCTGGTAACCACAGAGCTGGGAAGTGCTGCCAGAGAAGTATAGGCAAGAAATAGGTGTACAATTTGTAGATGGTGCACTCTGTACCAGTGTTCGATGGAATAAATGTGCAAGGTGGTGTATCAGGTACACATCAAGCAGGCTGCTCACTCCTATACAGCGTCAAGCTACCTAGTATTCTTGGACCTACATTCATCCAAGCAAGAATACTTCCAATGCAGGTCTTGTAGACAAAGAAGAGACTTCGAAGTGTCTGGAAGTGTCCACAATTTCTGATGCACTCTTATGGCCATATATTTGTGTGGTTGGTCCAAATGAATTTGCTTAAATACGGTGTTAAAATATGAACTAATTTCACTTTTTATTTAAAAAATGCAGAAAAAAAATAAAAGCAATTGGCTGCCTTTAATGGTGAACTGTAAAATCAATTAACAAGGAAGCCTTGAACTCTTGTGTTCCAGAGCCATTTCTTCCCCACACCCCTTGATATCAAAGGACTTGCTGGATTTACACCAAGTGAAGCAGGCATAGATCCAACCTAGATTCGCTAGCCTAAGTGATGGGAATCTGCTAAACTTTATGCTCTCCATCATCAGCATTTCAGCAGTAAAACAGTATTGGTCGGGGGTTAATGGCTTAGAAAAAGATGAGGGAAATTGCTGGCTTTTTAGCAGAAGATCTGTCCTTGTACCTTTTGATACCTAACGTAGCCTTGCTTCCTTATACATTGTTATCAATTAATGTGGAACAGTCCAGCAAATTGAAAGGCTCTTAATAAAGTCCTCGTGACCTCTTTAAAGCACTTGAGGCCTGCAAATTATAATGAGCGAGCTTTGAAACAAGGAGAGTCTCTGAAGGCTGTTACAAACTCCTCAAGTGCTTATAACAGAAGTATATCCAAATTTATTTCACACTTTAAACAACTCTGCTGGTAGTCCTCTGTAGCAACACCTGAAATGGAATTTATCAACGCGAGTACAATTTCTTTGCCTGCAAAGCCACTGTTATGTTAGACAACACTCATCATCACTATGTGCCATGTCAGGCAATACTACAGGTACTTAACTTGTGGGATCAAAGCCTCACTGGCAACGACAACATTTATGACCCATCTCTAACAGGCCTTGAGATGGTAATGATCAGCTGTGCAACAGTGCTGGTGAAGGTGCTACCAAAGTGCTAGTGAAAGGAGTAGTAAGGTTTAGATTCCGGGACAATGAAGTACTAAAATACATATTCCTGAACTATAATGGTTCGCAATTTGGAAGGGAACCTGAATCTAGTGGCTTTCCCATGCACTGCCTTCTTTCTTGGCATTACAGGCCTTTCAGCCCATGATGTTGTGCCAGCCTTTAACCTACTCCAAGATCAATCTAACCCCTCTCTCCCACATCTTCCTATCATCTATGTTCCTATCTGGGTCTCTTAAATGACCCTCATGTATCTGCCTCTACCACCACCCCTGGCAGCACGTTCCATGAACCCATCACTCTGTGTGTAAAATAGCTACCTCCGATATCCCCCTATAATTTCCTCCAATCACCCTTTAAACTCATGGTTTATCCTCTAGGGACAGAGATTATGGATTTGAAAGGAGCTGCCAGGTCTGCTTGACAGAGATGCATTTGTGTGCAGGTGGAGGAAGAAATGACTGTTTAGGATAAGCGATAGGGGAGCCAATCAAATGGGCTGTACTATTCTAGACCGCATTGTGCTTCTCGAGAATTGTTGCAAGTATTCTTTTCCAGGCACTTTGCACACAAGGTCTCACAAATAACTGAAATAAATAAGACTGGCCATTTTCACAACCGTTCATTGTACATGAGTGTAAAGCAGAACAAAATGATTGTTACTGCTGATCCAATGCAGCATAAAAAAAAACACAAGCATAAAGAACACAATAAAAAAAAACAAATATAAATATTAAAGCAATCATATAAAACACAATGCACAAGTAACTGTTATATTTAGAGACTGACTATATGTACATGAAATGACGATAGGCAGAGAGAGGAGGGATGACAGTGACCGGAGGTGTTGATCAGCCTGACAGCTTGGAGAAGTAACCGTTTTTGAGTTTAGTGGTCATGAGTTTATGCCACATAGCCTCTTCGCTGATGGGAGTGCTTTTGGAAGGCTTTCAATCTTGCGATACATCGACACCATGAAAAACGTGCAGAGACAAGTCTTGGATAGATAGAAACTGCCTCCATGGTATGGGAGTGGAATCCTGCTCCAGAAAATCTTATCTAATCTTATCTTATCATCCTTCCTTATATAAGAAACTATGTGTTGACAATGGAGAGGCTCCAAGAATGACTCCAAGATAACATATGAGGAGCATTTGATGGTTCTGGGGCTGTACTCACTGGCATTTAGAAGAACGAAGGGGGATCTCATTGAAACTTATTGAATGTTGGAAGGCCTAGATATTGTGGATATGGAGAGGATGTTTCCTATTGGGGGTGTACGGGGTTTTGGCGGGGGGGGGGTGGTGTCTAGCACCAGTGAGCACAACTTCAGAATAGAAGGATATCCCTTTGGAATAGAAATGAGGGTGATTTTCTTTAGCCAAAGGGTGGTGAATTTGTGGAGTTCACTGACACAGACAGCTGAGGAGGTCAAGTTATTGGCTATATTTAGCATGGAGGTCAATAGGTTCTTGATTAGTAAGAGCATCAAAGCTTGCGGGGAGAAGGCATGAGAATGGGGTTGAGGTGGATAATAAATCAGCAGAGCAAACTCTATCAGCCTACTTCTGCTCCTGTGTCTTATGATCTTCTGATGAGAAAAAGTCCAGGATACCCAAGTAACAAGATTGGTGCGTCAATTGTAAAAAAAATCAGATGCAGAGGGAACATGCTTCCTGCAAACTTCAATTTCCACGAATTGGAAAATATATGTCTTTCCAAGTTAATGATTCTGTGAATTAACTGGGAATTCTACAGATGTCGTTGCTACACCCAAACTAAGCTTTTGAACTTAGAATCATTTTGGTACTCACTATCAATATTCATACTTTGTAGATATTTTAAAACTGTGTCAAACAGAGATCCTGTAAGAAAATTTATGTCTCGTAATAAGAAAAGTGCTGGTGCATTGTTAAGAAGTCAGTTTGCAATGCAGAAATACTAACATACAGAATTAACAGCAAGTTTCATAAAAGGTACACTCAAGTACATCCACCTGTGTTTCCTGATAAATGCCACGATTATAGTTATAAGGCAAAAATAGATCTTAATTTCAGGACTATAAAAGAATCTCTAGCTTTCCAATACACTACACAATTTGCTTTCATCATTTACTTAGCAACCAGGTAAAATAATATTACTGTTTATTATTATAACTCAGTATAATAATAGCAGCATGGCGGTTGAGTGATTAGCACAATGCTTTACAGTACTAGATGTAAGATCGGGGTTCAAGTCCCTGGGCTGTCTGTAATGAGTTTGCAGGTTTTCCCCATTTCCTCTCACATTCCAAAGACATACAGGTTAGGGTTAGCAATCTGTGGGCATGCTATGTTGGCACTGGAAGTGTGGGGACCCTTGCAGGCTGTACCCAGCACAACTTAGACTGTATCGGTCATTGATGCAAATGATGCATTTCAATGTTGCAATGTACTTGTGACAAATAAAGCTAATCATTATCTCTTATCTTTATCTTTCAATCTCCATCAAAATTGTTAATAATATTAAATGGAGAACTAGCTTCTCTGAGACTTTAACACTATCTTGTCAAGATTCCCCCCATAAATAAATCACTCAATTCCCCGTATCACATGAGACAATTTTGAATGTGTTGTGAAGTGGTGAGTTTCTAATGGGAAAATGGGTTTTATACGTGGTAAATTATCTGGCAGAAAATATCAGTTTGAGGTCAGATCAGCCACATTCTAATGAGGGCATACAGGAGTGAGATATATCAGCTAGTTAAGTGGTGTCACAGCAAAAACCTTTCACTTAATATCAATAAGACCACGGAACTGATCTTGGACTGCAGAAAGGTTAAGACAAGGAAACACACTCCAGTCCTCATTGGCAGGTCAAAAGTGGACTTGAGCAATTTCAAGTTCCTGTTTGTCAGTATCTCTAGAGGATCTAATCTGGACCCAACAGATTGATGCAGCTACAAAGAAGGCACGGCAATAGCTATTTTTCATAAGAAGTTTGAGGAAATTTGGTTTGCCACCTAAAATACTAATTTCTACAGATGCATCATGGACAGCATTCTAATTGGCTGCAGCACTGTCTGGTACAGGCGGTGGGTGGGGGGGTGGTGGCCTACTGCATAGATCAAAATAAACTGCAGAGAATTGTAAACTTAGTTAGCTCCATCATGGCCACTAGCCTCCATAGCATCCAGGTAAATCTTCAAGGAACGATGCCTCAAAAAGGCAGCGTCCATCATTAAGGACCCCCCATCACACAGGACGTGCCCTCTTCTCATTGCCACCATCAGGAAGAAGGTACAGAAGCCTGAAGGCACACACTCAACAATTCAGGAACAGCTTCTTCCCCTCAGCCATCTGATTTCTGAATGGACAGTGAACCCATGAACACTACCTCACTACTTTTTTATTTCTATTTTTGCACTACTTGTTTAATTTAACTATTTAATATACATATGCACTTACTGTAATTCAGTTCTTTATATGATCATGTATTGCATTGTACTGCTGCTGCAAAGTTAACAATTTTCACAACATATGCTGGTGATATTAAAACTGTTTCTGATGGTGCATGTTCAAAGGATCACAAAACCTATTCCTGTTTCAGCTCCAGTTTTCTGCATCTCCCCTCCGTTCACACTCAGCATTAACTTTGTGGAGTATTGCGAGTAAGTTTGGATCAATTTTAAAATTTTTCTGGATTAAGCAAACGCTCTTCACAGAATACTTTTACAGAAGCACTGATATTTTAATGCCCCCCCAACAGAACAGAACATTGAAATTAAATATATTTCCATTACACTCTGCCTCTCTTAGTTTTATAAATAATGATAAAATTTTCCTTTGGAAAATCTTGACTTTCAGTCTACTACCATTTAGCCAACTGGAAACTGGAAAGCACTGTGGTGATAGATGCAATGGAAAGAGTGATCAGACATTTTAGAATAAATTGATGATAAATATAATTTATAATATAGTTTACAGAAAGGAAATTAATAACGGATCAACGCCAACGTGTGACGAGAAATGAGTTTCCTCAAAGTTCCGGTGCTTTTTGGAGTACTTTTAAAAAATCACCTGAGCTTAGGATAATTGCTGTAGGTAGAGAATGAGGAAAAGGTGAATTTATTCTTGTATACAAGGCAATTTATAGTTAACCCTACTATCACAACTCAGTCGTTAAAATACCAGTAAAGATAACCATTTGAACTAGTACTTTTTAACTTAAACGACTTTCCTTTGGAATTGGTACTGTGTTGGTTAATTATTGTCACATGCACCAATTTATGGTGAAAAGCTTGTCTTGCATACTGGTCACACAGATCAGATCATCATACTGTGGAGAACATGGTAAAATGATAACAATAAGAATAAAGTGTAAAAGTTACCTAAAATGTGCAGTGAAGGAAAGTGATCATAACGAGGTAGGTTGTGCAGTCAAAATTTCAACTTATTACACTAGTGAACTATTTAATAGTCTTAACAACAGGGTAGAAGTAGTCTTTGAGCCTAGTGGTATATGCTTTCAAGCTTTTCTATTTTCCACCTGATGGAGGGGAAAAAGAAGATCTTTGATTATGCTAGCTACTTTATTGAGTTATCGATAAATATAGGCAGAGTCAATACTGAGGAGGTCAGTTCTTCTAAGATCACAAGACATAGAAGCAGAAGTAGGCATTCAGTCCATCAAGTCAGCTCTACCATACCATCATTGCTCAACCCTCTCAACCCCATTCTCCTGCCTGCTCCTCATAACCTTTGACACTGATTAATCAAGAACCTATCAACATCCGCCTTAAATATACCTAATGACTTGGCCAGCCCAGCCATGTGGCAATGAATTCTACAGATTCACCACCCTCTGGCTAATAAAAACTTTTCCTCATCTCTGTTCTAAATGGACATCCCTCTATTCTGAAACAAGACAGTGCCCTTGGTTCCTAGACTTCCACACTATAGGAAATGTCCTCTCCACTTCCACCATACCCAGCTTTTACATATTCAATATGTGTCAAAGAGATCCTCTTCCTTGACACTATCTGCACCTCCGCCTATTTCCATATATTCCACAAATTTGGCCACAAAGCATCAATTCCTTCAAACAAATCATTGACATACAATGTAAAAAGCAGCAGTCCCAGCATTGACTCTTACATTACACCACTAGTCACTGGCAACCAACCAGAAAAGGCCCCCTTTATTCCCACTTTTTGCCTCTTGCCAGTCAGCCAATTTTCTATCCATGTTAGCATACCAAGGGTTCTTACCTTGTTAAGCAGCCTCATGTGCGGCACCTTATCAAATACATACTGAAAATCCAAATAAACAACATCCACTGAATCTTCTTGGCCTATCCTGCCTGTTATTTCCTTAAACAGTTCCAACATATTTGTCAGATTCCCCTTTAAGGAAGCCACGCTGACTTCAGCCTATTTTGTCTTGTGCCTTCAAGTACCTTGAAAATGCATCCTTAACAGATTCCAACATCTTTCCAACCACTGAAGTCAGGCTAACTGGCCTAGAATTTCCTTTCTTCTGCCTCCTTCCCTTCTTAAAGAGTGGAGTGACCAATTTTCCACTGCTCTGGAACCATTCCAGAATCAAGTAATTCTTTAAAGATCATTACTAATTCCTCCACAATCTCTTCAGAACCCTGGGGCGTAATCCATCTGGTCCAGGTGACTCATCTACCTTCAGACTTTTCATATTCCCAAACACCTCCTCTTCAATAATAGCAATGACACTCACTTCTGCCTCTTGACCCGCTCACATTTCTGGCATTTTGCTAGTATCTTCCACTGCAAACATTGGCACAAAATACTTATTGAGTTCATCCTCCATTTATTTATCCCACATTACTACCTCTCAAGCATCATTTTCCAGCTGTCCAATATCCACTCTCATTTCTCTTTTAATATTTATATATCTAAAAAAAAACATTTTGTACCCTCTCTTACATTATTGGCTCACTGAACTTCATATTTCATGGTTTCTCTTTTTATAGCTTTTTTTAGTTTTTAAAAGCTTCCCAATCCTCTAACTTCCCAGTAATATTTGCCATATTATATGCTGTCGCTTTTGCTTTTAAGCTGTATTTGACTTCCCTTGTCAGTCAAAGCTGCCTCATCCTTCCTTTATGGAATGTATCTTTCCTGTGCCTTCCAAAAATCTCCCAGGAACTCCAGCCATTACTGTTCTGCCATCATCCCTATTAGCAACACCTTCCAATCTACCTTGGCCAGCTCTTCTCTCATGCCTTTTTAATTCCCTTTACACCACAGTAATACTGATACATCTGATTTTCGCTTTTCCTTCTCAAACTGCAGGGTGAATAATATTATATTATGATCACTACCTCCTAAGGGTTCCTTTAACTTAAGCTCCCTAATCAAATCTGGATCATTACATAACATCCAATCCAGAATTGCCATTCCCCTAGTGGGCTCAACCACAAGCTGCTATAAAAAGCCATTTCATTGGTATTCTACAAATTCCCCTTCTTGGAATCCAACACCAATCAGATTTCTTCAATCTATCTGCATATTGAAATCCCCCATGATTATTGCAATATTGTCATTTTTACATGCTTTTTCTATCTCCTATTGCAATTTGTAGCCCACATCTTGGCTACTAACCAGAAGCCTGCATTTAATTCCCATCAGGGTCTTTTTCACCCTTGCAGTTTCTTAACTCTACCCACAAGGATTCTACATCTTCTGATCCAATGTCACCTCTTTCTAAGAACTTGATTTTACTTTTTACCAAAAGAGCTACCCCACTCCCTCTGCCTATCTGCCTGTCCTTTCGATATATTGTGTATCCTTGGACGTTAAGCTCCCAACTGTGATCTTTTTGCAGCCACGACTCAGTGGTACCCACATCATACCTGCCCATCTATGTGGTGCTACAAGGTCATCTAACTTGTTCTATCTCCTGCGTGTATTCAAATATAACACCTTCAATCTTGTATTCATCACTCTTTTTGATTTTAACTCATCCCACTGCCTGCAGTTTTGCCCTGTCATCTGCCTGTCCTTCCTGACAGTCTCACTATACACTGCAGAGTGTATACCAACTGTCCCATCAATCTGGTTCCCACCCTCCTGCCAAGTTAGTTGGAACCCTTCCCAACAGCTTTAGCAAACCTACCCACAAGGACATTGGTTTCCCCTTTGGTTCAGATGTAACCCATCTTTTTTGTACAGATCATACCTTCCAGTGATGTACTGAGATGTGTCCACAACTCTCTACAATTTTTTTGTAACTATGAGCAGAGTAGTTGCCATACCAAGCCATGATGCATCCAGATAGGAAGCTTTCTATGGTGCATTGATAAAAATACCTTCTGGAAGACTATGTATTTCTGATTATTGCATTTTCAGTACTGTGCTGAAACCCGGTCCAAACCACAAATTCTCAATTTCAAACCTCTCCCTACACATTGGAGTTTGAAACCGTGCCTTTGGCAAGGCCAAAGTCTTATCTTCTGGAATCATCTTCTTAAACTCCTCTAGATCATAAGGCATAGGAGCAGAATTAGACCATTCAGCCCATCGAGTCCACTCTGCCATTTCATCATGGCATCTCATCATACCATTTCATCATCCTTGCGAACCTCCTCTGGACTCTCTGCAATGACAACACAATCCTTTCTGAGATATGGAGCCCAAAACTGTTGACAATACCCCACGTGGTCTGCCTAGTGCCTTTAAAAGGCTCAGCATTATCTCCTTGTTTTTATATTCTATTCCCCTTGAAATAAATGCTAAAATTGTATTTGCCTTCTTTACCACAGACTCAACCTGTAACTTAACCTTCTGGGAGTCTTGCACGAGGACTCCTAAGTCCCTCTGCGCCTCTGATGTTTGCATTTTCTCCCTATTTAGATAATAGTCTTCACTATTGTTCCTTTTACCAAAATGTATCATCATACATTTCCCAGCACTATTCCATCAGCCACTTTTTTACCCATTCTTCCAATCTGTCCAAGTCCTGCTGCAATCGCATTGCTTCCTCAGCATTACCTACCCCTCCATCTATCTTCGTATCATCCGTAAACTTTGCCACAAACCCATTAATTCCACTATGTAAATCACTGACAAGCAATGTCAAAAGTAGCGGTCCCAATACTGAACCAAGGAACACCACTAACACTACTACTTCTCTAACTCTACGTAATCTTATAAGAGTTTTCATAAAATGTATTTCCATAATTAACCTTTAATTAAGATTCAAAATCAGGTTTATTTATCACACATATAATCAAAACAGACAGTGAAACGTGTCATTTGCGTCCACAACCAACACACCCAAGCATGTGTTAGGACAGCCCACAAGTGTCACTACTCATCCAGCACCAAAATAGCATGCCCACAATGTTCAGCAGAATAACAAAGCACAAAAAAACAGAACGTACCAGAAGACAAATCAACATCAGGAAAATAAGCACATGCACAGTCCTCTGACTCCAGGAAAGACTGTCTTCAGCCTCCAGCGGTCTCATAGATACTGGGTTTCAACATCCCCAGTGAACTCACAGACTGTGGGCTCCAGGCTCTGGGCCTCAACTTCAGGACTTCTGATCGACCTTCAGGTTGTGATCTTCGATATCTACCCAGGATTCACTGAAGACAATGAATGAGGAGCCCAAACACTAGGCCTTGAACTCTTGGTCTCACCGACTCTTGTACCTAGTGGGTCACCGGCCTTCATGTCCCTGCCTGCACAGAACTGCAATCCCAGAAATGCCGACGACTCACTGACCTGAGGGGGCCACCAGCCCTCAGCCTCACTGGTCTCCCAGTCCAACAAATGACATATTTGCATCACTGGCCTTCGAACACAGAGCTCTGGCCTATCAGCTAACTGCCCCACATCCCTGTCCTTTATATCTAAGCTGACCCCTAATTCCACTCTGACCCCAAAACCTTCCCTATGAATCTAAAAATAACCTAAAAAAACAACCAAATCTGAGCCGACAGAAACCGCAGCTCGGTTCAATTTCATCTCAAAAGTTGGATTTTAAAATGCACCCATGGCATCTGTATACAATTTCTATTGACTTGACCACATCAGGATACAAAAAAAGTTTCTGCAGCACTTTAACAGAACAAATACTTTTGAAGGACTATTTCAGTCGCCCAAGTGTTCATCTGCCATTGTAGAGCACTGTGCCAACCAACCAGATTCATTCCAGTTACAGTATATATAGATTTTGCAAATCTCAGCAGAGCTGATTAACATCTAGCAGCCTGAATAGGACGAGGCTGAGCTCAGTTGGTCAGAAAAGTTATAACGATGGCTGGCAGCTTGCTTTTTAAGCACAATATGTCAGAGGCTCCCTTTGGGATTTGAATACCAGTCAGTGCTTTGAAAGAGGAAAGGAATTCTAAACAAAATAAATAATACAGTTCAAACTACTATTCTCCACAAGCTGTGGGTTTTCACACCGGCCATGCAGCCTGGCGTTTCAACATCTCCAGCAGCAGCCTGGAAGACTGTGCCTTCGGGGAGCAGCCCCATAGACAACCCTGTTTCACACCAATTTCGCCAACTGAAAGGTTCTGGGAGACAGAAACATTGGGACAGCTGGCAGTCAGAAGACTCTTGAAATCGAGTGATCTCTCTCCCTCTCGATGGAAAGCAAAAGCCTGTCGGTCCCTGAGACAGGGTGGGGTGAGGCTTGGAAAAGTGACTCAAAGATTCTAACATCAGAACACAGTTGCTGGTTTCCACTCTCATTGTTGCAGGAGAACGACCTCTCCCTCCCTCAATGGAGAGGGAAAGCCTGCCTGAGATACTGAGGTGCTGCGTTAAGGGCTGTGCTTTTGATGGACTCTAGATCAAAGTCTCTTTGGGGGCTTTTGCTATTGCTTACATGGTGGGGGGATAGTGGTTCTGCTGGTGCAAATGGGTGGTGGGGAAGGGTCGATGTTCCTGCTGCTGCTTGTACATGGGAGGGGGGAGCCTTTGGGGTTCTGATATCACTATCACTCATTCTTTGGGGTCTTGTTTCGTGGATGCCTCCATGAAGAGTAAGAATTTCAGGTTGTATACTGTATACATTCTCTGATATTAACTTGAAAGTATTTGAATAATGATTTGGGTGTTCAAAATCTCAAAACACACCATGAAACTTCACACTTGAAAGACTTTCAAGACGGCAGTCAAATAGCTAGCAAAGAGGGATGAATGTCCAACGTTGGAGTACTGGAAATTTGGCTGTGATGATACTCTTGAGTCCAGCATGTCACTGAATATCATAATCCCTTTGAAAACTGGGGGGGGGGGGGGCCAGCAAACCTATGGCACATGCAAAACATTTTCTGACACATGGCTTGCAGTGGCACCACTCGATTCTTTAAACCCCACCCGTAATAAAAAGATACACAACAATTATCTTTACTGACAAATGAAACAGCAAAATGAATCTTTACAACCTGAGAACAGTTTTCACAGGAAATGTCTCATGACAACTTGGCACTAGCTAGACAGTTGCAGGAACATGTGACATTGGATGATAGGTTTTGAAATCCTCACAGACCTGGTGTACATATCAGTATGTGGATACTGACAATAGTTACAATAACAATGCAATTTAGAGATATAATTTTTTAAACATTATTTTAAAAGATCTGTGCTTCATTGATTTCAATCCAAATGTTATATTTTTATTAACAATAAAATGATAGATGTGCATAGGTAAGGAACAGGACTCCACTTCCTAAGATTGAGGCAAGCAAGGCTCTTCCCACCCCCCCCCCCAACCTTATAGGAGCATCATTGAGAGTGTCCTGACCAGCTGCATCTCTATCTGGTATGACAGCAGCCAAGCATCAGACAGGAGGTCCCTAAAGGCTCTCAGAATAGATGGGAGGATCATATGGGTCTCCCTACCACCTATCGGGTACAGTTATCAGGAGCACTGCATACACAGGGTCCTTCGCATTATTAAGGATCCCACCCATCCATCCAGCATCCTCTTTAACATTCTACCATCAGGAAGGTGACCCCAATGCAACAGTCAGGATGAGAAGCAGTTTCTTTCCCCAGGCCACCAGGCTTCTGAACTCCTTGCCACATCACATTCAAAGTTAATCTGTTTTTCACTTTACGATATTTAATTATTGAACTTAATTGCACTTTGTTTATTTATACATAATTTATACTTTCATAAGGTACGGTCTGTTATACGTATATTATGTATAGTACTGTGCTTTACACCCTGGTTTAGAGAAACATTGTCTCATTTGACAATATACAAGAACATAGTTAACTAACAATAAAATTAACTTACCTCATCCCTTTTGCTGAAAAAAAGTCCATAATTATTATTACTAATTCATTAATCATTTATTATCTCTGCTGAAAATTACCCCGGCACGCCAGAGTTATTTTAAAATTAAAACGAATTTGAACTCACACACTCAAAAGGGTTGCCACTGCTAGCCTTATTTCATCAAGCTTTTGAGTGCAAGAACACAAGCGAGAGGAGAGGACAACCACTCTCTCGGAATCGAGATGACTGATTTTCTACCTCAGTGACATTTTCTTGCGTTTTCTCCATATGCCCTCATTCCCTCAGTAACTGAAACCTAACAATGTGTTAGACTGATCATCAATGACTCATGATCTCCATAGTAAACAATTCCAAAGAATCACCACCCTCTGTATGACATTCAGGAAATTCCTTATTTCAGTACATTCCCCCCCCCCCCACCAACAGGACTTAACTGGTTAGATGCAGGGAGGAGGTTTCTGATGCCAGAGTAGTCGAGTATTTCAAGTTCTAGATGACTACTCAGCGTGCAGAAACATCCTCCCTGCATCTAACCTATCAAACCCTGTGACAACTTTCTAAAATCATCTCCAATTCTTTCAAACATTAGAGAATCTCAACTCAGTGTGGCCGTTTTCTGCTATAATACAAACCCACCCTCCCAAGAACCTGTCTGACTGATCTTTCTTCACTACACTGCCAAGAGTATTAAATTCAAGAGATTCTGCAGATGCTGGAGATCTAAACACAAAATGCAGGAGGAATTCAGTAAGTCAGCAGTGTCTGACCTGATGAAGGGTCTCAGCCCAAAACACCAACTGTTTATTGCCCTCCATAGATGCTGCCTGACTTACTCAGTTCCTCCAACATGTGTGTGTGATATCAAGATTATTTATGTTACAAGACCCAAAAAATATTTCCAATGCAGTCTTTCCAAGGCTTTATTTAATTGTATAAGATGCCATTAATCTTATACTCAAATGCTCTCATAATGGAAAGCATATTTTTTGCCTTCCATAATGCTTGCTGTATCTACAATGGTAATCTTCCATGACTGGTGTACAGACATCTAAGTACCTTACAAACCAACATTTCCCAATCACTTATCGTTTTAGATTTAGAATCAGAATTATCACTGACATGTCATGAAATATGTTGTTTTTCGGCAGCAAGGAGGTGCTATACATAAAAAATTATTATATTAGAATAAGAAATACTTTTATAAATAAATAAATACATCAATAGTGTGAAACAAGAACAAGATAGTGAGCTGGATTTCATGGGTTCCTTGTCTATTCAGAAATCTGATGGCAGAGGGGAAGAAACTATTCCTAAGACACTGTGTGATTTCAGTTTCCTCTCTCTCCTCCCTCAATAATAATGAGAAGAAGGCACATCTTGGATGGTGAGGGTCCTTAATGATAGATGCCATCTTCTTGAGGCATCACCTTTTGAAAAAGTCCTTGAATGGTGGGGTGGCTAGTGCCCATGATGGAGCTGGCAGTCTACAACCTTCTGCAGCTTTAGTCAGACCTGTGCACTGGTGGCTCTGCTTTTAGGCTGTGTACATTAAAATGGATTGAATTGCATCTTTCCACATTATATTACAGGCAACATGTTCTCAACCACTTGAATATATTTTCTTGAAGCCTCTTCACATTCTCCTCCCACCTGGTTTTGTATCAACTTGGAAGGGAAATGAAAGATGGGGGTTTTATTTTTTTTTAGTTAACGTTTCCCATTTAATAGAGGAAACTATGCTTACAAAAGTTTTACTTTGAGATTTTTGTTCCAAAAGCTTCAATTTTCTCAAGGGCTGTAGTCCATGATGTCAATAAACCAGTGCAACCTTCAACATGACTAACTACAAGGAGCTTTGGATCAGGAGTAGGTCAATCATCCTGCCACATCTATTTTGCCTTTTAATGCGGCTGACTAATGTGTACCTGATTACATTCCTTAGCTAACCAAAGTTTAGAACATAGAACACTACAACACAGTACAGGCCCTTCAGCCTACAATGTTGTGCCAACCTTTTAACCTACTCCAAGATCAACCCAACCTTCCCTCCGACATATCAGTCCATTTTTATATCATCCACATGTCTATCTAAGAGTCATTAAATGCTCCTAATGCATCAGCCTCTATCACCAGCCACATACCCACTGCTCTCTGTGTGCAGAACTTACCTCTGACACCCTTCCTATACCTTCCTCCAATCACCTTAAAATTATGCCCTCTTCTATTAGCCATTTCCATGCTGGGAAAACATCTCTGGCTAGCCATTTGATCTATGCCTCTTATTATCTTGTGCAGCTCTATCAAGTCACCTCTCATCCTCCTTCGCTCCAAAAGAAAAACCTCGCTCAACCTTTCCTCATAAGACATGCCCTCTAGTCCAGGCAGCTTCCTGGTAGATCTCCTAGGCAACCTCTCTAAAACTTTTGCATCCTTCCTACAATAACGCGACCAAAACTGAACACGATATTCCAAGAGTGGTCCAAACAAACTACCGTATGCGCCCATTGTAAAATACTGTAAAATTTACTAGTATTTTTGTTGAAATTTTTATTTTACCTCTTTGGCTGTACAGGCAAGAATGTCCCAGTTTATCCAAAGCTGTGAGGAAAGCATTCCCTGTAATAAGACTCCCTGTTTAGGAGCTCTTAAAGCTATACACTGATGAAGTGTGAATAACCTTTTAAACCATTTTCCAAAGTAACTCACTCACAAACTCAGCATCTACGGAAAGGAATAAAGAGCTGACGTTTTGAGTCAAGACCCTTCATCAGTACTCCACTTCCTCCACCTTATGAACAGCTACAAGTTTTAAACTGGTTCCCCCAGGATATAATTAGAGCTCTCTGCAGGATGGTATTAGATTTCTCTCCGATTTCCTCTTTCCATAGAATTTTAATATTCTCCACCAGCAGGCTGATCAAACAACAAGAGTAGTAAATCATAGTCATATTGAGAAGATACAGTGCTACCCATTTAGGAATAAATAGTATGTCCCGATCAAGTAACCAAAATTTCATATGTCGAATATTAATAGCCCAATAATAAAATCTAAAGTTAGGTAATGCTAAACCTCCATCTCTCTTAGCTTTCTGTAAATGTATTTTACCCAGTCTCGGATTCTTGTTCTGCCAAATAAATGAAGAAATTTTAGAGTCAACTTTATCAAAAAAAGATTTAGGAACGAAAGTTGGTAATGCCTGAAACACATATAAAAATTTTGGCAAAAAAAACATCTTAACTGCATTAATACGACCAATCAAAGTTAAATATAAGGGAAACCATTTAGATGAAAGTTGAGTAATATGGTCTATTAATGGTAAAAAGTTAGTCTTAAATAAATCTTTATGTTTACAAGTAATTTTAATCCCAAGATATGAAAAGTAATTATTAATCAATTTAAATGGAAATTTATAATATAAGGGAAGATGTTTATTAATCGGAAAAAGTTCACTCTTACTAAGATTTAATTTATAACCTGAGAAAAGACCAAATTGTGCTAATAACTCTAAAACAGCAGGAATGGATCTCTCAGGATTAGAAATATATAAAAGTAAATCATCAGCATAGAGTGATAATTTATGGGACTTTAATCCCCGAGTTATCCCAGTAATATTTAAAGATTCTCGAATAGCAATTGCAAGAGGTTCTAATGCAATATCAAATAATAGGGGACTAAGAGGACAGCCTTGTCGAGTACCACGAAAGAGAGGAAAAAAAGGTGAGTTTAAGGAGTTAGTACGAACCGAGGCTACAGGGGAATAATATAACAGTTTAATCCAGGATATAAATTTCAAGCTAAAATTAAACATTTCAAGCACCTTAAATAAATAAGGCCATTCTACTCTATCAAAAGCTTTCTCGGCATCTAAAGAAATAACACACTCAGGAACATTTTGTGAGGGAGTATAAACGATATTTAACAATGTACGAATATTATAAAAAGAGTAACGACCTTTAATAAAACCCGTTTGGTCTTCCGAAATAATAGAAGGAAGTACTTTTTCTAGTCTATTTGCTAATAACTTAGAAAAAACTTTAGAATCAACATTTAATAAAGATATTGGTCTATAAGATGCACATTGAGCAGGGTCTTTATCCTTCTTTAGTATTAAAGAAATTGATGCTCTATTAAAAGATTCCGGAAGTTTACCAAGTTTCAAAGAAGCCTCAAAAACCTTATAGAGCCAAGGAATCAATAAAGAAGCAAAACATTTATAAAATTCAACGGTAAACCCATCAGGGCCAGGAGCTTTCCCCAGATTCATAGAAAAAATAACATTCTTAATCTCATCCATTGTAATGGAAGTATCTAATAAAGAAGACATATCCTGTGAAATCAGAGGGAAGTCTAACTTATCTAAAAAATCATTCATATATTTAGAATCTCGAGGAGACTCTGATTGGTATAAAGAAGAATAAAAATCACAAAAGGTTTGATTAATCCCCACATGATCCAATATCAATCGATCATTTTGGTTATAAATCTGATTGATTTGAGATTTAACATAATTAGATTTCAATTGATTAGCCAGCAGCTTGCCAATTTTATCACTGTGAACATAAAAATCACTTCTTGTTTTCTTTAATTGGTTTACAATCGAGGACGAGAGTAGTAAACTGTGTTCCATTTGAAGTTCAGTTCTTTGTTTGTATAGCTCCTCAGAAGGAGCCATAACATATTTCTTATCAATTTCTTTAATCTTGTCCACAATTACCATCTCCTCCTGCTTCTGTTTCTTCCTCAAAGCAACGGAATACGAAATAATCTGACCCCGAATATAGGCTTTAAAAGTGTCCCAAAGAGTGTTAACCGAAATATCTTCTGTATGGTTAATTGTAAAAAAAAGCTCAATCTGTTCATTCATAAAATTAACAAAGTCCGAGTCCTGAAGCAACAGCGAATTAAAACGCCATTGTCTATTGTTTGGTATATTGGCCATAATTTTAATAGAAAGCTTAAGTGGAGCATGATCCGAGATGGTTATAGAATCATAATCACATTTAATCACTGAAGAAATGAGACGAGAATCAATGAAAAAATAATCAATTCTTGAATAGGAATGATGAACATGTGAAAAGAAGGAAAAATCTTTTTCCTGAGGATGCAGAAAACGCCAAATGTCCGTCGACCCAGAATCAGAAAGGAAAAAATTAATCAAATTTGCAGATTTATTAGGTAAAGTCCGTAAAGGAGCCGAACGGTCCAAAGCTGGAGATAAACAGGTATTAAGATCTCCGCCCCAAATCAATGAAAACTCGTTCAAATTCGGAAACTGATCAAACAATGATTTATAAAATTCCGGACAATCCATATTAGGAGCATAAACATTAACCAAAACTACTTTTTTATTAAATAATAAACCACTAACCAATAAAAATCTACCATTCGGATCAGAGATAATATCCTGTTGTATAAAAGTAACTGAGGAGTCTATAAAGATAGAGACGCCTCGAATCTTAGCATTGGAGTTCGAATGAAATTGTTGTCCCTTCCAAAATTTGAAAAAACGTAGTCTGTCCCCCCTCCGTACATGGGTCTCTTGTAAAAATAAAATTTGTGCTTTAAGTCTCCGGAACACTTTAAAAACTTTTTTCCTTTTAATAGGATGATTAAGACCATTAGTATTCCAGGAGACAAAATTAATAATAGACTCCATAAATCCTAAAGTCAACCCATAACAAGGAGGATTGACAATAGGCGCGACCCACAGACCCGGAGAGGAAACAGAACATACAAAAGATACCGGGGAAAAGGACGTAACCAATACTTCAATAATGTATATAGCCCAAAGAGAAACAAACTAAAACGTGAAGCCCCTCCCACCGCCCCCCACCCCAGGACCCCAAGGCGAAATCTAAAGCAGACCCGCCAGAAAGAAGCAAGCGCTAAAACTACCCCCATGACTTCCGGTATACGCTCCCTAAAAAAAAGGTATAAATATGAAAAGGATCAGCTAATTGTAAAACAGTAAAAAATAAGTAAAAAAAAGTTAGCTCAATTAAAATACACACAGAACAGAACAAAAGCCGGAAAGTATATATTAAAAAAAAACCACAATAAACCTCAAACTCATGAATAGACACAGCAACAAAAAAAATAGGATTATTAACATAAAATGATTATAAAAAGCAAAACAGAATAAAATTTAAAAAAAACTACAAAATTTAAGGCCGCACAGGAAATACGTAAGATGACAAAAGGGAAGTAACCACCCAGAATCCCCTGGGAAAAGAAAGAAATGACGCAGTTAAAAAGAAAGTTTAGCAGCCATATTAAGAAATCGAAAGTAAACTTTTCTGCCCAAATAGGGCACAGAAAAGTTAAAACCAACCAATTCACAGCCTCCGATCAACGGAGAAAATTAAAAAAAGGCAATTAAGATGTTGAAGATGAAAGTTGATCCAGATAACTCTGGGCATCCGATGGAGAATCAAAAAAACGAAGAGCTCCATCTAACATGCGAATCCTTAGACGTGCAGGGTACAGCAGCGCAAATCAGCCAATCATGTGGCAGCAACTCAATGTATGAAAGCATGCAGACGGGGTCAAGAGGTTCTTGTTCAGCCCAAACATCAGAAAAGGGAAGAAATGTGATGTAAGTGACTTTGACCATGGACAGGGTGGTTTGAGTATCTAAGAAACTGCTGATCTCCTGGGATTTTCATGCAGTCTCTAGAATTTACAGAGAATGGTGCAAAAGACAATATAACATCCAATGAGTAACAACTCTGTGGGCAAAAACATCTCGTTAATGAGAGAGGTCAGAGGAGAATGGCCATACTGGTTCAAGCTGACAGAAAGGCAACAGTAACTCAAATAAGCACGCATTACACCGTGATGGATGCTACCTTTTCCAGGCATCGCCTTCTGAAGATGCCCTCAATGCTAAGGAGGCTAGTGCTCATGATGGCGTTGGCTGAATCATCACCCAGGACATGCCCTCTTTGCTTTGCCACTCTCCAGGAAGAGGTACGTACACCCAATGATTTAGGAACTGCTTCTTCCCCTCCACAATCAGAATTCTGAATGGACAATGAACCCATGAACACTATATTACTTTTTTTGCCCCCTATATGCACTATTTCTTATTGTAATTTGTAGCTTTTTATTATAATGTATTGCACTGTATTTCTGCCGCAAAACAACAGATTTCATGACATGTCAGTGATATTAAACCTGATTCTGATTCAGGAGCCATCCTGGGTCAGGGGAAACACTAATACAATAGCCCTGTAAAGAGCTGGAAATGCCAATGATGTCAGAATGGGACAGGATGGAGAGGTAGGCGGTAAAGGACAATATTGAGTCATTCCTTCTCACTTGATCCCACGCAAAACATTTGTGGTTGTCGCAGCCTTAACCAGTGGTTACACATCAGGCCCACAGAGATTACTTACTGACACTTGTGCTTCCTGTTCCCCTTTTGCACTGTCAACCACAAAAGCATTTTTACACCTTTACAGCACCTTTAGAAAGAAAATTACATTACCTTCAGTTTCTAAAGAAGAGCCCGCCAAACCTCCCTGGGGCATCCTGATGTCACTCAATCAATCCGGGTGAACTTAAAATTCTTGACCTTATGAAAGGTCACCAATTTGAAATTTATTTAGCAATGCAGCATGAAACTGGCCCTTCTGAACCAACAAGGTGTGCCACCCACTTATTTAACCTGAGCCTAATGACAGGGCAATTCACAATGACCAATTAACCTACTAACTGGTACATCTATGGACTGTGGGAGGAAATTGGGAGCACTGGGGGAAACCCACAGGGAAAATGCACAAACTCCTTAAAGACTGTACTGGAATTGAACTCTGAACTCCAATGCACAGAGCTTGCGGGCTGAGAGGAAAATTGGATCAGCCATGATGAAATGGTGGAGCCAACTCAATGGGCCAAATGGCCCAATTCTGTTCCTATATCGTACGGTAATAACACTGTGCTAACCATTACAGTATCATGTTTCTCTCTCCATAAATGCTGCCAAACCTGCTATTTCCAACATTATTAATTTTGACTGCTTAAAATTTCACCCAGTTCTTTCTAACATTTGCAACTTTCAATTTCATCTACACTCTTCCAAAAAAATAGCTTCTTTAAAGATAAAGATTAGCTTCATTTATCACATACACATCAAAGCATACAGTGACATGCGTCGTTTGTATCATCGTTTGTGATGTGCTGAGGGCACCAACATAGCATGCCCACAACTCACTAACCCTAACCATACATTTTTGGAATGTGGGAGGAAACAAAAGCACCTGGAGGAAGCCTATTTGGTCACAGAGAGAGCACACAGATTCTTTACAGACAACAGTGGGCTTGAGCCCCGATCTTCATCACATTACACTAACCACTACCCTACCTGGCCTACATACTCTAGAGTTTATATGGTTTAACTCTAGATTCCCCCTCCAAGGATCATCACCTTGTCGTGGTGGAGAGGCTTGTGAGTTCCGGAAATCCTGAGAGCGATGCTTTCTGGAGTTTGGCTCCTAGCAGGACTCCAGACAAGGAGAAATCCAACCAAGACCTCAGTGGTGGAGCTGGCAGAAGATGACACATTGCAATAGCAGTCAACACTTCAGCAGCGAAGGGTCCCCAGTTGTCTTGTATTTCATGCCACTGGACCCAGACTCCGATCGTGTGGTGGCTGCCCGTGCATCCTCCCCACATTAAGGTCACGCACAGGCATTCTCCATTAGGAATAACCCCTTAGGAGAACATCATACTCAAGTCGAGTGATCGCACTACTACTACAACTCTCAAGTTTAAAAGACAGAGAAAATATCTCACTGTAATGTCTGAAAATCATAAGGAAACTTATGCACAGAGGCAGCCTTAGAAACTGTTTCCCCTGGCTGGAAAGCCTACAGTTTTAGGGTAAGTGCTTGGCTATTCTGAACCAACATGGTGAGAAACCCCTTCACCCAGATATGTGCACAAGGAATAAAAGGATAAGCTGACACAATTATGTCATCATATTCTTCCCTGAGATTCATTTTCTTGTGGGCATTCACAGGTCAATGAACAACTACACACAAAGATGGACAAACAACCAATGTGCAAAGAACAACAAATAGTGCAAATAAAAAATCTCAAAATAATAATAAGCAGACAAGTAAGTAATAAATTATAATGAGGACAGGATTTGTAGTGTCCTTGACAGTGAGCCCATAGGTTGTGGAATCAGTGTTGGGATGGCTGAAGTTATCCATTCTGGTTCAGGAGATGATGGTTGAGGGGTTATAACTGTTCCTGAACCTGGTGGCGTGAATCCTAAGGCTCCTGTACCTCCTTCCTGATGGCAGCAGTTAAGAGAAGAGCATGACCTGGATGGTGGGAATCCTTGATGATAGGTGCTGCTTTACTGCTACAGCACTCCTCGCGGACATGCTCAATGTTGGCTAGGTCGTTACCTGTGATGGACTGGGTTGTTTATTCTCTCCAAGCCATTGGGATTGCCTGAACGAATACCTGATATGACAAAGGATGTTCATTTCATAGAGGTGTCCTTTAAATATCCTGGACCTGATGGAATGTACCCACGGGTTCTGAAGGAAGTAGATGGAGAAATTGCGGGGGCATTAACAATGATCCTTCAAGAATCGATAGATCCTGACATTGTACCAGATGACTGGAAAATTGTAAATGTTACTCCGCTATTTAAGAAGGGTGGGTGGCAGCAGAAACGAAACTATAGAACTGTTAGCCTGATATTGGTGGTTGGAAAGTTGTTGGAATCGATAGTTAGGGATGAGATTACAGTGTACCTGGAGGCATATGACAAGATAGGCCAAATAGTTTCCTGAAAGGAAATTCTGCCTGAACAACCTACCGCAATTTTTTGAGGAGATATACAAGCAGGGTAGACAAAGGAGATGCTGTGGATGTGGTGTACTTGGATTTTCAGAAAGCCTTTAACAAGGTGCCGCACAGGAGCTGCTTGGTAAGATAAGAGCCCATGAAATTACAGGAAAGTTATTAGCATGGGTGGAGCATTGGTTGATCGGCAGAAAGCAGAGAGTGGGAATAAAGGGATCCTATTCTGGCTGGCTGCCGGTTACCAGTGGTGTTCCACAGGGGTCTGTGTTGGAACTACTGCTTTTTACAGTCTATGTCAATGATTTGGACTATGGGATTAATGGATTTGTGGCTAAGTTTGCTGATGATACAAAGACAGGTGGAGGAGCATGTAGTGTTGAGGAAACAAAGAGCCTGCAGACAGACTTAGATAGTTTAGGAGAATGGGCAAAGAAGTAGCAAATGAAATACAATGTTGGAAAGTGTATGGTCATGCACTTTGGTGGAAGAAATAAACGGGCAGACTATTATTTAGAAGGGGAGAGAATTTAAAATGAAGAGATGCAAAGGGACTTAGGAGTCCTTGTGCAGGATACCCTAACGGTTAACCTCCAGGCTGAGTCGATGGTGAAGGCGGCAAATGCAATGTTGGCATTCATTTCTAGAGGTATAGAATATAAAAGCAAGGATGTGATGTTGAGGCTCTATAAGGCATTCATGAGACCACACAGTTTTACAGTTTTGGGCTCCTTATTTTAGAAAGGATATACTGACATTGGAGAGGGTTCAGAGAGGATTCACAAGAATAATTCCAGGAATGAAAGGGTTACCATATGAGGAACATCTGGCGGCTCTTGGGCTGAATTCCCTGGAGTTCAGGAGAGTGAGGGAGGATCTCATGGAATCATTCTGAATGTGAAAGGCCTGAACAGATTAGATATGGCAGTTATTTCCCATGGTAGGGGAGTCTAGGACAAGAGGGCACAACTTCAGGATTGAAGTATGTCCATTTAGAACAGAGATGCGGAAAAACTACTTTGGTCAGTGGGTGGTAAATCTGTGGAATTTGTTGCCTCGAGGGGCTGTGGTGGCCAAGTCAATGGGTGCACTTAAGGCAGAGATAGATAGGTTCTTGATTAACCATGGCATCAAAGGGTATGGGAGAAGGCAGGGAAGATGGGATAACTGGAAGAATTGGATCAGCCATGATTGAATGGCGGAGTAGACTCGATGGGCCAAATGGCTACTTCTGCTCCTATACCTTATGGTCTTAAAAGGCAACAGAGGTCAATAGTCCAACAAAAATATACAGGTACATAAAATGCATGACCATATTCACTTTGTAACCTTCAAGTTAATTTGTACTTTTAAAGATTTTTAAATTGTCTGTTAACACTATTGTATGTGCTGTATGTGATATATGTACTGTGTTCTGCACCTCGGTCCCAGGGGGATGTTAAACAGAAGAGATCCTGCAGATGCTAAAAACCCAGAGCAACGCACAGAAAATGCTGGAGGAACACAACAGGTCAGGCAGCATCTATGGAAAGGAATAGACAGTCAATATTTTGAACCAAGAATCTTCATCAGGACTGGAAAGGAAGGGAGGGAAGAAGCCAGCATAAGGTGGTGAGGGGGAGGGAATTGAGAAGGAGGACAAGCTAGAAGGTGAAGCCAGGTGGGAGGAGGAGGGGAGATGAAGCAAGAAGCTGAGAAAAGTAGAAAAGGCAAAGGGCTAGAGAAGAAGGAATCTGACAAGAGAGGAGAGTTGATCATGGGAGAAAGGAAGAGGGGCACCAGGGAGAGGTGATAGGCTGGTGAGAAGAGGTAAGATGCTAGTCTGGGAAATGAGAAGAGAGAAGGGGAAGGGGAAAAATACCAAAAGTTGGAGAAGTTCATGCCATCAGATTGGAGGCTACCTAGAGGGAATATGAGATGTTAATCTTCCAACATCTGAGGGGCAACATCATGGCAGAAGAGGCAGCCATGGGCACATTGTTTCATTTAGTTGTATACATGTGTACAATTGAATGTCAGTAAACTTGAAGTGCAAAGTGTACCCAGTAACGTTTCTAAACTTCAGCCACATAAAATTAAGTGTAAACCTGTGTGCCCATAATTTATTTCCCAGCCCAGTGAAATCAAGGCTCACTGTTTACAAAATATTGCATATAGTTCAATGTCAAGTACACCTGTGAATTGCTACTTCTTTATACAAAAGACTTCAGTTCTACAATGACTTTAATGTCCCTTTCCGTACATTCTAAAGGGGTTTAGACAATGAAGTCAGTTGACAAAGCATGTCAGTCAATAGTTGCCATGTAATTTATTTTAGCAATATTGAATGCGGCACATATGATGGTAAAGCCACCAAGAGCAAATCATTGTTCTTATACTGCTAATTAAATGCATTCTTTATGCATCTAACAAACTGGCTAACACGTCCCATTTTATATCGTGATAAACCAGGGTCTCATCCCAGTTGCACTACAGTGGATTATGCAGTATATGGACCACAAAAAAGCTTAATCTAACCAACCCAGGTCAGTGGTTATATTCCACTCCAGCCTCCTCCTGTCTTTCCTCATCAAAATCTAAGCATACCACAAGACCATAAGATATAGGAACAGAGTTAGGTTATTTGGCCCATCGAGTCTGCTCTGCCATTTCATCATGGTTGATCGATTTCCCTCTCAGCCCCAATCTGCTGTGTTCTCCCCGTATCCCTTCATGCCCTGACTAATTAAAAAGCTATAAACCTCTGCCTTAAATATACCTAATGACCTTGCCTCCACAGCCACCTGTGGCAATGAATTCCACAGATTTACCACTCTCTGGCAAAAGAAATTCCTTCTCATCTCCATTCTAAATGGACATCTCTCTATTCTGAGGCTGTCCCCTCTGATCTTAGACTCTCCCACCATAGGAAACATCCGTTCTACATCTACTCTAACAAGGCCTCCATCATTCAATAGGGTTTCAACGGGAATAGAAGAGCTGTGTATACAGAAACATGCCCTTCAGATCTCCATGCCATTGACATTTTTAACCATCTACACTAGCCATTTGCCTACATTAGATTGTATCTTTCTATACAAGGCATAGAAATATGTCTTAAATAGAAAGAATGCATTTCACTCCAGCATTTGAGAGGTAACTTCTTTATACAGAGTGTAGTGAGTACCTGAGCAGCCAGAGAAAGTGGTCGAAGTAGGTACAACAGCAACATTTCCGTACAGCCTACCAGCAGACTTAAGCCATTCAGCCCATCAAGTATTCTCAACATTTCAGAGGCATTTGGACAGGTGCGTGGTGGGGAAGGCCTTGGACGGTTGTGGACCAAATGTGGGCAAATGAATCAGGAGGAGGGATGCTGTGGTCAGCATGGACCGGTTGGGATTGCTTATGTGTTCTATCAGTCCAGCACAATAAATCTATTACATTTCCCCAGCAGCAAATTCCACATATCAACCACTTAGTATGCAAACGAAATCTCTTCAAATCCCCTATAAAGTTCATTCCTCTCACTTGAAACCTATGCCCATTTACAAAAATAGATTCTATCTACTTCATGAGTGCCTCTTATAATTATACATACCTCCATTGGGTTACCTATATACCTCCTGGCCCTTTCTCAATCTCTCTGTCTCCATCTCTGGAAATAAACTGTCAACCATCATCTTTTATAAACCTACTGATTCCCAGTTATCTTGTCTATACCTCTTCCCACTCTTTCTCCTATAAAAATGTTATTCCCTTTTCTCAGTTCCTTCACCTCCGCCACATCTATTCCTATGAGGTGGCCTTCCTTTCCAGTACATCAGAGATGTCTTCCTTCTTCAAAGAACGGGGTTTCCCTTCCTTCACCATTGTTGTTGCCCTCATCTGCAACCCCTCCTTTTCCCAAACATCCGCGCTCACCCCATATTCCCGCGGCCTTAACAGTGATAAGAGTTCCTCTTGTACTCACCTACCACCCCACGAGCCTCCGCATTCAACACATTGTCCTCTGCAAATTGCACCATCTCCAAAGGGATTCCACTAAACATACCTTTACCTTCACCCACCATCCCCCGCCCCGCTTTCCGCAGAGATCACTTCCTCTATGATTCTTTTGTCCATTCGTCCCTCCCAGCACTTATCCCTGCAAGTGGCCTAAGTACGACATGTACTTATTTACCTCCTTCCTCACCTCCATTTAAGGCCCAAAACATTCCTTCCAGGTGAGGCAACACTTCACCTGTGAATCTGCTGCGCTCATCTATTGTGTCCAGTGCTCCCGAGGCAGCCTCCTCTACATTGGTGAGACCTATTGTAAATTGGGGGACTGCTTTGTCAAGCACCTGCATTCCATCCTCCAAAAGCAGAACTTCCCGGTTGCCAAACATTTTAATTCCAATTCCCATTTCGACATGCCATCCACAGCCTCCTGCTGTGCCAAGATGAGGCCTCTCTCAGGCTAGAAAGCAACACCTTATATTCTGTCAGGGTAGCCTCTAACTTGAGGTCATGAATATCAATTTCGCCTTGCAATAAAAATTGTTTTTTCCCCTCCTCCTTCTTTTATTCCCTTCTCTAGCCTTTGACCTCTTCTCACCTGGCTATCATCTCCCCCTGGGTCCCCTCCTCCTCCCCTTTATTTCCCAATGGTCCATTCTCTTCTCCTATCAGATTCCTTCTTCTCAAGTCCTTTACCATTCCTGTTCATTCTAGCTCGCCTCCTTCCCCTTCCCCTGAACTTTTTATTCTGGAATCTTCCTCCTTCCTTTTCAGTACTGAAGGGTCTCGGACTGGAACACTGACTGTTAATTCATTTCCATAGATGCTGCCTGACCTGCTGAATTCCTCCAGCATTTTGTGTGTTACTTTGGATTTCCAATATCTGCAGACATTCTCATAATTTATCTAATGCAGACAACATACTGGTGAACTTCCTCTGCACTCTCTACAGCACAATCACATGTTTCCTGCAGTGCGGCGACCAAAACTGAACTTAATACTCCAAATGGGGCCTTTACAGGGTTTTGTAAAGTGGCGATGTAATGACCCAATTCTTGTATTCTATGCCCTTGCTGTTTTTCCCTCTAGACAGATGTTGCCTGACCCGCTGAGTTCCTCCAGCATTTTGCCATCCTTCAGTCATCTGGTACCTTGAAAGCTTTCGTATGTTTCAATATATCAATTGAATATTTTCTAAACTCTACGGAATACAGTCCCGGTCTCCTCAATCCCTTGTCTTATGGCAGACCTGCCATCCCTGGAACCAGTCTAATGAATCTTTCATACTCAATTCAAGTTTAATCGTCACTTAACCATACATGAATACTCATGAATACAGCCAAATGAGACTGTGTCACTATGGGATCAAGGTGCAAAGACACATTACCAACAGTCACCCACAGTAAGCACACACAAGATCACAATCATGTAATAAAGAGTCCCAACGTCCACAACCCCACGATGCAATGGTTTGATGCCCAGTCCTCCACATACAAATCAATAAACACATATAGAATATCAGTAAAAATACAACACAGAATAATGCGTATATATAGTCCAGAACACACACCCCCCCAACAGCCCACCAATATCATTTGTCCACCAGCCCCCAACGCCCACTAGGCAACACCATAGCTTTGAGGCCCAGTCCTCACATATACAAGCACACGTAAAGTATTAATAAAAACACAACCACAAATATGTATGTCATTAGTCCAGACCCTCAGTGCATTTGAAGTTGCTTCTTGCTCCGGTAGCTGAAAAGCGACCCCACAGCTTGAAGCCCTGAGTCCACTGAGTGCAGCCAAAAAAAAGAAAAACCTGCAGTCGGCAACAACAGAGTTCGTCTCCTGCCGAGTGAAACCCTGGGCGAGCAACTCCGACTCCATTCTAGACACCACGCCACACCACCCCTTGCGAAACGTGATGGCACGGTCCCCTCACTCTGGGTGGATACAAGCAGGCAGCACCGAGGCTTCAAACCTAGTCCTTGCTAGGATCGAGAACTAGGCCCCCTCCATCCTCCCCACCGCTCTCATCCAATAAATCAGCAAATTGAACTTGCAACATATCAGATTAACAATGTCCAAAGGGGTCTCGCAACCACAAGAAAAGTGATTATGACGGCCACTCACTACTTGACTGCAAATCGTTGTGCAGCTCCTTCATTTTCTCCACCAGTGAGCAACTCGCTGATGGCACTTTTAAGTTCTTAATGTATAGCAGGATCTTGTGATCTTTAGAAGTACGTTTAAGTGGAATGGTAGCACCTTTTGTTGAACCTGTAGAAGCTGCTGTGACCAGTGGCTTCGCCATCTTGCCAGAAACTTTTCTCAAGAGTATATATCTCAGTTATGTAGACCAATATGACAACAGAGATCCAGATGTATGCTCATCAAGACTATACAACAATAGTATAGATTCCTCTTCCTTATAATCGTACTCCCTCATTACAAAACCTTAATCCCCTCCTACTCCTGCACATTAATTTTCAATGACTTGTACGTAGGGGCAGTGATATCTCTTTGAATAGCAACATTACTCAGTTCATTATCTTTCAACAAACCAGTGAGTCTCACTTCAGTGGTTGGTAAACTGATGGAGAAGATCCTGAGAGGCAGGATTTATGAACAATTGGAGAAGCATAATATGATTAGGAATAGTCAGTATGGCTCTGTCAAAGGCAGGTCGTGCCTTAGGAGCCTGACTGAATTTTTTGAGGATCTGACTAAACATATTGATGAAGGTAAAGCATTAGATGTAGTGTATATGGATTTCAGCAAGGCATTTAATAAGGTACCCCATGCAAGGCTTATTGAGAAAGTAAGGAGGTACTGGATCGAAGGGGATCTTGCTTTGAGGATCCAGAGTTGGCTGGCCCACAGAAGGAAAAGAGTGGTTGTAGGTGGGTCATATTCTGCATAGAGGTTGGTGACCAGTGGTGTGTCTCAAGGATCTGTTCTGGGACCCCTGCTCTTCATAATTTTTAAAATGACCTAGATGAGGAAGTGCAGGGATGGGTTAGTAAATTTGCTCATGACACAAAGGTTGGAAGTGTTGTGAATAGTGTGGAGGGCTTTCAGAGGTTAAACCAGTGAGTCATCAATACGATGCAAAAGTGGGCTGGTAAGTGACTGATGGAGAAGATCCCAAATAATTGTGAGGTGGTTCATTTTGATAGCTTAAATATGATGGCAGAATATAGTATTAATGGTAAGACTCTCTACAGTATGGAGGATCAGAGGGATCTTGAGGTCCGAATCCATAGGACACTCAAAACTGCTGCGCAGTTGACTGGGTGGTTAAGAAAGCGTACGGTGTACTGGCCTTCATCAAATGTGGGATTGAGTTCAAGAGCCAAGAGGTAATGTTACAGCTATATAGGACCCTGGTCAGACCTCACTTGGAGTACTGCGCTCAGTTCTGGTCACCTCATTACAGAAGGATGTGTAAACTATAGAAAGGGTGCAGAGGAGATTTACAAAGATGTTGCCTGGATTGCCTTATGAGAATAGGTTGAGTGAACTTGGCCTTTTCTACTTGGAGCAACGGAGGATGAGAGGTGACCTGATAGAGGTGTATAAGATGAAGAAAGGCATTGATTGTGTGGATAGTCAGAGGCTTTTTCCCAGGGCACAATTTTAAGGTGATTGGAGGTAGATACAGGAGATGTAAGGGGTAAGGTGCTTGAAGGTAGGTACAGGAGATGTCAGGGGTAAGTTGTTTTTTTTAACACACAGAGAGTGGTGAGTGCGTGGAATGGGCTGCCGGCGACAGTGGTAGAGGCGGATACAATAGGGTCTTTTAAGAGACTCTTGGAAAGGTACATGGAGCTTAGAAAACTAGAGGGCTATGGGTAACCCCAGGTAATTTCTAAAGTAAGTCCATGTTCGGCACAGCATTGTGGGCCAAAGGGCTTATATTGTGCTGTAGGTTTTCTATATTCTAAATACTCTTGCCATTCTGTTATGTTCCTCAAAATGGATGACCTCCCAGGAAAGGTGGATGCTTTCCTGGTGTCATGGATTATTGATTACCTGACTGGCAGACCACAGTACATGTGCTTGCAACACTGTGTGTCAGACAGAGTGATCTTGCAGCACTGGGGCTCCACAGGGGACTGTCTTGTCTCCCTTTCTCTTCACCATTTACACCTCGGACTTCAACTACTGCACAGAGTCTTGCCATAGAAACATAGAAACATAGAAACATAGAAAATAGGTGCAGGAGTAGGCCGTTCGGCCCTTCGAGCCTGCACCGCCATTATATTATGATCATGGCTGATCATCCAACTCAGAACCCAGCCTTCCCTCCATACCCCCTGACCCCTGTAGCCACAAGGGCCATATCTAACTTCCTTTTAAACATAGCTAATGAACTGGCCTCAACAGTTTGCTGTGGCAGAGAATTCCACAGATTCACCACGCTCTGTGTGAAGAAGTTTTTCCTAACCTCGGTCCTAAAAGGCTTCCCCTCTATCCTCAAACTGTGACCCCTCGTTCTAGACCTCCCCAACATCGGGAACAATCTTCCTGCATCTAGCCTGTCCAATCCCTTTAGGATCTTATACGTTTCAATCAGATCCCCCCTCAATCTTCTAAATTCCAACGAGTACAAGCCCAGTTCATCCAGTCTTTCTTCATATGAAAGACCTGCCATCCCAGGAATCAATCTGGTGAACCTTCTTTGTACTCCCTCTATGGCAAAGATGTCTTTCCTCAGATTAGGGGACCAAAACTGCACACAATACTCCAGGTGTGGTCTCACCAAGGCCTTGTACAACTGCAGTAGTACCTCCCTGCTCCTGTACTCGAATCCTCTCGCTATAAATGCCAGCATACCGTTCGCCTTTTTCACCGCCTGCTGTACCTGCATGCCCACTTTCAATGACTGGTGTATAATGACACCCAGGTCTCGTTGCACCTCCCCTTTTCCTAATCGGCCACCATTCAGATAATAATCTGTTTTCCTATTTTTGCCACCAAAGTGGATAACTTCACATTTATCCACATTAAATTGCATCTGCCATGAGTTTGCCCACTCACCCAACCTATCCAAGTCACCCTGCATCCTCTTAGCATCCTCCTCACTGCTAACACTGCCAACCAGCTTCGTGTCATCCGCAAACTTGGAGATGCTGCATTTAATTCCCTCATCCAAGTCATTAATATATATTGTAAACAACTGGGGTCCCAGCACTGAGCCTTGCGGTACCCCACTAGTCACCGCCTGCCTTCAGAAGTTTTCTGATGACTCTGCCATAGTTGGATGCATCAGCAAGGGAGATGAGGCTGAGTACAGGGCTACGGTAGGAAACTTTGTCACATGGTGTGAGCAGAATTATCTGCAGCTTAATGTGGAAAAGACTAAGGAACTGGTGGTGGACCTGAGGAGGGCTAAGGCACTGGTGACCCCTGTTTCCATCCAGGGGGTCAGTGTGGACATGGTGAAGGATTACAAATACCTGGGGATACGAATTGACAATAAACCGGACTGGTCAAAGAACACTAAGACTGTCTACAAGAAGGGTCAGAGCCGTCTTATTTCCTGAGGAGACTGAGGTCCCTTGACATCTGTCGGACAACGCTGAGGATGTTCTACAAGTCTGTGGTGGCCAGTACTATCACATTTGCTGTTCTGTGCTGGGGCAGCAGGCTGAGGGTAGCAGACACCAACGGAATCAACAAACTCATTCGTAAGGCCAGTGATGTTGTGGGGATGGAACTGGACTCTCTGACGGTGGTGTCTGAAAAGAGGATGCTGTCCAAGTTGCATGCCATCTTGCACAATGTCTCCCATCCACTACATAATGTACTGGTTGGGCACAGGAGTACATTCAGCCAGAGACTCATTCCACCAAGATGCAACACTGAGCATTACAGGAAGTCATTCCTGCCTGTGGCCATCAAACTTTACAACTCTTCCCTTGGAGGGTCAGACACCCTGAGCCAATAGGCTGGTCCTGGACTTATTTCCTGGCATAATTTACATACTATTATTTAATTATTTGTGGTTTTATATGGCTATATTTATACTCTGTTCTTGGTTGGTGCAACTGTAACGAAACCAAATTTCCCTCGGGATCAATAAAGTATGACTATGACTATGACTATACTTCCACATCCTCACACACAGACTCAACTTGTCTATCCAGCAAAAAGCCTCATTAAATTTACATTCTCATAATCCCGTTTAGCTTTGTATCACTGACAAATTTGAAAATAAGTTCATTTGGTCCCCTTGGCCAAAACACTGATATACACTCAATCGTCTTTGCTGGTGTAGCCCATCCACTTCAAGGTTCGACTTGTTGTGCATTCAGAGTTGCTCTTCTTCACACCACTGTTGTAATGCGCGGTTATTTGAGTTACTGTCACCCTCCTGTCAGCTTGAAACAATCTGGCCATTCTCTTCTGAGCTCTCATTAACAAGGCATTTTTACCCAAAGAACTGACACACACTGGATTTTGTTTTTGTTTTGTCGCACCATTCTCTGTAAACTCTAGAGACTACTGTGCTTGAAAATCCCAGGAGATGAACAGTTTCTGAGATACTCTGACACCAACAATCACTCCACAGTCAAAGTCACTTAGATCACATTTCTTCCCCCATTCTGATGTTTGGTCTGAACAACTGAAACTCTCGACCATGTCTGCATGCTTTTATGTACTGCCATTGAGTGTAGATTGTGAATACTAGGGTCACAAAGAATTGATCCCTGTCATACCCCCACTCTTCACAGTTATTCAACCAATGTAGAATTGGTTTATTCCACATTTTGCCTTCAGTTCAATAACCAATTTTTTGTGCAAGTATATTAGCCCATTATCATATATTAGCACATAACATGTACTCTAACATTACTGACCAACCTCCAAGAGCAACATTATGACAAGCGTAATGAAAATATTAATATACCACACCAATTGTAACACACACAAAAAATGCTGGAGGAACACAGGACAGGCTGCATCTATGACAATAAATAAACAGCCAACATTTCGGGCCAAGTCCAGATGAAGGGTCTTGGCCTAAAACGTTGACTGTTCATTCATTTCCTTAGATGCTGCCTGATCTCCTGAGTCTTTCCAGCATTTTGCGTGAGTTGATCTGGATTTCCAGCATCTGCACAATCTCACGAGTTTATGATTATACCTCACCCATTGCTTCACCGTATCAATTTTACTATTCATATCCCAAATGGAATTGAGGATTAGTCAAACATGGTACTGTTTACTTATATCAATGTTGATTCTGCTGAACTACTTTATTATTCACAAGGTTCTATTGTTACACATAGGGATGCATACTTAGGTTCGTTTATTTATCATATGTACATTGAAAGATACAGTGAACTTTTTTTTGCATATTCATTGACTTGTGAGAATAAAGTCAGGCCTATGAGGTGTTATGTAGTTAAACCATTTTTCCCCAGTAGGAATCAAATTGTTCCAACTTATGATTAACATATGCTGTTATCTTCTCCATTTTGTAAATGTCCATTGTAATTTCCATCCATACATTTAAAGTTGGGCTCTCCTGTGATAACCATCCTTTCTATGATTGTATACCTCAGATAAATATTATGTGGAGATTTGTGACAAATATGACTATATAATATATGTACAGTATCTGAAATACATCTCATGGAAAGTTTGTTTGATGATGAACTTCAATAAAAAATACATTACAAAAAAAAAAGATATAAAGTGAAATGTGTCCTCTGTGTTAACAACCAACATAACCTAATGATGTGCTGGGGGCAGCTGCAAGTGTCATCACACATTCCGGCGCCAACATAGCACGTCCACAATGTTCAGTAGAACACAAGCAATAACAACAGGAGCAACAGAACGTGCCCCGTTCCGCCCTCCCATGTACACACAAAACAGTCCTCCAACCTCAGGACAGGATCCAGCCTCCAGGACATTGGGCCTTCATCTCACAGTTAGGGATAAACAAAGTGAACGTTTGCAGTTTTTTTTCCCGTGGATAGGGGAGTCTAAAGCTAGAGAGCATAGCTTTAAATTGAGAAGAGAAAGATTTTAAAGAGAACGGAGGGGAAACATTTTTCACACAGAGGCTAGTAGGCATATGGAAGAAGTTGCCAGGGGACCTATTGAGGCCGGTACCATTAGATCATTTAAAATACATTTAGAGAGGTACATCCTGATGCCAGCTGGCAATCCATTCTACCTGCCTCCTGACTCCATATTTTCTGACCATATTCAACGGTCTGGTATTGAAGCTCATTTACTATTAGGACTGTTAAGATGGGAAATAGCTTTCCCCCCCAGACCGTGAGACTACTGGAAACCCTACCAGCACCCAGGTCTTATCACGTATGAAGCGCCAGTAGCGTTATACTATTCACTTTTTAGCTTGTGTTTTAATGCACCTTATGATAAACTTCAATCTTCCGGAATATATTTTAATATTTGTTAGTTTATTTGTGGTAATACTTTATATGCTGTGTGTGAGTTTTATGTACTGTGTTGTACACCTTGGTCTAGAAGAACTTTGTATCGTTTGGCAGTATACATGTATATGGTTGAATGAAGATAAACTTGAACTTGATCTATTGATTACACCTGTCTAACCTCTGTCGATGCATTTCCGGCAGTCAAATAGGATAGAACGTATAGAGTAACTACTAGGGCTTAAAGCAGGAGTTCCCAACCTTTTTGTGCCATGGATCACTATTATTAATCAAGGGGTCCATGGACCCCTGGCTTAATGAATGTTGATCAAGAGAGTGATCTTGAAGTTCAAGTCCACAGCTCCCTGAAAGTGAAAACATAGGCAGATAGTGGTTAAAAGAAAGATACATGGCATGCTTGCCTTCATAGTTGAGAGCTTAGATTGCAAGAACTGGATCATTACATGGCAACTTGACAAAACCCTATATAGGCCCCACTTGGAGCAATGTGTTCAGTTCTGGTCGCCACACTGTAGGCTGTGATAACGCTGGAGGGAGTGAAGAGGAAGTTCACCAGGATATTGCCTGCATTGGATAATTTTAGTTGTGAGGAGAGATTGAACAGGCTGAGTTTGCTTCCCCCTGAAGCAAAGGAGACTGGGAGGTGACCTGATGGAGGTATATAAAATTATAAGAGACACCTATAGAATCTTTTTCTCATTGTAGGAGTATCAGAGACAAAAGGGAAAGGAATGACGGAGGGGATTTTTATTTTGCACACAATGTGGTTGATACGTGCAACTCACTGCCAGTGATAGTGATAGTGACAGAGTAATAGAGCAAGCAAACAATCCCAATTAGTCCATGCCGACCACAGCATCCTCCCTGCAGGTGCCAGTTGACCACATTCAGCCCACAACCCTCCAAGGCCTTCTCCACCACGCACCAGTCCAAATGCCACCAAAATGTTGCAGTTGTACCAGCCTCGACCACTTCCTTTCACAGTTCATTCCAGCTACTTACTACCCTCTGTGTGGAAAAAGTTACCTGTCTGGTATCTCTCAGATGGTGGAGTGAGATGCATCCTCTATGTTTAAGACACATTTAGGCAGACACTTTCTATACAAGGCATAGAAAGAAACAGATCCAATGCAGGCTAATGGGACTAGTGTACAGAACTGCTATGCTATAGGTATTTCATTTTAGCAGCTCTGTTCTGCTTTTAGCATGTTTGGCTTTGAGCTAAAGATAAACGGCTGTGTTGTTCAACTTAGGAATGTTATATCAGCCAATAAGGATGGTGGAATTGGGAGATGGTTCTAGAGAGCACTTGGCTGAGAGGTTTTGGTGACAAGACACTGGTGTGGGTCGAGGTCTTTTTGGTGGGAGCTGGGAGAAGACAGGAGGAGAGATGGCTGAGGATGCCATCCCTTTTGCACAAGGTATTTCATACCGATGAATGGCTCCAAGGAGGAAGTACCAACACTCCCATGAGGAAGCCCATTTGTTCGAGGTGGATTTTGAGCGACATTCGGAAGGTGGTGTGTGCTTCCACACAGACCGTGGGTCTGGCAGGTGAGTAAAAGTCAACTTCAAGATGAGCTCCAACTTATGTGCACATCTGGACTGGGTTAACTATGATAGGCCCATTTTTTTTCTTTCCTTTTTTCCGAATAACTGTTTGATAAAGCTGAAATTTATAAATACACTTTCTTTATAATTGTAAGCAGTGTACAATCTGTTATTTCTGCCAATGCGTAATTGTAAGTGGGCAGTATTTATACAGTATTCATTCAGAATACATTCCGGCTCTCTCGGTCTGGTGGGACCCAAGTCATATCGACCCTGGATGTACACAGAGTTCAACAAAGGTGGTTTTCTCACTGCTGAGTCCATTGGCTTGAAAGCAAGGGACTAACCAGCCATGTTTCTAGAGACACCTGGTAAAAAGGGGTTTCATGTCAATGGGCAAAAGTGTAAATGGTATGGAGAATTGAAGGCACGTTTCTGTGTCCACACCACTTCCATTTCCACCTCAAGAAAATTGAACATTGAACAGCACACTACAGATACAGGCATTTTGGCCCACAATGCGGTGCCAAACAAATTAAATTAGTAATCAAATGGCTGACTGAACTAATCTCTTCTACGTACACGATGTCCATATCCTTCTACTTTCGCCACAATCATGTGTCAGGGGTTCCCAACCTGGGGTCCACGGAATCCTTGGTTAATGGTAGGGGTCCATGGCATAAAAAAGGTTGGGAACACCTAATCTCAATCAAAAAAGAAAAGCAGGACTTCCCCTGATGAAAACTATACAGAAGAGACCTTTATCTCCAAGTGTTCTTCTCTCTTTACATTTCAATTACATTCCCTATTACCCAGGTTAAAATGACCAATCTATAATTCACTGGACACATCTAGCCATCTTAAATACAGGAAACTAGAATATTCAATAAGTGCAATAGCACATTATCAATGGGGTAAAGCTAACCTGTCTAAACCAGGCTCATGCTCCCTATTAGTGGGCAAACAAACCAGTGCTTGGTGACTTCTGCTTCACAATGTTAGGAAAAGCCGACACTGAAGGATCAGCTATCTAGCTATCCCAAAACACCAAGTCTTTTTTTCTAACAAATACATAATAATCCCTCTTCCACCACTTCTCAGGGTTCTTTCAGAATGAATCTGTGCAACAGGAGATGGCCATTTTCTCCAGGACCCACTGTCGACATCAAGAACTCTTACATCGCCATGGATCTGAAATTCAGATGGATAGGAGATATTCCTCTTTTCCTTAACAAGCTCCAGCTGTAATTCTGAGTGAGTGCGATGGTCTGTTTATCATTCTCCACATGTAGTCGTATGTCTGCAGACCAGCGGCAGTTTTATGGAGGAGGCTGATACTCTGAAGAAAATGACTGAGATTGTCCGAAGCACTTTTTTTATAGGATTATTCAGCAGGTCAATAAGTTTGCGGAGACTTAAATAGTGTCATCTTGGACTGGATTTGAACTCAAGTCCCAGAAATGAAAAGTCACGGTCTAATCCACTGCAGCGCCCAGTTACCACATCTACCTAATAAAGTGGCCACTGGGTGTATGCACATGATATGCTATTGTAGCCCATCCACTTGAAGGTGTTACATGTTGTGCGTTCAGAAATGCTCTTCTACACACCACTGTTGTAATGCATGGTTATCTGAGGTACTGTCACCTTCCTGTCAACCTGAAACAATCTGGCCATTTTCCTCTGACCTCTCTCATTAACAAGACATTTTTGCCTACAGAATTGCTGCTCACTTAATGTTTCTCACACCATTCTCTATAAACTCTGGAGGCTGTGCGTGAAAATACCAGATCAGCTGTTTCTGAGAGATGCAAATCACCCCATCTGGCACCAACAATCATTTCATGGTCAAAGTCACTTAGATCACATTTCCTCCCCATTCTGATGGTTGGTGTGAACAACAACTGAACCTCTTGACCATGTCTACATGCTTTTATGCATTGAGTTGCTGCCAGACGATTGGCCAATTAGATATTTGCATAAACAAGCAGGTGTACAGATGTACCTAGTACAGTGGCACATTCATAGCCTCACATCACTGTAAAGCAATTAGGTACTTTTTTGAACATTGTTACATTTGAAATTGGGAAGCAAGGCAGCCTGTGTTAGAAGATCCAATGAGAAGTATGGCCAGATGTTCAGTATGTTAACTGAGCAATAAACATTGACTCTGAAGTTATTTATTTACATGAAGTGTCCATTATAGATCAGTCAGGTGTACTCATGCCCTTAGCCAGATTATTGTGGGTTCATCCAGTCAAGAACCTAGATCATGAAAGGACATCATGGTAGCGTAGAAGTTATTGTGACACTGTTACAGCTCATGGCATCAGAATTTGGAGTTCAATTCCGACAGCAGCTGTAAGGAGTTTATACGTTCTCCCTGTGCCCACGTGGTTTTCCTCTGGGAGCTCCAGTTTCCTCCCACAGTCCAAAGACGTACCGGTTAACAGGTTAATTGGTCATTGTAAATTGTTCTGTGAATAGGATAGGGTTAAATAAGTGGAATGCTGGGTTGCACAGTTCGTTGGGCGGGAAGGACCTGTTCCACATTGTATCTCTAAATAAATAAAAATTCATGCTAATATTCCACTGCAACAGAGAATACACTGTAGACAAAAGAAATAGTAAACCAAAGTCCTGTTTGCTCATACACTGAATGTAAATAATGGGTGACTCTTGCGGGTTGCCCCAGCACATCCTCAGATTTCACTGTATGCTTCAGTGTACATAATTGATAAATAAATCTCATTTAATCTATGCCACAATGCTCTGTGAAAGGTCAAAGCTCAGCCATTCCACTGAACATGATTAAAAAACCTTTCCTCCTCATTTTCAGAATCAGATTCAGGTTTATTATCACCGGCATGTGACGGGAAATTTGTTAACTTAGTAGCAGCAGTTCAATACAATACATAATATAGAAGAAAAAAAATAAGTAAATCTATTCAGTATACTTATATTGAATAGATTAAAAATCGTGCAAAACACAGAAAAAGTGCAAAACACTTTTTTAAAGTGAGATAGTGTCCAAGGGTTCAATGTCCATTTAGGAATCAGATAGCAGAGGGGAAGAAACTGTTCCTGAATCACTGAGTGTGTGATTTCATATTTCCATCAAGCAGAAATTTTAATATTTCTGCTTGATGGAAACAACAAGAGCCTAGAGATGTTGAAAATCCAGCGTAACACGTATAAAATGCAGGAGGAACTCAGCAGGTCAGACAGTATCTATGGAAAGGAATGAATAGTTGACATTTCGGGCCTAGATCCAGTCCAGATGAAGGGTTTCAGCTCAAAACGTCAACTCTTCATTCCTTTCCACAGATGCTGCCCGATCTGCTGAGTTCCTCCAGCATTTTATATGTGTTACTTTACTTGTGGGAGTTTGCTGGGGTTATTTAATTAGCTGCCATATTTCCAATGTGACTACAATGCAAAATTATTTCACTGGCTCTACATTAATAGGGAACACCCAAGAGGGCATTACATAAATACACATATACATATCTTGTTTACTTCAAATTTAAATTTTGAACGTACCTTTGCAAGCATTCTTTTTCGCTGGCTACTGAAGTTGAAACGTCCTTTCATTTCTTCAAGATACTTTTTAAAAAGTGCTTCATCCGATGCTTCTACATATTTACGGCTCAGCTGCACGTAGCAGCGCCATTTGGCCGAATCAAAGCCCCAGTGGCAGGTTCTCTTATCCGGTAACCTGTGTGAGTGCAACACAAACTTCTGTGGGGAAAACATCATGTGACAGTCCACACACTGAATACAGGCGGCATCAGGGTGGATGTAAAGGTGTGGCACAAATAAACCCTGGCATTTCCCAAGACACCAATGCTCGACCTCAAAGCTGGACCCGTTCTGCAACTGGGAAAGGCCTGCTTTTCCAGGGAGTCGGCTGGCTTCAGGGGGCAGGGTACCAGGGTGAACCAGGGCATTGCATAACCGCTGAGCATCAGTCTGGGTTATAAGTCCACAGGATGGAGCGTTGAAAGGTAAGATGCCCAGGACCTTGAGAATCTGTAGCTGTTCTGCTGTACACCTTGAACAATAAATGTACAATTCATCACATACAGCATTGATCTGTTGTAGCGAGAAGTCTCGAAGCACTGAATTTAAGACCTGTGGCAAACATAACCTCTTCTCTCCACCAACCATGAAGCATGAGATAGTCTCTCCCTCAAGTAAGGTGTGTGTGAGTTCAGTTGAACTGTCTGAGGGGATAAGCAGTGGGCCAGGCAATGCAGGGGGTGATCTCATGGGCACAAGCACTCCTGGCGACATACATTCTTGGGAACAACGGGCTGAGAACGCTGCTGGCCCACCAAGTGAGCTCTGACTGCTTAGATGGAACTGTGCCAAGGTGTGTTTCAGGGCTGGGTTAAGATCCAAGGGACGGACTCCAGACAGCAGGCATGCTTTGGACATAATTGCATCTGTACCTGATGTCTCCTCGTCTCCTGGGGCTTGGCCGCATTCCTGCTTCACCCCATGGGCTCTGGGCATGTTTGTAATTCTACCATCCAATGCCTTTCCTGCACTGCGTCTCTCTCCTACTGCATCACACAGAGGCTCTTTCTTCACCATTACTTCACCCAAGGATATTCCATCTCTCACTCTCAAAGCTCCTTGTGCACTTGCCATGTTCACTGGGAAAACAGCCAGACAGCGTGCTTGTTAGATTTCCAGACACAATCTGAAAGTGGCGCGTTCCTGTAAGAATCAGGAGACAATGATCTTCTGCGTGCGTTTCAACATATTGTGGTCACACATCATTGAACAATTTCTCAAAAGTCTCTGTTACTTCAGCCAAAGGATCAGACTTGATTGCTCCCACGTTGAAATATCCGCGTTGCATTAATCCAATCCCACCAATGATACAAAGACCACACACACATACAGACAGACAAACATCCAGACACACACACACACACACACACACAGACGATCTGCTCAGCAGGTGGCGAAGCAACCTGCCTTTCTATTAAATTACTCAGCACTGATTTGTGATCCGTGGCCAGACAGAAGGAAAAACACCTTCCAACCAAAGCACTTGGAGCCGGAGCGCTAATTCACGTGGGATGTGCCAAATGCGCGCCGAACAGTCCCACGGCCGAATTTAAACAATCCTCTCCCTTCACACGGCTGACTTGCAAGCCCAACCTGCTCCGGCTGCGGGTCAATGACGACAGACAGTGGACAGGGCGGGATAATCCTTCCAGTTGCTGATCGTTCTGCCGACGGTTTGTATTCCCAACAGGAACCTCTTCCACCCTCCAGTGGAGGATGAAGGCGATGGGGTGGGAAGGTGGGTGAGGGGAGGTGGAGAGGGCGGTAGGAGGAGAACCCTGCTGATTGACGTCTGACAAGCTGGACGCGACCCCTCTTCAAGGCAGCTACCGATGCAGCCTGCTGCCGGTCCCGGGCCTCGGGCCTCGGGTCGCTGGACGCCGGGTGGGGGCTGTCACCAGTCGAGCCTCCCTCCTTTCTGGAAACCTTTCCCCTGCCGCCGCCTGCGAGCTGTTGAGATCGTCACGGTGAGCAGAGGTTTAGATCGGACCGGATCTCCTCCTTCTCTCCACCCCCTCCCACCCCTAACTCCCCCCCCACCACTATCCCCTCCCCTCAGCGACACGCTCGCACCTTGCCCTCCGCCACGGCCATTGACACCGTTGGCGTGACGTCACCGCCGCGCAGAACGTGGCGACGTCAGCGCTCGCCCACCCTGAAACGCCCACGTCGCACGCAGAGACGCGCCGCGGATTGGAGGGGGAGGTGGGGCGGGGACCGCCAGTCTCGTGATCACGTGATGTGCGGCGGCGTCTCTCTGGTCACGTGATCCACTGGAAGGCGGGGCGGCCTGCTCGTCTGGAGGAGTTTCCTGTCAGAGCGGGAGGAAGTTTCCGAGACAGGGAGAGGTAAATTCCCCTGGTCAGACCCGCCGGCCTCAGCGCTGGCAGTGATGTAAGATCGATTCGGTGCACATAGTTTGCATGCAAAGCTTTGGCAATTCCTCAAAACCTGCAGATGTTCCTGTTGAAACTGCGCCGACTGGTTATGTCGTGGTCTGACACAGGAATATATGAAGCAGCAGAGTAGCAGACTGTGCCCAAAACTTCAGGGGCACCTTCGTCCCCACCTGGCTGAGTGGTGCCTCAGTAATAAACTCTTCCTCTATGTCAGTGAAACGAAAGACACCAGGGAGACTGCAAATGCTTGAAATCTGGAGCAACAGACACAAAATACTGGAGGAACTCAGCGAGTCAGGCGGCATCTATAAAGTCTCGGCCAAAACGTCGACTCTTTGTTTCCCTTCTTAGATGCTGTCTGGTCTGCTAAGTTCCTCCAACATTATGTCAATGAAACTAAAGAAGTGATTGTTGACCAGGAAGGGGAAGGAGTGCAAATATGAGCCTGTCTACTTTTGGGGGATTGATGGTGGACAGGGGTCAACTGCTTTAAATTCCTGTCTGTTAACATATCAGGTGACCTGCCTTGGACCCAGCCATGCGTGGACCCAAGTTAAGGGAGCACCCCTTATCAGCAAATGCTTTAACAAACTTCCACAGGCGTATGGTTGAAAGTATCCTGACTGGTTGCCTCATGGACGGGTATATCAGTTCAAATGTAGGCAAACATAGGAAGCTGCAGAGATTAGTGGACTCAGCCCAAACCCTCACAGGCACATCCCTACCCAGTATCCTCCATCTTCAATGGGTAGCATAACTTTATCATGGTCAACAGGCTTGTGAGCTTCTGGAGATCCCAAGAGCGATGCGTCTAGAGTTCAACTCCTGGTAGGGCCACCGATGGTGTTAGGTGGTGACACATCACAACGGCAGTGAGGTTGGAGAAAGGCTGCAGCAGTGAAGCTGTCTTGCATTTCATGACACTGGACCCTGACGCCAATCTGTCAAGGACTGTGTGGTGGCTGCCCGTGCATCATCCTCCCCACGTTCAACAAAGTCACGCACAGGGGTTGTCCATTAGGGGAAAACCCCGTTTGGAGAACATTATACTTAACTCAAGTAATTGCACTGCTGATTGAGTGGTGCCACAACAACAACCTCTCACCCGATGTCAGCAAAACTAAATAACTGATTGTTGACTTCAGGAAGGGGAAGAAGGGTGATCTTGTCTACATTGCAAGATTGGAGGTGGAGTGAGTCATCAGCTTTAACTTACTGGGCATGAACATATCAAATGACCTGTCCTAAGCCCAGCACAAAGATACCACCATAAGGAAAATGCACCAATGGTCTTTACTTTCTTAGCAGGTTAAGCCATGTTACCTAACAAATTTCTACAGTCATACGGTTGAAAGTGGCTTGACTAGTGTATAAAGTCAGTTCAAGTGCACAAGAACATAAGAAGTTGCAGAGAGTTGCGAACTTAGCCCAATGCAACACTGGCACATCTCTCCATCCCCATCATCAGTAGCATCTACAGGATATGGTGCCGCAAGACGCCATCGTCCATCAATGATCCCCACCATGCAGGCCATGCCATCTTCTCACAGACTCAGTTCAGGCAAGAGGTAAGGAAGCCTGAAGTCCCACACTAGCAGATCGAAAAACAACTATCCCTTCAACTATTTGGTTCTTGAATCAGCTTGCATGTCCCTATTGAATCACCTTGCATGACCACATTATGACCACTTTGCACTACAATGAAATTTGTCATTTTGTTCTAATTGTGTTCCTTCTTATAAAATTTGTATAATTCATGATTAAGCTATCTGTTTGCAAGTGTTGTGTATCTCCTGCTATGTGAGGCTGCTGCAAGTATGCTTTCATTGTACCTGTGCATACATGCATGTATACATATGATAATAAATATGACTTTGACACCCAACACTACTCCAGTTCTGTGTATTAGGAGATTGTTCAATACTCACCCGCAGGGAGGCAGGAGGTGCTAGATGAACCAAACTTACGGCTTCTTTCCACAATGCCTTCTATTCACCCATTGTAGAGAGTCAAGTCACACACTGGATGCTCCTCTGAGTGGTCGGAGACCAGTGACCTGTCACTAGATATGTTACATTCATTTTCAAGGAGGCTTCATGGAATTTGCTCAGACGATTACCCAAGGAAATGTCTTACTGTGCTGTGGCTTCTTTCAGGACTTTGGTGTCAGACTAATAGATGATGTGAGCAATCCACAAGAGTTCCTGTTCCTGTTCCTGTTTGGCTGAAAGGAAAGGTTAAAAGTTTGAGAGAGGCATGGTTTTCAAGGGATATTGGAAACTTGGTTCAGAAAAAGAGAGAGATCGACAATAAATATAGGCAGCTTGGAGTAAATGAGGTGCTCAAGGAATGTAAAGAATGTAAAAAGAATCTTATGAAAGAGATTAGAAAAGCTAAAAGAAGATATGAGGTTGCTTTGGCAAGTAAGGTGGAAATAAATCCAAAGGGTTTCTACAGTTATATTAATAGCAAAAGGATAGTGAGGGGTAAAATTGGCCCCTTAGAGAATCAGAGTGGACAGCTATGTGCGGAGCGGAAAGAGATGGGGGAGATTTTGAACTATTTCTTTTCTTCGGTATTCACTAAGGAGAAGGATATTGAATTGTGTAAGGTAAGGGAAACAAGTAGGGTAGTTATGGAAACTATGATGATTAAAGAAGAGAAAGTACTGGCGCTTTTAAGGAATATAAAAGTGGATAAGTCTCTGGGTCCTGACAGGATATTCCCTAGGACCTTGAGGGAAGTTAGTGTAGAAATAGCAGGGGCTCTGACAGAAATATTTCAAATGTAATTAGAAACAGGGATGGTGCCGGAGGATTGGCGTATTGCTCATGTGGTTCCATTGTTTAAAAAGGGTTCTAAGAGTAAACCTAGCAATTATCGGCCTGTAAGTTTGACGTCAGTAGTGGGTAAATTGATGGAAAGTATTCTTAGAGATAGTGTATATAATTATCTGGATAGACAGGGTTTGATTAGGAACAGTCAACATGGATTTATACGTGGAAGGTCATGTTTGACAAATCTTAATGAATTTTTTGAAGAGGTTACTAGGAAAATTGACGAGGGTAATGCAGTGGATGTTATCTATATGGACTTCAGTAAGGCCTTTGACAAGGTTCCACACGGAAAGTTAGTTAGGAAGGTTCAATCGTTAGGTATTAATATTGAAGTAGTAAAATGGATTCAACAGTGGCTGGATGGAAGATGCCAGAGAGTAGTGGTGGATAACTGTTTATCAGGTTGGAGGCCGCTGGCTAGTGGTGTGCCTCAGGAATCTGTACTGGGTCCAATGTTGTTTGTCATATATATTAATGATCTGGATGATGGGGTGGTAAATTGGATTAGTAATTATGCAGATGATACTAAGATAGGTGGCATTGTGGATAATGAAGTAGGTTTTCAAAGCTTGCAGAGAGATTTGGGCCAGTTAGAAGATTGGGCTGAAAGATGGCCGATGGAGTTTAATGCTGATAAGTGTGAGGTGCTACATTTTGGTAGGACGAATCAAAATAGGACATACATGGTAAATGGTAGGGCATTGAGGAATGCAGTAGAACAGAGGGATCTAGGAATAATGGTACATAGTTCCCTGAAGGTAAAGCTTTTGGTATGCTGGGCTTTATAAATCAGAGCATTGAGTACAGGAGTTGGGATGTAATGTTAAAATTGTACAAGGCATTGGTGAGGCCAAATTTGGAGTATTGTGTACAGTTCTGGTCACTGAATTATAGGAAAGATGTCAACAAAATAGAGAACAGAGGAGATTTACTAGAATGTTACCTGGGTTTCAGCACCTAAGTTACAGGAAAAGGTTGAACAAGTTAGGTCTTTATTCTTTGGAGCGTAGAAGGTTGAGAGGGGACTTGATAGAGGTATTTAAGATTATGAAGGGGATAGAGTTGACGTGGATAGGCTTTTTCCATTGAGAGAAGGGGAGATTCAAACAAGAGGACATGAGTTGAGAGTTAAGGGGCAAAAATCTAGGGGTAGCATGAGGGGGAACTTTTTTACTCAGAGGGTGGTAGCTGTGTGGAACAAGCTTCCAGTAGGAGTGGTAGAGGCAGGTTCGATTTTGTCATTTAAAAAAAAATTGAACAGGTACATGGACAGGAAAGCAATGGAGGGTTATGGGCTGAGTGCAGGTAGATGGGACCAGGTGAGTGTAGGCGTTCGGCATGGACTAGAAGGGCTGAGATGGCCTGTTTCCATGCTGTAATTGTTATATGATTATATGGAGTCAGTTGATTATGGTCTTTAGGTGCCATGCCACCAGGTTTAGGGACAGTTATTACCCTTCAATCATCAGGCTCCTGAACTAGCATGGATAAGCTGACTCCCCTCAACGCTGAACTGATCACTGAACACAACCTATAGACTCACTTTCAAGGACTCTACAATTCATATTTTCAGTATTTATTTGTCGGTTTTGTATTTGTACAGTTTGTCTTTTTGTGCACATTGTTGATTGTCAGTCCTTGTGTGTACTTTCTCATTGATTCTATCGTTGACTCATTCACCAGACCAAGGGCGAAGACATTATGTATGTATGTATGGCTCTTTGTTACTATCCATTACTTAGTGTAATACAACAACTTACACTTAACAATTTACAGCTTCAGACTCAGATCTTAACCATTCCAGGGGAATTGGCCATGTCCCTGATGACCCTGTTCAAGTTTTACAATTGACAGTATAGAGTCCTATCTGATACGGCAGCTGCTCTGCCCCCGACCACAAGAAATTACAGAAAATTGTGAATGCAGCCCAATCCATCACCAAAAGCAGCCTCCCCAACACCACCCCCCCCCCCGACTGACTCCCTCTACACTTCCCGCTGCCTTGGGAAAGCAGCCAACATAATCAGGGATCCCTCCCACCCAGGTCATTTTCTCTTCTCCACCCCTCCCATCAGGCAAAGGTGTAATGCTGAGGCTTTATAAGGAATTGTTCAGACCAGACTTAGAATACTGTGAGCAGTTTAGGGCCCCTCATCTAAGAAAAGATGCGCTGGCTTGGAAAGAGTCCAGAGGAGGTTCACAAGAATAATTCCAGAAATGAAAGTGTTAATGTACGAGGAGCATTTGATGGCTCTGAGCCTCTAGTTGCTGGAGTTTCGAAGAATGAAGGGGGATCTTATTGAAACCCATCAAGTATTGAAAGACTTACTATATAGAGAGAGGAAGTTTCCATTTGTGGGGCAGGCCAAAGGGCACAGTCTCGGAATAATGGGATATTCCTTTAGAACAGGGATGAGGAGGAATATCTTTAGCCAGAGGGTGGTGAATCTGTGGAATTCATTGCCATAGACAGCTGTGGAAGCCAATTCATTGGATATATTTAAAGCGGAGGTTTGATTGCTTCTTCATTAGTCAGGGTGTCAAGCGTTACAGGGAGAAGGCAGGAGAATGGGGTTGAGAGGCATGATGGAATGGCAGAATAGACTCGGGCCAAATAGCCTGATTCTATTACTTGGTCTTACGATCTTATGGCAAGAGATACCTAAGCCTGAACAGGCTCAAGACAGCTTCTCTCTTGAATGATTATTGAATGGGTCATTCGTACAATAAAGAGGAACTCTTGACCTTTCATTCTACCTCATCATGGCCTTTGTACCTTGTGTGCAGCACATTTTTAGCATAGTGCTTAGCGTAATGCTTTACACTGCCTATGATCTGGTTTCAAACCCATTGCTGATTTTCACATTCTCCCCATGACTGCATGGATTACTTCTGGGTGTGCCAGTTTCCTCCCACATTCCAAGAACATGCAGATTAGGATGAGTGAGTTGTGGGCATGCTATGATAGCGGCACTTACAGGCTGTTCCCTGCACACCCGCAGACGGTTGGTCATTGACGCAAATGACCCATTTCACTCTATGTTGTGATATACATGTATATGTGACAAATAAAACAAGTCTTTAATCTTTACCTGTACTGCACTTCTGTGTGAGTACAACACTTTATTCTACATAGTACTGTATTTTGCTTTCCTTTCTACTACCTCAGTGAGTGGACTGATCTGTCTCGATGTCACGCAAGCAAAAGCTTTTCACTGTATCTCAGTACATGTGATGATAATAAGCTAATGAACAATTTTCCAATCCCTGAGCTAAGAATCCTCTTGCTCCCAATGGCTGCTGCCTAGTTATCACTGTTTGTATTTCTGATATCATTCAAGTTCATGTTCAAGTTTAATTATCATTCATCCAAACAAAACAGCATTACTCCAGGGCCAAGATACAAAACACAGTACCAACAGTCGTACACAGTACAAGGCAAATATTGCACATATAAGACAGCAATAAAATACAATCACACAAAAAATATATAGTCCAAGTCCCTGACTCCATGAATGTTGCAGCAGTCATTTGAACACAATACGCTTGTCTTTGGCTGAGTTAACACTGGGGTCCAACACCGATTCCAGCATGGATGCCATATTATACCACCTCTGGCACGCCGGTGGAGCACCCAACTACGATGCCTTCCCCTGGGTAGCTGCAAACAGGCGACTCCACAGCTTGGGGTCAAGTCCTCACTACTCCCCTGCCATCCACCCCCGCAGTTCATTCAAAGTTCAAAGGTCATTTACTATCGAAGTATGCATACATTATACAGCCTTGAAATTCGTCTAATTTCAAAGTGTTCACTGACATGCCAGTGACAGTCCTGTCATGACATGAATTGACTTTTATTACTTACATCCTTCCTATACATGAGGAGTAAAAATCTTTACGTTTCATCTCCTTCTAAATGTGCAATGTGCAATTATAGTAATTTATAATAAATATTATGTACAACAGGGTAGTCAATATAACATAGAAATACCTTTCTAAAATGATCTGTCCAAAGACCGTGCAGACAGGACACATTTGTTCCTTTTACTTACAGGTTCCTGATTTAACATCTGGAAACCACAAAGGTTCAAGAAGCACTCGACATCAGTTTAATCCAAGCTCAAGTTCAAAGTTTATTATCAAAGCATGTAAACATTCAGTAGCCACTTTATTAGGAACACTTTATTCCAGCTAGTTAATGCAAATATCTAATCAACAATCATCTGGCAGCAACACAATGCATAAAGGCATGCAGACATGGTCAAGAGGTTCAGTTGTTTTTCAGACCAAACATCAGAATGGGAAAGAAGTATGATCTAAGTGACTTTGACCGTGGAATGATTGTTGGTCCCAGATGGGGTGGTTGGAGTACCTCGAAAACTGCTGATCTGGGATTTTCACGCAGCAGTCTCTAGAGTTTACAGAGGATGGTGCGAAAAATAAAACAAAGCATCAGTGAGTTGCAATTCTGTGGGTGAAAATGTCTTGTTAATGAGGGAGGTCAGAGGAGAATGGTCAGACTGGTTCAAGCGGAGATTGACAGGATCTTGTTTAATAAGGGCACCAAAGGCTATGGGGAGAAGGTAGGAGAATTGGATTGAAAGGGAAAATACATTAGGCGTGATTGCCTAACAGACTCAGTGGTTGGAATTGCTCCCCTCCCCTACCTGGCATTACCATCACCTCACAACCCTCCCGAGTCCACCAATCACCTCTGAATCCTTTCTCACCACTCCCACCCTCCCCTTTACACTGGCCATCACCCCTCTCCACTCTCAGTGCTGAATCAGGGTTTTCCTTTCTTCCCACAGATGCTGCTCGACCTGTTGAGTTTCTCCAGTAGATTGTTCGCTGCTTCCTGTTTATTCTTGTTCGCGCTAATTGCTCGGGGCATACGTGACTTTCTGAGATTATCAATAAGTCAATCCTCTCGAGGTATGACGCACTTGGGTGATATCTTGATGGAACTTGTGATAAGCTCAAGGTTATCACATCAATGGAATGTAGGAAAATGAGATACAACCCTACAGAAGTGTTTAAAATTTGAGAATCTCAGATAAATGGATGGTAATGATCTTATCTCCAGGGTAGGTGAGTACAAAACTAGGGGTGAGAGGGGAAAGATTTAACAGAGTCCTGAGGAGCAACTATCCCACACAGAGGCTAGTATAGTTTTTCATAAATTCTACTGTATTTCTTTATTTTCCTGTAAATGCCTGAAAGAGGTAAACCTCAAAGTAGTATGTGATGATGTAGGCAGACTTCGATAACAAATTCACTTTGACTGACTATTGCACAGAGAGGCAATAGCTGTGCCTTCAGCCAGCAGGGAAGGGCACCTTCACAAGAGAACACAAACCGGTCTGGAACGTGGATGCAATCTGTTCTTCCAGGCTTCCTGCAAATAAAACATTCGGTAACATAAGCTATAAATTTCATCATCACCTTTCCGCTAACTTCCCACGTTAAACAAAGTCACGCATAGGCATCGTCCATTAAGACAATCCACACTAGCATCCAGTTACGTGGATCCCAGGGGGTTCAGCTCCTACACCCACCTTAAGACTCACCAAAAACTGTAATTGGGCCTAGCTTAGGTGAGGCATTTTTGTTGGGGTGGACTTGTTTCAACGTTGTACAACTCTATAACTCTGCGAGCTTCATAAGTTTCCTCTTTCTTTCACATTGGTTCAAGGGTGGAGGTGACATTGATAGTCACTCTTCATTGGAATATGCCTAAAGAAACCAGATGGCAGCACAGGGACTTGAGTGTGTCCTGGATAGAGATGACTGTGTCGTCACTTGAAAATATTGTCTGTGGATCGTGTGAATCATGGAAAACTGTAGTTTTAGAACATAGAAGTTTACAACACATTACAGGCCCTTCGGCCCACAATGCTGTGCTGACCATGTAATCTACTCTAGAAACTGCCTAGAATTTCGCTAGCACGTAGCCGTCTATTTCGCTATTGTAATTGTACTGTAACAATGGGATGCTGGAACCACTGATGAAACTTCCTTTGTAAAAGAAAAGGAGTAAGCCCTCAAGAATCAGAATCAGGTTTAATATCACTGGAATTTGTTGTGAAATGTCTTATTTTGCACTGGCAGTATATTGCAATGCATAATAAAAAAACTATAATTTACAATAAGAAATGTATGTATATTATTAAATTAGTACAAAAAGAGAGCTAAAATACTGAGTACATGGGCTTATGGACCATTCAGAAATCTGACGGCGGAGGGGAAGAAACTGTTGCTAAAATGCTGGATTTGTGTCTTCAGGTCCTGTACTTCTCCCTGATGGTAGCAATGAGAAGAGAGTGATCCTAGTGAAGAGAGCATCCTAGGTGATGGGGGTCCCTAATGATGGATACTGCCTTTTAAGAGTATCCCCAATATTGGGGAGGCTGGTGCCCATGATGGAGCTGACAACGTTTGCAACTTTCTGCAGCCTTTTCCAATCCTGGACTGTGGCCCCTCCGCACCAGACGGTGATGCAAGGCAGTGAATTTTGTTCCACCATCCCATTCTGCTGTAACATTTAAATATTTACATGCTCCAGTTCTGGGCCAATTAACGACAGTAAGCAGCATTACCATCTTTCAGGATGGCAGAGCATGCAAGATACCAGATAAGTAAATACACTTCCCCCAACTGCTTCAACAACTTTTGAAAACCCGTCCCAAAATCAGCTTTTTCTGATTCTGTGTCCCCCTCATAACTAGCAGTGATGCAACTTGTCAGCTAATGTGACACAGAAAGGAGAGAGGAATGGATAGTATAAAAGAAGCAACATACATAACACTTAAAACATTGAACACAGAACACACCACAACAAATTTCTAACACGTATACCTCTGCTCTGTGGCCTCTTTTTTAGGCACTTCCTGTCTGGCACCTCCTATCTGGCACTACTCTCTGCACTTCCTGTCTGGCACCAGCTGTTATGCCGTGCTGAAGTCACTTAGATCATATTTCTTCCCCGCTCTGAAGTTTGGTCTGAACAACAACTGGACCTCTTGACCATGTCGGCATGCTTTTATGCAATGAGTTGCTGCCACATGATTGGGAATGGGAAGTAGAATTGAAATGGGTGGCCACCGGATAATCCCACTTTTTGAGGCAGACGGAGCAAAGGTGGTCTCCCAATCTACATCGGATCTGATCGATATACAGGAGGCCACACCGGGAACACCAGATACAGTAGATGACCCCAACAGACTCACCGGTGAAGTGTCATCTAATCTGGAAGGACTGTTTGGGGCCCCAAATGGTAGTGAGGGAGGAGGTGTGGGGGCAGGTGAAGCACTTGTCCCGCTTGCAAGGATAAGTGCTGAGAGGGACGAAACACCCTGGTTTCCTTGGCTATTTAAGTCTAGGGAAGACATTCTCAAGTCCCGCCAAACTCATGAGATTGAGACGACTTGTCCCATCCCAAACCCCGGTTTGTGTGGAAACCCTGTCACAAATTAGTGCCATGATGTAACAGAGAGTACACTGCATATGATTAAATGAATTATATTTATGAATCTTAACTAAAGGGAATAACAAAAAGAAAAGGGGCCATTCTATTTAAACAGTCAAATGTGCACAAGTTGGAGCTCATCTTGAACTTCTCTATCACTCACGCACTGGGCCCTCAGTCAGTGTGAACGCCCACATCACCTTTCAAAAGTCACTCGCAATCCATCTCGAACAACCAGGTCTCCCACCAGATCATATGCTACGACCAATTCTCCCAGCATCTTCTCTCTTCATCTCCCACCGAACAAAAGACCAAGACCAACCTTATTGTCCCTCACCAAGAAAACCTCCCCCTAATTGGATGGCACACATTCCACGTCATCCCTCATCTTCAACAATAACCCAAACAGACCGAAAGCAGAACAGAGCTGCTAAATGAAATACTTACAGCATAACAGCAAAGATGTGAACCAGGGCATTACAAGGATGTCAATGGGGAGAGTTGAGTGGACAAGGAATTTGCCAGGGGAGCAACCACTGCGGAAAGCGGAGAAGAAGGAAAGATGTGTTCGGTGGTGGGATCCGGTTGGAAATGGTGGAAGTTATGGAGAATTATATGGTGCACGTGTGGGGACGCAGGTGAGGACAAGAGGAACCCTATCCCTGGTGTGGCGGCAGGAGGTTGGGGTGAGGGCAAATGTACGCGAAATAGAAGAGACGTGGGCGGAGACAGCATTGATGGTGGATGAAGGGAAGCCCCTTTCTTTGAAGAAGGAGGAGAATTCAGTTGTTCTGGACTGAAAAGACTCATCCTGTGAACAGATGTGGTGTAGATAGAGGAACTTTACATAGCCCTCCATTTTTCTATCATCCATGTGCCTATCTAAGAGTCTTTTAAATGCCCCTAATGTATCTGCCTCTACCACCACCCCTGGTAGGGCGTTCCACACACCCACTTGTTGAGAAGCGAGTTATCTACAGCCAACAGCAGATGAACTTTGAGATACACTCTCCACAAAAAACAAATATTCACCCTAATGATAGTAGCTGAGTGTTGTGTCTGTTCATGAATGTCAGTATTTTTGTTGTCTAACACAAGAATGAGATCTATTTATGTTGAAATGATGTCGCATTCTTGAACTGAATAAAAAAGAAACTTTTAAATGCTAGAGGTTCTGCAGATGCTGAAAACCTTAAGTAGCTCACACAAAATGCTGGAGGAATTTGCTCGCTGAGCTCCTCCGGCATTTTGTGTGTGTTGCTCATATCTTTTTTTTAATCCCTTTTGAGGATGTGGGAATGGTTTTCAGCTACAACATTTATCACTCTTGAAAAGGTGGTAATCAACAGCTTCTTAAAAACACTGTTGAAGCTTTGGGACCTTCCTCCTCAAAGATTTAGTAAATAATATTGACATTCAGTGCCACTTTATCAGGCACATGAGTGTACCTAAAAAATGGCCACTGAGTTTATGCTTGTGGTTTTCTGCTGCTGTGGTCCATCCACTCCAGGCCTCAATATCTCCTTGTTCAATTTTACGTTTAATTATCATTCAACCATCCATGTACTGCCATCATCATCATTACATGGGGTCATGGCTTAAGGGTGAAAGGTGAAATGTTTATGGGGAACATGAGGGAAAACGTCTTCACAGAGGGTGGTGAGAGTGTGGAACGAGCTGACAGCACATGATGCAGGCGAGCTCAATTTCAACGTTTAAGAGAAGTTTGGGTAGGTACATGGACAGTAAGGATATGGAGGGCTATGATCCTATGGTCAATAGGAATAGCAAATGGTTTCGGCATGGTCTAGATGGGCCAAAGGGCCTGGTTTTGTGCAGTATCTCTCTTTGACTCTATGAGCAGTGCCATATGATGCAGGCGATCAAGGTCTTTGACCATGATTGTTCTTGGCAAATTTTTCTGCAGAAGTGTTTTGCCATTACCTGCTTCTGGGCAGTGTCTTTACAAGATGGGTGACCCCAGCCATTATCATTACTCTTCAGAGATTGTCTGCCTGGCGTCGGTCGTCATATAACCAGGACGTAATACGCACCGGCTGCTCATATGACCATCCACCACCTGCTCCCATGGCTTCACGTGACTCTGATCGGTGGTGGTGGTGGGCGGGGGGGGTTAAGCAGGTGCTACACCTTGCCCAAGGGTGACCTGCAGGGGCGTTTTACACCTCCTTCAGTAGATATGAATTTCCACCCAGCCATCCCACACATGAACATAGCCAAACAAAACTAGTGTTTCTCCGGTGCAAAAATGCAAAACCCATTATCAACAACACACAGAACATATTGCATAGCACATAGAATTACAATAGCAGAAAACATACAGACAAAAAGTATATATGCCCAAGTCCCTGACTGGCATGGCCTGGAGACTGATGGTGCATGATGGTCCATCTTGCCTTCCACCGAGCGATCACTAGGGGGCCAGCCCAGAAGCCAAAATGGATTCCAGCATGCCCACAGAGGCTGCTCTTTCCCCCACTGTCTCCTCTCCTGGATGGCTGCAACAGGCGACTCCGTGGCATGAGGCATGAGGGACTGGTCCACGCCACAACCAACACAACGCAGTTCCCCCACCGTCCATCTCGCCGGTGAATCAAAATTGCAGTATTCAGCATTACCAGTGTCCCACAGGGTCTTGCGACGGCAAGAAAGACGTCCGAGACAATCACTTGCACCTTTTTTAGACCATACCCCACCTCGCCACAACAACGGTACACAGCAAAACCAGATGACAATGCAACATTGGTACACAAATTACACAGGTCCATCACTATCAAGCAACTTGCTGATGCAGTGGACATTCAATAACTTAATGTTCTTAATACTACAAACTGATATGCTGGAAAATGTCAACATTAAGAAAGACGTTGTGCTGGAACTACTGACAAACATTGGATAGATAAGCCCCCATGTCCAGATAGGATATTGCCCAGGTTATTATGAAAGCGGGGAAAGAGATTGCTGCATCTTTGGCAATGATCTTTGATCCCTCACTGGCTACAGGAGTAGTACCAGATGATTGCAAGGTGGCAAATGTTATCCTTCTGTTCAAGAAAGGCAGTAGAGATAATCCTGGGAATGTTGATGTTGTTTCGTACGGCATTCACACTTCCAATTGGAGTGTGGTCCAGGAGGGGCAGATACAAGTCTGTCCACTCAGGAGCCAGGGTTGGATCAATCTTCAGCTGGCATCTCGTCCAAAGCCATTCCAACATTGGTGGCCCTGAGCTGGCATTGCCTGATGGAGTCTTTGAAGCACCGAAGCCTCCACAGGATACCAACATGTTGATCCAGGTCATGCAAGATCCTGGGAATTATACACCGTGAGTCATACGTCAGTGATGGGCCAAACTGTCGGGGTGGATTCCTAGAGAAAGAATTTACGATCGTGTGGAAGGGCATTGTCTGATTAGTGATGGTCAGCATGGCTCTGTGAGGGGCAGATTATGCCTCACTGGCCTGAATCAATTCGTTGAGGAAGTAACAAAGCAAATTGATGAAGGTAGATCAGTGGGTGTGGGGTATATGGAAATCAGTATGGCATGTGACAAAATTCCCCATAGTAGGCTTCTTCAGAAAGTCAGGAAGGAAGGGACTGAGGGAATCTTGGCTGTTCAATTCAGAAGAGTGTGAGTTGACTGCAGGCCCTTGAGAAGGTGGTGGTGAACTATGTTCTTCAACCACTGCAGTCCTTGAGGTGTGGCTACACCCACAATGGTGTTAGGGAGGGAGTTCCAGCATCTTGAAGCAGTGACAGTGAAGGATCATTGATAGGTTTACAAATTCTAACTTAGAGGAAAACTTCCAGAGATAGCATTCCATAATATGGCTTACATGCTCAAAGTTAAAAGAAAATATACTGTCAAAGTCCATATATGTCACCATGAGATTCATTTTCTCACGGCCAATCACAATAAATTCAAGCAACACAATAGAATCAATGAAAGACCACACCCAACAGGACAGACAACAACCAATGTGCAAAGGACAACAAACTGTGTAAAAGAAAACAAAGAAATAATAATGATAAATAAATAAGCAATAAATATTGAGAACATGAGATGAAGAGTCCCTTGAAATTGTCCATTGGTTGTGGGAATAGTTCGGTGATGGGGTAAGTGAAGTTATCCTCACTGGTTCAAGAGCCCGATGGTTGAGGGGTAGTAACTGTTCCTGAACATAGTGGTATGAGTCCCGTGAATTCACTCGGCCAACCTTGTATTTATACAGGTGCCCATTCGCTTGCCCTAAGAGCCAATAGAATTCAAAGGTCAACTGAAGGGGTAGCCAATCGGGACCGAGGCAAGCGAAGCAGGGGCCTATACACGGGTGAGAACTCCCAGACAACAACATCAACAACTGCGAACTGAAGATGTTGCCTTGACTGCCGATGAAATGTCTGCAAGCTAATTTGCCAAGCTCGGCAAACACTGCAACATCAAATACTGAGGTAGTGATTAGGGTTGTGCCAGTTGGTTCAAGAACCGAATGGTTGAAGGGAAATAGCTGTTGTTAAACCTGGTGTGTGGGCCTTCAGGGTTCAGAACATCTGGCCTGATGGTAACTGCAAGAAGATGGAATGGCCTGGATAGTGGGGATTTTTGATCATCTATCCTGTAGATTATGGTGGGGAGGGATATATCCGTGATGTACTAGACAGAATCCATTACTCTCTGCATGTGCATTTGAGCTGTTGTACTTGGCCATGATGCAACACTTTTCATACTCAAGTTACTTGGAAATGCTGATGTACAATAATTTCCAGTAACTCTACATTAAACTCAATGTTCTAATTTATCACTCACTACACTAAATCATGAGACCCACAGCTTGACCTAAATACCACCCACAGGAGGTGAAATGACCAGGCTCTCTTCCATAGGGGCTGTAATCTTCTGAGTTCCAAACTCAAGGTCTCCTTTCTGCAGTGGATGTTCCCAGGTTATCATCACGGTGGCCTCAGTTACCCCCTCTTTCCTATGCTTTCCTCTGATCCTCCAGAAGGTCCATTCCCTTACCTGTGACCAGGACACTTATGGTTCTGAGGTCACTCGTCCAAGGGGTGGGTCAACAAGATCAATTTGCTCGATTGTTCCCACTTCCACCCTTAGCCAACTGGGCCTCCATTGAGGTTGAGCGACCTTTCACAATCGGGTTGGTGAGCTGAGGCCACAGTCTGGTGCTGTCTTCTTTCCAATTCTGCTTTATATCAGGCTAGAGCTGAATGTTCGCTTCAGGAAGACACAGGAGGTGGTGTGGGAGAGAACAGAGATACAGTAGGTGCGCTGGAATCGATGCTGGGCTGGGGGCTGATCCCTGCAGGCCGGCTTTCCCATCAGTGCTGCCCTCCAGTGTTTACTCCCTGGAAGACACATTGGATTGCCTTCACCTGAGGCTGACCCAGCTCGAGATGAAGAACTGCTGTGTGCTTGTTCTTGCAGAAATGTAGCTCCAGGAAAGCATTCCATACACCATCAATCTTCAGGCCATGCCTCTTGGGTACTTGTGCTAATATTATTTTTGTGATTGTATGTGCTATCATAACTATATGTGCTATGTGTATTTACTGTGTTTTACACCTTACCTCAGAGCGCTGTTTCATTTAGCTGTATACTTGAGTATGGTTGAATAACAATTAACCATAACTTGAAGAGTGAACATGTATCAGTCAAAATTGGGGCAACTGCAGTGGAGAAGGCTAGCAGTTTTAAATTCCTGGCCATTACATATCGGATGACCTATCCTTGGCTGGGCACATAGACGTAATCACAAGGAAGGCTTTACTCTTTTTTAAAAGGTTAAAAGAGATTTGGTTCATTACCGAACACTGTGACAAGATTCTACAGGTGTACTTACATAGAACATAGAACATAGAATAGTACAGCACATTACAGGCCCTTCGGCCCACAATGTTGTGCCGACCCTCAAACCCTGCCTCCCATATAAGCCCCCGGCTTAAATTCCTCCATATACCTGTCTAGTAGTCTCTTAAATTTCACTAGTGTATCTACCTCCACCACTGACTCAGGCAGTGCATTCCATGCACCAACCACTCTCTGAGTAAAAAACCTTCCTCTAATATCCCCCTTGAACTTCCCACCCCTCACCTTAAAGCCATGTCCTCTTGTATTGAGCAGTGGTGCCCTGGGGAAGAGGCACTGGCTATCCACTCTATCTATTCCTCTTGATATCTTGTACACCTCTATCATGTCTCCTCTCATCCTCCTTCTCTCCAAAGAGTAAAGCCCTAGCTCCCTTAATCTCTGATCATAATCCATACTCTCTAAACCAGGCAGCATTCTGGTAAATCTCCTCTGTACCCTTTCCAGTGCTTCCACATCCTTCCTATAGTGAGGCGACCAGAACTGGACACAGGTGTGGCCTAACCAGAGTTTTATAGAGCTGCCTCATTACATTCTGACACTTAAACTCTATCCCTCGACTTATGAAAGCCAACACCCCATAAGCTTTCTTAACTACCTTATCTACCTGTGAAGCAACTTTCAGGGATCTGTGGACATGTACCCCCAGATCCCTCTGCTCCTCCACACTACCAAGTATCCTGCCATATACAGTTGGAAGTATCCTCACTGGTTGCATCATGGTCTGGTACAGCGTTTCAAATGCCCAGGAATATAGGAAGCTGCAGACGGTAGTGGACTCTGTCCAGTACATCATAGGCACATCCCTCCCCACCATCAGGAATATCAACAGGAGGCAACATCTATCATCAAAGACTGCATCTGGGGTATTGTATCCAATACTGGTTGCCCTCATATAGAAAGGATGTTAAGGGTTTGGCGAGGGTGCAGAAGAGGTTTACCAGGATGATGCCTGGTTTAGAGGGCATGTGCTATCACAAAAGGTTGGACGAACTTGGGTTGTTTTCTCTGGTGCAGTGGAAGCTGGGGGCAGATCTTACAGAGGTTTATAAGGTTATGAAAGGAGTCAATATAGACAGACTATTGTTTTTCCCAGGATTGAAATGTCTAATACCAGAATGCATGCATTTATTGTAAAAGGGGGTAATTTCAAAGGAGATGTGGGTGGCAAGATTTTTACACAGAGAGTGGTGGGGGCCTGGAATGCACTGCCAGGGCTGGTGGTAGAGACAGATACACTAGGGACTTTTAAGAGATGTTTAGATAGGCAGATGAATGTGAGGAAAATGGAGGGATATAGACATTCTGTAGGAAGAAGGGATTAATTTAGTTGGCCATTTGATTGCTAATTTAATTGGTTCAGCACAACACTGTGGGCTGAAAGGCCTGATCCTGTGGTACTGTTCCACGTTCTGTGTTCTGCCATGCCATCTTCTCGCAAACCATCAGGCAGAAAGTACAGAAGCCTAAAGACCCACACCAGGTTCAAGACCAGGTACCTCCCTTCAACCATTCAGTTCTTGAACCAACCAGCAAAACCATAATCACTACAGTTCAGCAGCACTGTGACCATGTGCAGTGAAATGGACTTCATTTTTCACTCCATCTTCTATCCCCCACTCTGTCCTCTGACCTTTTCTCACCTGCCTATTAACTCTCATGGTGGAGGGGTAACATGTCTTACTCTGTCCAGGTAACCTCCAACCTGATGGCATAAACATGCCATGATTCCTGTGTCTTGCCATAGAACATTGAGCTTCTCAGGGTTTCGAGCACCTGTACTTACTAATCGTTATCTTAACTAGCGCTGTTAAGCCCTTGTGTTTTCGGTTTAATTCTGGCTGACACATTTTCCCGCATTCTATTATTATTTAAAGAGGACTCTCATTCAGTGCCTTAGTGGGATCATTGTGTCGGAGAGACTGAATTCTTGTGGAGTCACTCAGTCGCTCCTCCAAGGTTCTGATTCTGATTTGTTTAACCTCTTGTTTCCATCTCTTCCCGGCGATCCTGCTGTTCCTCCACACCTGGGTCCAGTCCTTAATGAGCACATCATTGCAGAATGATCTCACTAACCTATGGACCCAGTGGAGATTCTGAGCTTCTCCAGTCTGTGTTTAATATTTTTTTTCCCTGAGGCGCTCTGGGTCAACAAGGTTTATTAGGTCTCTCGTGTTCTGCCTTTTTTTCTGAGTTGTATGGTGCGTTTCGAGCTCAAGGTCTACCTTGTATTTTTTCAGTCCTGCCTTGAAAGCTCCAGATCTGTTCTGGATTTTCCAGCCCTGCCCCAAGAGACCTGCCTGGTATTTTTTTAGATCTGCTTTGAGAGCTCCCTGAGCCATCGGATACCGATCTTGAAGGGAGAGGTACTGTTATTGGTCCTGTGGCTTGCCATGAAGCGTTGAGCTTCTAGGGGTTTTGAGCATCTGTATTTACTCATCAATGTCTTAACTAGATTGTGTTTTTGGTTTGACCTTGTCAAGTTAATTGTGACAGGCATGTGTTTTCCGCAGACTATGATTATTTAAGGAGTACTCTCAGTCGGTGCCTTAGTGGGGTCTTTGTGTCAGAGAGGATGAATTCTCAGTCGCTCCTCTTCGTCTCTGATTCTGATGTTTAACCTCTCGTTTCTGCCTCTTCCTGGGGATTCTGCCATTCCTCTGCACCTAGGTCCTGTCCTCTGAGAGCGCACCATGACAGAACATGCTTCTCCCTCCAGTAATTTGTTTCTTTCTTTACTTTTACCCTCCCCTTCCCTCTTCTTCTATCCCCCACTCTGGCCTCTTACCTCTTCTTCTCACCTGCCTAGCACCCCCCCCCCCCCCGCCGCCTTGGTTCCCTCTTCCTTCCCTTTCTCCCATGGCCCACTCTCCTCCGGTATCAGATTTCTTCTTCTTCAGCCTTTTACCACCCAGCCGACTTCACTTATCACCTCCTAGCTATCCTCTTCCCCTCCACTCCCCACTTTTTTATTCTGGTGTCCTCCCCATTCCTTTCCAGTCCTGAAGAGCGGTCCAGGCCCAAAACATCGACTGTTTATTCCTTTCCATAGATACTGCATGACTTGCTGAATTCCTTCAGTATTTTGTGTGTATTGTTCCAGATCTCCAGCATCTGCAGAATCTCTTGTCTTTTTCTTTTTGTGTTCTTCTCATAAAAATTGTGGACAATTTATTTTCCACAAGTTTTTCTTGTGAATGCCACTGCTGATACTGCTACAAATAATCAGACAACACACATCAAAGTTGCTGGTGAACGCAGCAGGCCAGGCAGCATCTCTAGGAAGAGGTACAGTCGACGTTGTGGGCCGAGACCCTTCGTCAGGACTAACTGAAGGAAGAGCTACCGCACCCCCATACCAGATGGTGATGCAACCTTTTAGAATCCTCTCCATCCTCTACTAGCTCTTCTTTCAGTTAGTCCTGACGAAGAGTCTCGACCCAAAACGTCAACTATGCCTCTTCCTAGAGATGCTGCCTGGCCTTTTGCGTTCACCAGCAACTTTGATGTGTGTTGCTTGAATTTCCAGCATCTGCAGAATCCCTCATGTTTGCACAAATAATCAGAATCAGGTTTAATATCATATGTTGTGAAATTTGTTAACTTTCTGGCAGCAATACATGATAAATATAGAAAAATACCTGAATTACAGTAAATATATGTATATTAAATAGATAAGTTAAAATAAGTAGTGCGAAAACAGAAATTACAAAAATAGTGATGTAGTGTTCATGGGTTCAATGTCCATTTAGAAATTTGATGGCAGACGGGAAAAAGCTGATTGTGTCTTCAAGCTTCTGTACCTCCTTTCTGATGGTAACAATGAGACTAGAGCATATCCTGAGTAGTGGGGGTCCTTAATGACGGACGCTGCCTTCCTGAAGACCCGCTCCTTGAAGATGTCTTGGATACTATGGAGGCTATGATGGAGCTGGCTAACTTTACAGCTTTCTGTAACTTGCTTCAAATCCTGTGCAGTTAGCCACACTCACCACCTCCCCATACCAGATGATGATGAAACCTTTTAGAATCCTCTCCATGGTACATCTGTAGAAGTTTCCAAGTGTTTCAGATGACAAACGAAATCTCCTGGAACTCCTAATTAAATATGGCTGCTGTCTTGCTGCCTCTATGGCTGCATCCAGGTCAGGTCCTCAGAGATACTGACAGCCAGGAACTTGAAATTGCTCACTCTCTCCATCTCTGATTCCTCTGAGGATTGGATTACGTTCCCTCGTTTTACCCTTTCTGAAGTCCACAATCATCTCTTTGGTCTTGCTGATGTTGAGTGCAAGGACTTTGGTACGACACCACTCTCGTCGCCATCTGAGATTCTGCCAACATTGGTCTTGTTATCAGCAAAGTTATAGATGGCATTTCAGCTATGTCTAGTCACACAGTAGAGAGAGGAGAGCAGCGGGCTAAGCATCCATCCCTGTTGTTCCCCAGTGTTGGTCGTCAGCAAGGTGGAGGTGATGTTATTTCCCCCTGCACCAGTAAGGAAGTTGAGGATCCAGTTGCAGAGGGAGGTACAGAGGCCCAGGTTCTATAGCTTTTCAATCAGGTCTGTAGAAATGGTGGTGTTGAACACTGAGCATTTCACTACACCTGTGCATACCTGTATTTGTGCGTATGACAATAAACTTGAGTTTGAGTAGAGAGTTCAGTAAAGGTGGTTCCTTGTCCCATCATGGTTTAGTTGTTATCCATACCATGCGGATCATGGTGTGCAAGACTCAGTTAGGTCTGTTTGGCTGAGAGTTTGTCGGCTCTTCAGAAATCCGTCTTGGGAATAACTCACATTATGACTCACCCTATTAAGACCATGAAACCATCAGTGATAAGAGCAGAGTTAGGCCATTCAACCCGTCGAATCTATTCTGCCATTTGATCACGGCTGATCTACTTTCCCTCTCAACCCCATCATCCTGCCTTCTCCCCGTAACTTTTCATGCCCTCTTACGTTGGGTAGGAGGAGAGGTACGAGTGGCAACTATCTGAAAGTCAGCCAACATGTGCAGAATGGGATGTTATGTTGAAATTTTATAAGATGTTGGTGAGGCCAAATTTGGAGTACTATGTGTGGTTTTTGGTCACTGACCTACAGGAAAGATATAGATAAAATTGAAAGAGTATAGAGAAAATTTACAAGGATGTTACTGGGACTGAAGGACCTGAATCATAAGGAAAGATTGAATAGTTTAGAACTTTATTCCCTTGAATGTAGAAAACTGAGGGGAGATTTGATAAAACTATACAAAATTATGAGGGGGATAGATAGGGTAAATGCAAACAGGCTTTTTCCACTGGTGTTTGGTGAGTCTACAACTAGGTTAAGAGTGAAATGTGAAAAGTTTAAGGGGAAATTTCTTCACTCCGAGGGTGGTGAGAATGTGGAATGAGCTGCCTATGCTAGCGGTGGATGAAATTTCCATTTCAATGTTTGTGAAGTTTGGATAGGTACATGGAATGTAGGGGTATGGAGGGCTATGGTACGGGTGCAAGTCAATGGGACTAGTTAAATGGTTCAACATGGACTAGATGGGCCAAAGGGCCAGTTTCAGTACTGTAGTTTTCTTTGATGAAGCCTTCAGAACGCCTCAGCCATTCCTGTCAGACTTTATTAGAATTCTCACAACCTCCTTATCGGCTCACTTAATGAGAGCAAAGCCCCTGTTTGTCCTGTTATTCCCGTGGTGGAGAGTGACACCTCAACGTGCTGAAAGCACGAATGGAATCAACTTCTTCACACTTGGGAAACTGAGACACAGTCAGCGGTGAGTGTTTAATCAGGTCGTGAAATCCAGATACAGCCTGGTGAAACCTCGCTGGGGCTATGAATTAGCTACCCCTGATACTGACTGCGGGTGTGATCGAATGCAGCACTTGGGAATGTTAAACATTTTACCAAAACACACGCTGTTGCTCAACTGCAGTGACTTTCAAATGGCACAAACACTGACTTAATGTTATAGCAAAACTGTCATAGAAACAACTCATGGTCCTCTCTCTCTAACCAGTGCCTTAATCACAGCGACAAAACTCAACATTAGGGCCATTATTGATTCACAGGTAACTGTTGTGCATTTAATATGTCAGTAATGTTTGAGTAATCTTGTGTATATATAGGTTGATTAAGCATTCTTGTTCGTTAATTCATTATGGGTTGTCTGTATAAATACGTGAACTGCATACGTCATCACACTACCACGTGATATATGCACACCTCGCTTAAAGTAAGCACGAAGTTAAACTCACATTTCGGACTCCGTGTATTCCTTTGAATTAGTCTGAAGTTATAAAACATAACAATAATTGTATGTAAAAATGCAAACACGAGGAAATCTGCAGATGCTGGAATTTCAAGCAACACACATAAAAGTTGCTGGTGAACACAGCAGGCCTGACGAAGGGTCTCGGCCCGAAACGTCGACTGTGCCTCTTCCTAGAGATGCTGCCTGGCCTGCTGCGTTCACCAGCAACTTTTATGTGTGTTGCTTAATAACTGTGTGTGTGTGTGTGTGTGTGTGTGTGTGTGTGTGTGGATAGTAGAAAGAGTCTTGCCTATCTCTAGCATTTCAGGATATCTTAAAGGCTTTTTCACAAAAGATCCCAGTTTTAAGTATCCTGCTGTCCTGCAGCAAGTTTGGACACTGCATCATCCCACTAAAGCCGTTGTAATGGCAAATCGGATCATCTTTACCGGTGACACAAGAGATGTCAGACGCTGGAATCTGCTGCAGCAAACAAGCTGCAGAAGGAACTCAGCAGGTCGAGCAGCATCTACAGGGTTTCGACCCGAAATGTCGACAATTCCTTCAGCACACCACCACCCCCACAGATACAGCTTGATCTGCTGAGTTCCTGAACAGTGTTCGTTGTCCCGGTTGACTGGTGGTGTTTAGGGGTTGAACATTGCCCAGACCACTAGGAAAGCCATCCTGATCCTTACTGTTTGGTATCATGAGGTGACTGGCGATACCAGAAGTCAGTAAGGCATTCTGCCCATCAAGTCTGCTCTGCCATTGCATCATGGCTGATGTATTATCCCTCTCAACCCCCATTCTCCCGCCTTCTTCCCTGAGACGGGCCCTTATTTTAAAGTCTCTTTCAAAAGATACCACCCCTAACAGTGCAGCTGTCATGAGCTCTGCGGTAAGCTGAAAAGCATCGGGCTTCTGGCTTTCTCAAGCACCTGGATTTACTAATTCTTTTAATGAAAGTCATCAAGCCTTTCTGCTTTCTATTTAATCTTGTCAAGTTAATTCTGACTGTACGGGTTTCCTGTATTCTATGATTCATTTAGTGCTGGAACAGAGTCACTGTGTGTGGGTGGAGTATGATTTATCGCTCGGCCATGCCACTGTTGGTATTCCTACATCTAACCTCTTGTTTCTATCTCCACGTGGGAGTATGCTGTTCCTCCATGCCTGGGTCCAGTCCTGCCAGTGCCCACTGTGACAGACTCTGCCGTTCCTCCATGCCTGGGTCCAGTCCTGCCAGTGCCCACTGTGACAGACTCTGCCATTCCTCCATGCCTGGGTCCAGTCCTGCTGGTGTCCACTGTGACAGCAATACATTCATGATTTATAAGACAACCCACTTCCGCAACTCTGGAGAGCTTTGCCACTTTGTCGTGACAAGATAAAAAGGAAAGGGAGTTGTCAAGTTACTATTGATCAATCCTGTGGAGTTTTCAATCCACAGTCTTGAAAGTCAAGAACAAGGCATACGACTTCATGATTGCAACTGTCTTATTAAGTGTCACAAGAACAAAGAACAAAATTAAGTAGAGAATGAACAGAGACGTCATGGTGGTCTCATACAAAAACTAACTCTGACAGAAAAGATAACAGCTTTCCAGTGATAACAATTAATCTATAAATAGCCCAATTCAAGTGGCTGTTTTTAGGTTAATTGTTATCACTTGAAGAGAACTAAGAAGCTTCTAGTAAAATACCACAATACTGGAAATTCGGAATGAGAATCAGGTTTGATATCACTGACTTACAGTACTGTGCAAAAGTCTCAGACACATGTATACAGGGTGCAGTACATTTGCACAGTACTGTAGTAATTTTATGTATTGCACTGTACTGCTGCAAAAAAAAATAATTTCATGATGTGCGTATGTGAGTGATGATAAACCTGACTCTGATTTGGGCCTCTATTGTGGACTGAGAGTGGGAAAGGGACAGGGAGAGGGGAATCGTGGTTGGGAAAAGGGAAAGGGAGAGGGGAGGGAGCAGGAAGCACTGGAGAGATTTCTTGTACACAATCTATGTACAAGAAATAACATTTCCACCTCGCCGACGATCAACACTGCTGCACTTGCAAGGCTGTGTGCTTAGCCCTCCGCTCTCTACACCTATGACTGTGTAGCTAGGCACAGCTCAAATGCCATCTATAAGTTTGCTGACAATACGATTGTAGGTGGAATTGCAGATGGTGATGAGAAGGCCTACAGGAGTGAAATAAATCAAATAGCTGAGCGGTGTCACAGCAACAACCTGGCACTCAACATCATTAAGACCAAAGAACTGATTGTGGACTTCAGAAAAGGCGAGACAAGGGAACACACACCAGTCCTCATAGGGAGATCAGAGGTGGAAAGAAAGAGCAATTTCAAGTTCCTGGGTGTTAATATCTCTGAGGTTCTACCCTGGACCCAAGGTGTCAAGGGGAATAAAATATGAAAACAAGGAGATAATGCTGAAGCTTTATAAGACACTAGTCAGGTCGCATTTGGAGTGTTGTCAACAGTATTGAGCCCCTTATCTCAGAGGATGTATCGTCATTGGAGAGAGTCCAGAGGAGGTTCAGGAGGATGATTCCAGGAATGGAGTGGTTAATACATGAGGAGCGTTTGACAGCCTTGGGCCTGTATTCACTGGAATTTGGAAGAACGTGGGGGGATCTGGTTGAAACCTACCGAATGTTGAAAGGAACTAGATAAGGTGGATGTGGAGAGGATGTTTCCTCTGGTGGGGGTTTCCAGAACTACAGGGCACAGCCTCAAAATTGAGGGGTGACCTTTTAGAACAAAAGTGAGGAGGGAATTTTTCAGCCAAAGAGTGGTGAATCTGTGGAATGCTCTGCCACAGACTGCGGCAGAGGCCAAGTCCGTGGGTATAGTTGATAGATTCCTGATTGGTCGGGGCATCAAGGGATATGGTGAGAAGGCAGGTGTATGGGGTTGAAGGGGATCCGGGATCAGCCATGATGGAATGGCGGAGTGGACTTGATGTGTTGAATAGCCTAATTCTCCTCCTATGTCTTGTGGTCTTGTATCGATGCAGCAACAAAGAAGGCATGGCAAAGTCTGTATTTCATTAGAAGTCTGAGGAGATTTGGTATGTCACCAAAAACATTCAAATTTCTACAGATGTTCTGCGGAGAATATTCAGACAAGCTGAACAAACTGTCTGGTTGGGGAGTGTGCGGGGGGCCGGATGGTGCTATTACGTAGGATAGAAATAAGCTGCAGAGAGTTGTAAACTTGGTCAGCTCCATCATGGGTACTAGCCTCCATAGCATCTAGAACATTTGCACGGAGCGGTGGTATTCACCATTAAGGACCCACATCTCCCAGGTCATGCCCTGATCTCATTGCTACCATCTGGGAAGTGGAACAGGAGCCTGAAGGCACACACTCAGTGATTCAGGAACAGCTTCTTCCCCTCTGCCGTCCAGTTTCTGAATGGACATTGAACCCATGAATACCACCTTACTGCTTTTTTAATTTCTTTTTTTAGCACTAGTTATTTAATTTTGTGTGTGTGTGTGTTTCTTTTTTTTTTCCTTTGCCCTGGTTAAGATTTTTTTCTGCCAAGCTGTGTGGTATTTCATTTTAGTAGTTTTCTATTAAATCAATGTATCCTGCTGGTTTTGGTTTTAGCTAAAGATGAAGAGCTATGTTGTACAACTTAGGGGTGTTTATCAGCCAATCAGGATGGTGGGATTGGGGGAAGGTTCTAGAGCAAGTTGGGCGGAGAGATTTGTGACGGACACTGGTGGTGTTCATGCTCTTTTGGCGGGAGATGTGGTTAAGAGAAGACCGGGAGAGACACACATAGGATTCGATCAGAAAGGAAGACGTGATTGCAAGGAGTGCTTTCTGAGATGGAATCCAAGAAGGGAAGGTCTACCAGTGATTGGTGATGCAAATACAGCGCCATGAATAACTGTTACACTCAGCTTTTGGAAGAGACGAGCTCCAACGGTCTTACAGGTATATACTTTGATAATAAGTTTACTTTGATGCTAGTAATGAGAAGATGGATGGTGAGGTTCCTTAATGATGGATGCTGCCTTCTCGAGGCATCACCATTTGAAGATCTCCTCGATGGTGGGGAGGCTAATGCCCGTGATGGAGCTGGCAGAGATTACAGACCTCTGTCTTTTTACTGAACAAGTACACATATACTCAGTGACTCCATTATTAATTCCCCACTGCACCTAATAAAATGGATGGTACGTTCATGGTCTTCTGCCGCTGCATCCTGTCCACTTCAAGGTTCGATGTGTCGTGCATTCAGAGATGCTGTTCTGCACACCAATGTCGTAATACATGGTTATTTGAGTTACTGTCAGCTTAAACAAGTCTGGCCATTCTCCTCTGGCCTCTTTCATTAGGGAAACATTTTCTCCAACAGAACTTCTGCTCACTGCATTTTTAAAAAAGTTTTTCACTGCATTCTCTGTAAACTCTAGAGACTGTTGTGCATGAAAGGGGATCAGCAGTTCCTGAGATACTCAAACTGGCATCATTCCCACAATCAAAGTCACTCAGATCACATTTAGATAGATAGATAGATAGATAGATAGATATACTTTATTAATCCCGAGGGAAATTGGGAACTTCCCCATTCTGATTCTTGGCCTGAACAACAGCTGAGCCTCTTGACCATTTCTGCATGATTTTATGCATTGAGTTGCTGCCACATGATTGGCTGATGTTTGTATTAATGAGGTGTCCAGGTGTACCTCCTAAAACGGCCACGGAGTGCATATAGGTAATTATATAAAAAACACAAACAGGCACAGAAAAAATTAAAGTACATGGAAACACAAGAAAAATAACAATTCTACACCCTAATCCAAAATTGTCAAGACTGAAGGATGATTTCTACAGAACAGCAGCGTGAGGTCAAAGGTTCACAGTCAGAGTCGAGTGAGAGTTCCCTCCCTACGAGTCTGCACGAGGTAACAGGATGCGGTGCAGACAGGATGGGTTCCACCCTTCCCTCTGCTACACCAAGTAGGAACTGCATCCGCAGTCCGTTAGCTTCACATACCACATAAAATACATGAGAAAAAACACTTGTGGAGAGACTGCGCCTGGGTGCGAGTCTCCGCCGATTTTTGGTTAACAGAAAAATGAGAAAAAACCTGTGAAATTTGACAAGTGCAAACTGTTCCCTTTGCTCTACATTCTAGACTGTGTTTTGCCGGCCGGTCACCTTCCTGATGCCAGACACTGCTCAGACAAGAAACAAGAATCACATCCTCGAGATAGCTGCGGCTCTGCTGTTATAGACTTCCTAACAGAAATAACACTTCGGTCAGTCAGCCTCTCAAGTTCGAGCAGTATTACTTTCTGTTGTGTGAGTTATATGTACTGTGTTGCGCATCTTACTCTGGAGAAACATTGTTACATTTGCCAGTGTACATGTAAAAGATCGAAATGACAATAAACATGAAGTCCACACTACCCTACTATTTATATATTTTAATAATTTTTAGTGATGTTACAAGATCATAAAAGATAGGAGCAGAATTGGCCTATCAAGTCTGCTGCACCATTCCATCATGGCTGATTAATCAACCCTCTCAACCCCGTTCTTCTGCCTTCTCCCCATAACTTTGACACCCTTAATAATCAAGAACCTATCAAACTCCGCTTTAAATACACCCAGTGAAATTACCTCCACAGCCATCTATGGCAATGAATTCCACTGATTCACCAGCCTCTGGCTAAGGAAATTCCTCCTCATCTCTGTTCCAATGGGTTGTACCATTTTGAGGCTGTGCTTTCTGGTCCTAGTCTTCCCTACTGTAAGAAACATCTTCCCCACCTCCATTCTATCTAGGTCTTTCAATATTCGATAGGTTTCAGTGAGATCTCCCCTCATTCTTCTAAAATCTTTTAGTCTCTGCACTGTATTTCTGCAAAGCATCAAAATTCACGCCATACAAGACTGTGATAATAAATATGATTCTGAAGTTCAAGTTTATTATCATAAGCATATATGAATTGGCTGTTCGTCATATCCAATGATGACCGGATTTCTGCAGTTCTCACTAGATGATGTAAACTGTATGAAGAAAAATTGTTGCACTTCTACTGTCTATCAGTGGTCATCACAGCTGAGATCTTCCCTGATTGCAGTGGTTGACCATGACCTCTGTGCCTTCTCATGCGCTTCGCTCTCCACAAAGCATTGCAGAACTGCCTTCCTGGATCTCACTCTAGCTCTCCTCCACCCAGTCTGCTGGAGCTGCCTTTGTATGCTTGGACAGTCAAGTCCCTATCTCACCGGGGTATGAGGCTCACCAGCTACCCTCACCTGATTCAGCCTGCCTGTCGAAGGGGTGTACCAGAGTGGGGCTACTGAAATTAAAATGGTATATTATTCTCACACTCCACTTGCCAAGGTAGAGCGAAAAATTTGTCTTGCATGCTGTCCATACAAATCATTTCATTACAACAGTGCATTGAGGTTGTAAAAGGGAAAACAATAATAGAGTACAGAATGAAGTGTTACAGTTAAAGAGCAGGCAGGCAATAAGGGCAAGTCTTGTTTTATTAACAATTAACAAACACAAAATGCTGAAGGAACTCAGCAGGCCAGGCAGCATCTATGTTTTGAGCTGACACCTTTCTTCAGGACTGGAAGGGAAGGGGGAAAGATACCAGAATTAAAAAGGTGGTGGGAAGGGGAAGGAGGACAATCTAGAAGGTGATAGTTGAAGCCGGGTGGCTGGTAAAGATCAGGCCTGGAGAAGAAGAAATCAGATAGGAGAGGAGAGTGGATCATGGGAGAAAGGGAAGAAAGCGGGGCACTGGGGGAGGTGATAGGCAAGTGGGGAGAAAAGGTAAGAGGCCACAGTGGGGAATACAAAAAGAGGGAAGAGGGAGGGAAAAAGAAAGAGAGGGAAGGGGGAGTGGAAAAGAACGAAAGAGGAAAAAATACCGGAAGGGGTAATCAGTGTTTATGCCATCAGGTTGGAGGATACCAAGACAGAATATGACGTGTTGCTTTTCGGTCAAGTGTGGACTCAGCATGGCAAAAGAGGACTGACATGTTGGAATAGGAATTAAAATAGTTGGCCACTCGGAAATTTCACTTTTTGCGGATGGAGCAGAGGTGCACGATAAAGCGATCCACTGATTGTGTCAAGTCTCGCCAATGTAGAGAGGGCCACATTGGGAGCACCAGATACAACAGATGACCCCAACAGATCCGCAGGTGAAGTGTTTCTTCACCTGGAAGGACTGTTTGGGACCCAGAATGGAGGTGAATAGGCAGATGTAGCATTTCTCTCACCTTCAGGGATATGGGGCATGAGGGAGATTAGTGGTGAGTGACAAATGGACAAGGGAATTTTTTGTATGTGTTATTAACTTGATTGATTCCTTTCAAGGAGAGGACAGAGGTATTGATTAAGGTAGAGCTGTAGAACTGTCTACATCAATTCTTATTACAATGTCAGAATTTGACTATGTCCCTCATGGGAGGCTCATCCAGGAAATTAAGATGCATAGGATCCATGGTGAATTGGCTGTTCTGATCCAGCTTGCCCATTGAAAACGGAGGGTAGTGGTTACTCAGACCTATTCTAAATAGAGGTCCATGACTAGTGGTGTTTATTTTTTTAGGGATCCAAACTTGAACTTCTGCTGTCTGTGATGTATTTATAGTAAATTACTTAGATGAAAACGTAGATGGCTGGGTTAGCAAGTTTGCATACGAGGGGTGATTGATAAGTTTGTGGCCTAAGTCAATTTTAGAAAGCCTAGCACATTTATTTTTCCTACATTTACACACTTAGTCCAGCTGTTGTGGAGCATACGGATCCCTTCTTTGTGGAAGTCAGTGTCTTAGACCTCCAGAAGTGGTCCACAGCAGGGATGATTGATAAGTTCGTGGCCTAGAGTAGGAGGTGGGTTATTAACTTCAAACTTTCTGCATTTTCACTCAAAGAGTTGAACTGCACGTGCATGTAACGAGAGCTGTATAACTCATCTCCTTCTACCTTAGGCCACTAACTTATCAATCACCCCTGCTGTGGACCACCTGGAGGTCCAAGACGTTCTCGTTACATGCACGTGCAGTTCAACGCTTTGAGTGATAATGCGGAAAGTTTGAAGTTAATAACTCATTCCGTTTACCTTGGGGCATGAACTTATCAATCACCCCTGCTGTGGACCACTTCTACAAAGAAGGGATCCGTATGCTCCACGACCGCTGGACTAAGTATGTACATGTAGAAGGGGACTATGTTGAAAAATAAATGTGCTAGGTTTTCTAAAATTGACTCCTTCTACTTTAGGCCACGAACTTATCAATCACCCCCCCCCCCACCCATGATACAAAGATAGGGGGTGTTGTGGATACCATAGAAGACTGACAAAGGATACAGCGGGATATAGATTAGTTGCAGATGTGGGAGGGGAAATGCAAATGGAGTTTAACCCGGCCAAATGTTAAGTTTAGGAGATCAAATGTAAAGACCCTTAACCGTGTTGATGAACAGAGGGATCTTGGGGTCCCAGTCCATAGCTTCCTGAAAGTGGCTGCACAGGTTGTTAGGGTAATAAAAACACCATATAAAGTGATTGTATTTATTAATCTCAGAAGACAGGTGGAGGGAAGGTAGTGTTGAGGAAGCAGAGAGTCTGCGGGAGGACTTAGATTAGGAAAATGGACAAAGAAGTGTCAGATGGAATATAGTGTAGGGAAGTGTATGGTCATGCACTTTGGTAGAAGGAATAAAGGCATAGATTATTTTTTAAATGGGGAGAAAATTCAAAAATCTGAGGTACAAAGGGACTTGGAAGTCCTTGTACAGGATTCCCTAAAGGTAAATTACAGATTAGTTGGTGGTAAGAAAGCCAAATGCAATGTTAACTTTCATTTCAAGAGGACTAGAGCACAAGAAGAATGTTGAGGCTTTGGAGAGGGTGCAGAACAGGTTTACCAGGACACTGCCTGGATTAGCGGACATGTGCTATAGGGAGTGGTTGGACAAACCTGGGCTGTTTTCTCTTCAACAGTGAAGAAAGATGGGAGATCTGATAGAGACTCATAAAATTATAAGAGGCATAGATATGGTAGATAGAAAACACACACAAAATGCTGGACGAATTCAGCAGGCCAGGCAGCATCTATGGAAAAGAGCACGGGCAGGGATGAGGAATGGTGACGGGGGAGGCATTATCTGAAATCTAGGAAATCGATGTTCATGCCATCAGGTTGGAGGCTACCCAGACGGAATACAAGGTGTTGTTCCTCCAGCCTGAGTGTGGCCTCATTGCGACAGTAGCGGCCATGGATTGACATATCGGAATGGGATGTGGAATTAAAATGGGTGGCCACTGGGAGATCTTGCTTTCTCTGGCGGACAGAGCGTAGGTGCTCAGCAAAGCGGTCTGCCAACCAGTACACAGGAAGCCTCACAGGGAGCATCAGGCACAGTAAATGATCCCAACAGACTCAGAGGTGAAGCACTGCCTCACCTGGAATGACCGTTTGGGCCCTGGATGGTAGCGAGGGAGGTAGGTACCTGCTCCTACACCTACTCCCTCACTACTATTCAGGGCCCTAAATAGCCCTTCCAGTTGAGGTGACACTTCACCCGAGTCTGTTGGGGTCATCTACCGTATCCTGTGCAGACTTTTGTTTATTGGTGAGACGAGACGCAGATTGGGAGACCGTCTTTGCCGAGTATCTACGCTCCACCTGCCAGAAAAAGAGGGATTTCCCAGTGGTCACCCATTTTAATTCCACTTCGCATCCCCTTTCTGACATGTCTATCCATGGCTTTCTCTCCTGTCACAGCGAAGCCACGCTCAGGTTGGAAGAGTGACACCTTATACTCCGTCTGAGTAGCCTCCAATGTGGTGGAATGAACATTGATTTTTTGAACTTCCTGTAATGCCCCCCCCTTTCTCTATTCCTCATTCCCTTTTCTTTCTCCCACCTTATCTCTCTGCCTGCCTATTGCTTCCCTTCGGTGTTCCTCTCTCTCTCTTTCTTTCATGGCCTTCTGTCCTCTCCCAACAGATTCCCCCATCTCCAGCCCTGCATCTCTTTCACCAATCAACTTCCCAGCTCTTTACTCACCCCTCCCCATCCTGGTTTCTCTCATCACCTTGTGTTTCTCCCTGCCCTCTCCCCACCTTTTAAATGAACGAATGAAAGAAATTTATTTTGATCAGTACAAACATAACAAAAAGCACCATTTCCAACGATGATTTCATAGGACAAAATTACAACCAAAAATAAAATCTATTCCTCATCTTTTTTTTCCCCCCAGTGCTGCCGAAGGGCTTCGGCCTGAAACGTCAACTGTACTCTTTTCCATAGATGCTGCCTGGCCTGCTGAGTTCCTCCAGCATTTTGTGTGTATTTCTTGGATCTCTAGCATCTGCAGATTTGCCCTTGTTTCTAGAGTAGACAGGCAGTATCTTTTTCCCCCAGAGTTGAAATGTCTAATACCAGAGAACATGCATTTACAGTGAGGGGGGGATAAATCTAAGGAAATGTGTGCGGCAAGCCTTTTTTTTAAACACAGGCGCCTGGAATGTGCTGCTGAGGGTGGTGAAGACAAGTATGACAGGGACATCCAAGAGGCTCTTAGATAGGCACATGAATATGCAGGAAATGGGCCGATATAGACATTGTGTACACAGAAGGGATTAATCAAGTGTCCATTTGATTACAGATTTAGTTTGGCGCAGCATTGTGGGCCAAAGGGCTGGTCCTGCACTGTAGTGTTTTATGTTCGAAATGAACATGGCAAAAGTGCAGGCTGGGAGGGAGGAAAATATAGTCTGCGGTAGTATTAGGACTTTTCAGGTGGGTTCAAGAACCTGACAGCAGTGTGGAAGAAACTATTGAAGTGTGGGTCTTCGGGCTCCTGTCCCTCCTGCCTGATGGCAGCATCGATCTGGGGCCATGGCTTCCACTGTGGGCGAGGGCCCTGATGGTGGATGTTGCTTTCCTGAGGTAGCTCCTCCTGTAGGTGTCCTCGACAGTGGGGAGATCCAAATTCATGAGAGGACTGGCCATGTCCACCGCTCCCCGTGACCCCTTGTGTTCCTGTGCATTGGAGTTTCTGGACAAAAGTGCTTGAATCAGCAAGGTGTAGAAAATCACAAACCAAGAGCTGGTAAATGGGACCAGTATAGATGAGTACCTGTGTGGGGTGGCTCAGTAGTTGTGGTGACTAGCGTAACGCTATGACAGTGCCAGTGGCCCAGTTCAATTCCGCCGCCATCTGCAAGGAGATTGTACGTTCCCCACGATCACGTGGGTTTTCTCTGGGTGCTCTGGTTTCCTCCCACATTCCAAAGGTGTACAGGCTAGTAGGTTAATTGGGTGGCCTGGGCTCATCGGGCCAGATGAGCCTGTTACCCTGCTGCATCTCTAACTAAATTATTTTGTAATCACCCCACTACCTGATGGTTAGCATGGAGTCAGTAGGCCAAAGGGCTACACAAGTCTGTATATTGAACTATTTAAACTTATTGTGATTTTTTTTATTATTGTGTTCTTTATCTTGTTGTGCTTCTTCATGCTGCATTGAAACATAGAAACATAAAACCATAGAAAACCTACAGCACAATACAGGCCCTTCAGCCCACAAAACTGTGCCGAACATGTCCTTACCTTAGAACTCCCTAGGCTTTACCCATAGCCCTTTATTTTTCTAAGCTCCATGTATCTATCCAGGAGTCTCTTAAAAGACCCTATCATATCCGCCTCCACCACCGCTGCCGGCAGCCCATTCCACGCACTCACCACTCTCTGTGTAAAAAACATACCCCTGACATCTCCTCTGTGCCTCCTTTCAAGCACCTTAAAACTATGCCCTCTTGTGCTAGCCATTTCAACCCTGGGAAAAAGCCTCTGACTATCCACACGATCAATGCCTCTCATTATCTTGTACACCTCTATCAGGTCACCTCTCATCCTCCGTCACTCCAAGGAGAAAAGGCCGAGTTCACTCAACCTATTCTCATAAGGCATGCTCTCCAATCCAGGCAACATCCTTGTAAGTCTCCTCTGCACCCTTTCTATGGCTTCCATGTCCTTCCTGTAGTGAGGCGACCAGAATTGAGCACAGTACTCCAAGTGGAGTCTGACCAGGGTCCTATATAGCTGCAACATTACCTCTCGGTTCTGAAACTCAATCCCACAATTGATGAAGGCCAATGCACCATATGCCTTCTTAACCACAGATCCTTAGTAACAATTATTTCATTCTCCTTTACACTTAGGTACTGGAAATTACATTAGACATTCTTGAACCTTGAAGTCACTTCTTCTGAGAGCCCAGGATGGCAGGTCTGCAGGCCTCATCTGCTTGCACCCCCAGCAACCTCTTCAGTAACAGTTCCCCGGGGAGAGTAATTTGCCTCGGCTCCTCCCTCCTTCAAGATCCTGCTTTTAAACTATTTCTGACGTGTGGCCTGTGGTGAAAGCCAGAGCAAAACACACATTTTGTTGCCTGCCAGTTCCATTCTGATGTCAGCAGCGTGGTTCTGGGCAGCAGCCAGACATAGCAGTTTGATGTGGTAATTAATCCTGCCAGAGTAGAGGTCTAACAGTCAGCCTCTCACACATTTTCACCAGAGGTGACAACACTTCATTAAAGCATGACTACCAAGCCCTTGACACATGAACCAGACTTCCCACCTTCTCCTCAGCTGCACAGGGTTACAAAATGTAAGAAACATCGAAACAGAGCACAGAACATTGAACATTTCAGCACAGAACAGGCTCTTTGGCCCACAATGTTGTGCCAACATTTTAATCTACTCTAAGATCAATCTAACCCTTCTCACCACCCCCTACATAGCCCTTCATTTTTTCTATCATCCATGTGCTTATCTGAAAGTATATTAAATGCCCTTAATGTATCTGCATCTGCCACCACCCCGGACAGGACTTTCAATGTACCCATCACTCTCTTGGTTTAAAAAAACTAGACATTCCCTCTGTACTTTCCTCTAATCATCTTAAAATAATTCCCCCTTGTATTAGCCCTGGAAAAAGGTCCACTCAATCTTCATCTCTTATCATTTTGTACACCTCCATCAAGTCACCTCTCATCCTCCTTTGCTGCAAAGAGACAAGTCCCAGCTCGTTCAACGTACCCTCAAAAGACAAACTGGCAAAATACTGAAACTGGCACTCTTGGCCACAGTTTGGCTGAGAGCGACTCCAAACACGTATATAGCATAGGAATAGGTTCTTGTGCCCACCATAAGCTGAATTTCTTGTAGTATTTTTCAGACTGAAGATCAGAAAGCTGCAGATTCTGGAAATGCTCAAAAATTTATTCAATTTCCCTTGATAAAGTGGATGTGGAGATGATGTTTCCTATAGTGGGGCAGTCTACAACCAGAGGGCAAAGCTTCAGAACAGAAGGACATCCATTTAGAACAGAGATGAGAAAGAATTTCTTTAGCCAGAGGGTGGTAAATCTGTGGAATTCATTGCACACTCTACTGTGGAGAACAAATCATTGGGCGTATTTAAATCAGAGGCTGGAAGGTTCTTTATTAGTCAGGGCGTCAAAGGTTACAAAGACAGAAGAAAGGGGTTGAGAGATAATTAGCTGTTTGAATGGCAGAGCAGACTCATTGGATTAAATGGCCTAAATCTGTTCCTATATTTTATGGTTTTGTGCTGGTAATCTAACTAATCCCACCTGCCCGTTCATGCCCCATATCATATCCCTCCATTCCTTGCCTGTACATGGCCCAGATCCCTCCATTCCCTGCCTCTTCAACACCATGATTGCATCTACACTGTATTAAAAAAAACCCTTCTCCCTCACTCTAAAGCTGTGCTCTCTAGTATTTTGTCATTCCTACCCTAGGAAAAAGACTCTTTCTACCATCCTCCCCCACCCTCTTCCGAAGCTCCACAGTAAAAACCCAATGTTTATCCAATCTCTTCTTATAGCCAATACAATCCAATCCAGGCCATGTCTCAATGAACCTCTTCACCTGTACTGCACACAGTACTCCATACGGAACCTGACCAGAGTTTTATAAAGTTGCACCATGACTTCCCTAACTTTTATACTGAAAACCCTGACCTCTCTCTTCCCGGTCTTCCAAGTTTCTCTGTCAGCCCCATCATCCTATTTTTCTCTTCCTCCACCCACTTCATCTGCCCCTCACCCACATACTCCTTCCACTGGATTCCCCCCCCCAATGTTCCCCTCTATCCTCCCCACCACTCTCATTTGAATCCATGCTCCACTTTTCCTTTCAGAACCCTTTGCCTACAGCCCTTTCTCACCTCCACCCATCACCTTGTAGCCTCTGTATTTCTACTGTCCCTCCTCCATCTGCCTACAAAACATAGGAACAGAATTAGTCCATTCAGCCCATTGAATCTTGGCTGATTTATTGTCCTTTGCAGTCCCATTTTCCTGCCTTTTCCCTATAACTTCTGATGCCCTTACAATTCAAGAACTTATAAACCTCTGCATTAAATTTACCCAATGACTGGCAATGAATTCCACAAATCCGCCACCATTGGGATAAAGAAATTCCTCCTTATTTCTGTTCTAAAGGGACATCCTTCTAATCCAAGGCTCTTCCCTCTGGTCCTACCACACTTCCTCACCTGGATCCAACTATCACCTGCCAGCTTCTGCTCCATCCCTCCTCGTTAACAGGGCATTGTCCTACCCACAGGACGGCCACTCACTATAGATGTTTTCTGTTTATTGCACCATTCTCTCTAAACTCTAAAGAAAGTCCCAAGAGATCAGCACTTTATTTGATACTCATACCACTCTATCTGTCACCAACAAGTATTCTATGGTGAAAGTCACTTAGGTTACATTTCTTCTCTATTCTGATATTTGGTCTGAACAACTGAACTTCTTGATCATCTCTGCTTGCTTTTATGCATTCATTGAATTGTTGCCACATGATTGGCTCATTAGATATTGGTATCACCGAGCAAATGTACAGGTGTACCGAATAAAATGGCCACTGAGTGTATGTCTCGCTGAAAGCAAAAAGTGCAATTTTATCAATTAATTTTTGTAGAATGAACAAGCAAGAACACATTTAATTTATTCACACTACAAAGTAATATTGCTGCAATGAGACAGGTGCTGAGATGGATGCCCTTTAGTGTCATAGAACATTATAGCACAGAAATGGACCTTTCAGCCCAGCTAGTCTGTGTTGAACTGTTATTCTGCCTGGGCCAATTGATCAGCACCTGGACCATAGCCCTCTATACCCATCACATTCATGTACTTATCCAAATTTCTCTTCAATATTGAAATCAAACCTTCATCCACCACTTCCGCTGGCAGCTTGTTCCACACTCTCAGTGAAGAAGTTGCCCCTCAGGTTCGTCTTAAACATTTCACCTTTCACCCTTAAACCATGCCTTCTAGTTGTGGTCTCACACAACCTCCTTGCATTTTACTCCATCTATGCCCCTCATAACTTTGTATGCTTCTCCCCTCATTCTCCTACACTCCAGTGAATAAAGTCCTAACCTATTCATTGTTAATCTGTAACTCAGGTTCTCAAGCAACACCCTTGTCAATTTTCTCTGTACATCATACCGTTACTTTGTACTTGTCCTGGCTTTGCTGAGAAATATACTTCCACAAATATGTTTCACTTAATAACTTTTGACAAACATTTGTGCAATTAGATTTTGCACATTGATATTGGTGTCAAGGACAGCAGAATCAGATAATTGGTCTCAACGTATCTCATGTCCTTCAGGGGATGATAGTCAGTTGTCTGACTTGTCCAAGATGATAATCGACCGGGAGAACTCGCACCACTCACGCCCCACCTTAAACTGGTGACACAGCAGTGGAAACACCTGGGAGTGCACGTCTCACACAACCTTTCATGATACCAAAACACATTCAACACAATCAGGAAAGCTCACCAACACCTCTACTTTTTTTGAGGAGGCTGAAGAGAGCTGAACCATGCACATCTTTACACACATCATTCTACAGATGAGCAGCATCATAACAAGCTGCGTCACTGTTTGATACAGAAACTGAACTGCCGCAGACAGGAAGGCTCTACAATGGGTGGTCAAAGCTGCCCAATGCATCACCAGCAGCAGCCTACCCTCCATCAAGGACATATACAGAAAGATGCTGAAAAATTGCAACCACCCTGTTTCATTGCTTGTTTGTCCCACTCCCATCAGGGAGGAAATTAGTTTTCACAGCAGGACCACCGGACTCAAAAACAGTTACATTCACCAAACAGTAAGGCTGATCAACACCTCCACCCACTAACCCACTCCATCACGCTCCCAACCACCACTTCCTGTCAGTCACTGATGTAGACACTCCTGTGCCTAGCGTCACTTCATGGACATACAACCAATGTATATGTTATCTTGTGTATTTATATTAATTGTGTTACTATCATTATTGTTGTGTTTTTATGTTATGGTGATTTTTTTTGTGCTGCACTGGATCTGGAGTAAGAATTTTTTCATTCTCCTTTACACTTGTGCACTGGAAATGACATTGAACAATCTTGAATCTAGCCAATGTACGAGTTGACAGCTGCAGCAATTTGCTGTCCTTGGTCAGCCACTCTGTTGTACCATAACCACGTTAAAAGAGGAAAAGGATAATTAAACATATGAGATCACATACTACCAGAGATGGCAGGGTGGCGGAGTGGTTAGCACAATGCTTTACAGTACCAGAGACAATGGCTCATTTCCCACTGCTGTCCGTAAAGACTTTGTACATTCTACCTGTGACTGTGCCGGTTTCCTCCGGATGCTCTGTTTTCCTCCTACGAAAACCTACCAATGGTAGGTTAAATGGTTCTGGTACAGTATTTAAGTCTGCATGCTCCCAAACTGGGACAGTTGGTGCCAGTAAGGACCCTTACCATCTTTCAGGGATGTAGCAGTGGCACAGCATTCAAGATCCCAGACAAGTAAATTAACTTCCCTGAACTGCTTCAACTACTTTTGACAACACATTCTGAATCTGTGACCTCGATGACCACGGGCAAGAGAAAAATGAAAACGGTGATTGATGGAAAAAGTTGAAGAATTCAATTAGCAAGGATTGATAAGAAATTATTACACTGTTCTAACACACAGTACTTTTCATCAAATTTTATTTTTAAAAAACCATTGAACATTCTTCTGGTTTGAGGACCGCAAATAAGTCATTTGGCATTTAGTGTTAATGTCTGCAGCACACACATCAATGTGCAAGACAATTTGTACCAATTTCAGACATCAAAACATAGTGGTTTCAAAAATATCTTTAAACCAATAAACAGTATTTAAAGCACAAAAGAGAAATATATTGTGGGGTGTTCCTTACTTCAAATATTTAAAATAAAAATCTGAACTTTCAATGTAAAAACAAAATCCCAGAAAAGTGTAAGAATATGTGCAACACCCTTCTACATGGTCTATCTCCAGCTTTGTTGTACATAACTCACAAATGTAAAGAGCAAACTGATGTATGTAAATCACTTGGATGTACTACAAAGTTCATCCTAATAGAACAAATATAACAAAGATAATGGCATCTAATGGAAAATATTTACAGTAGTACTGCCCCATCAATCATTTCTCAGTAACAGCACCCCTTTTTGCTTCATACATACAAAAACACCACAATTATGAAAGACATGCAGCTATGAATGCTTCCTTTAAAACAAACCTTCAATACTCACTTGTGCTTTATCAGGACAGCCGATAAGAGGAATACACAGAGAGAAAAAAAATGACACTTAGTAACTTGACCTTTTAGAAAAACACCAAAGTATATTTACAATATGGCAGGTTATGTTCTGAACTACACAACATAGTTCTGATTTGCAGGGAAACTGTTGATCTTTGAACATGTACATCTACTGTCACATAGTCACACATTACTACAATCCCCCACAAAAACTTCCATCCTGATATGTTGAGGTTTTCTCCTTTATACAAAGTCACATTGGCAGCTGAAAGATGCATCCCCAACTTCAAAGCTAAAATGCAACTTCTAACAGTATGTTTTCCTCATGTCCACATTGACTCCCCACCCCTCCCCCTCAATGAGGTGATGATGAGAGCAAAAGCTTACGTCTTAGGTGGACATTCATTGGTACTATCTTCACCAAGCCATTGTGAAATATGAATTTCCAAGAGCTGCTGCTGGTAACCGAGGTGGGGACCTTCTATTGCATCTTCTGAAAAGTAGATACCTGATGGTATCTTGAAGGAAAGCCTGTGTGGGAGACAAATTACTACAGCCCAAATGTAACAGCAGACATTTTGGAATACTACTGCTTACAACCAAGTACGAGTAGCAAAGTGATTATAGATTTATAGAGATGTCCTTAGTCCACAAGTAAAGCCTCATTACTTAGAAACTGCGGTTGTCTTTTACTTGATCTGCTTATGTTAAAGATTGATCTGTGATTCAATATTCTTGGAGGCTGGTACTAGAAAAATCAAAGAATATATACACAATAGCCATAGGAAAAGTCAGGCATTGCGCAAATATGTCTTAAAATGCTCTTGCGAATGTGTGCACCACTTTGACATACTGGAGTTATAACTTAGGTGGTAGCTGAACTACTCCATGTGTGGCCAGCCAATGATACATTTTAATAAGCAGATATCGTGAATAAATCACAAATCCTCACTAATACAAGCAATTCAAATTGATAATGTACAGGGGGATGAGCACTAAACATTTTTAATTGTTTGTATGATGTGAAAAATTTCAACCCTGCTTGGTGCCAACAATTCCCTATGATGGTTAAATCTGGTTAATATTAAAATGTCACATCAGAGTAAATACAAAAACAGTTTCCTGCTGAACATGAGGCAGAGAAGTACAAGATCTCTGACTGAGGACCAAGTCCAGCTACTGGCATTAACCTCCCTGGGCATTTGATTGCAGAACCCTACCAACTAGGAACATGCTAAATTTATTCTCTGTTGCCTAAGCTGTGCTATTTCAAAGATGGGCACAGCACAAGAATAAGCTTTATACTCAGATTGGAGCAAGGGAACTAATGAAGTTCAGTTTGCATTTAGAGTATTAGAGCCTTGCAAAGTCTTGTGAACACAGGATCAGACTTGTCAGCCTGCCTTCATATATTAGCACTGTACTTAACTGTAAGTAGCAGTTTCAGTTTTTTTTTAAATCCCGAAGTCCAATACCTGTTGTCACCAGTAGCTGCAGTGACACGCAGACCAGTCACTTGCCTAGACAGCAATCACAGAAAGTAATGGCGAATTTGGATTAACTTCGGGTAGACTCCAAGTCCCAAATGCTTTGCCCCCCCCAATCAGAACATTGTTAGAATTAAAATTAACACGCACTAGGCTATGACCATTGTACTATCACTTTCCAGTTGGACCCTCTCCAGACAAAGCCTTAGGATGCTCAATTCTTGATGGCAAAATGTGAAACTTCTATAAATTATAGCCACCTAATATACAGGCAGATTTTAATCACACCCCATTTGACCAACAAAGAAAAACAGGAAATAAAAACAATCCAACTGTTCCTTTAAGCCATACTAAAAACAAGTGAGCACCCACATTTTGGCACACGCGTACTGAATAAATCAAGAATCATCCGAATCTCGGCTCTCCCTTACCTGGAGAAACCTCCTACAATAACACTAAGGCCACCTAGTCCATCAATGCAAATAGTCCTAAATGAAATGCAGACATTAAGCTTTATTTCAAATAATCTGGATTTCATGTTTCGGTGGAGGATAAATAATGGAAATTAATTTTTTTTAAAAAGCCACATCATCAGAAATAGCTTTCACTCTGAATTATTTTGGCTTATTTATCAAATTCAACGCTTCCAAGTAAAATTAGATGCTGGGAGAGAAATGCAAAGGTGCCAAGCTTGCCTGGGGAAAGGAACATTTCTGCAAACCATCACTGGTTGCAAATTAATTCAATGCCAATACAAGCCCTAGTTCTAATTGATGGATCACTAGAAGACTAAAATTTGGAGTAGGTGCACTTCAAATTAGTGTTCACCCATGTTGTTTATGCTGACCAGTCCCAGGCTCAAATGGATCAAAAACTGTAAGGGATTAACATTCACAATTCATCTCTAATCTGCTAACAATGCTTTGGATAGATCCCAGATTTTTATACCCTCCACTGCAGTGCACCAGATTACCAGACTCAACAGTTCTCCAGAGCAACCATGTACATGTTTATTGGGTAATGTGCGGGTTCTCTTTCCAGATGGAGACAAGAACCAGAGTTTCTAGGGACTTCAACCCCAATTCTGAAAGGAGTGGATTACAAATGAGCAGAAATGTATTCCCCTGCTTTCTTCCCTAGTCTTCAGAAGGTGCAGTTATCAACCAAGCAGAGGTGTATATATACTGTACACAACCCAGAGTTTTGTCCATCACCCACACATACACTGAGAACATCACATTTGACAAATACACCGTCCCAACTTTCAATTTCAAGCTTACTTTACTTTGACTACCCATCCAACTTTCCATTAAGACTGTGCTGAGAAACCATGAAGCTACTGCACACAGGGATTACAAGACTGAGTACATCTATTGAATAGGCAAACCTAAAGTGAAGACATCATTTATTTATTATCCTTTAAATATTTTAATAGACACCAAGGATTACTGAGCTCTGTACATTCATGGATATTAAAACTGAGGATGGCAAAACACTCACTTTCTCTCAACAAAATAACACAGTAAACCCTAGCTATGCAAGAAGACAGACTCGATGGTTCTCAGCCCTCTGGTTCAATGAAACTATACAACAGTGGACCATACAGAGGGGTCCCTAGAATCCATGCCCACTCATCCTAATTAAGTGGTCAGTCACAGACCCCCAGATAAAAGAGGACACGGTGAAAGGAAACTCAGTAGAAAATAAACAAGAGACAGAACAAATGGAAATGCTTGTCAGTGGGGCAGAATTAAAATACTGGGATCTTATTCAGCTTGATTAAAACCTGGGATGCAAGATGTTACATTGATAGTTGCACACAGTAATAGGAGTTAAACAATAGTTTTAAATAACAGTCACCAAAGCAGCAAAAGGAAAATCACCCAAATAATATACTACACAAAAAACAGTAATGAGACTCCAAACTCATTCACCACCTGTTTATACTTTGGGAAACTTGTTTTTAATCCTCTGACGGATTTCCAATCAACTTAATGTTAGCATCTCCTAATAATTACAGTGCTCAGTTAAATTCTACTTGTTGATAAAAATAAGTGGTTAGCAGCAGTTACTTATAAAAGACAAAACACAGAACAAGTATTCTCATGCAACTGAAAACCTATTAATTAACCCTAGTGATCATTAAAAAGTAAATTGGTTAGATGAATCAATAATTTTTAATGGAGGCATGAGCATAGCAGAGATGGGAGAGAGTACAAACCAAAAGTCCCAAAGCACAAAGGACAAACTGCTGGAGCAACTCCTGCATTGGTTGGTTAGGCAGCATCTGTGGAGGCAGACAGATAGTTAACCTGAAACATCAACTATCTCTTACCCTCCAGAAATGCTGCCTGCCCACGAATTTCATCCAGTCTTTACTCTGCATCTGTGCCTGATAGTGTTGCAACAGTCAAGTGTAAAAATCAACCTATATTAATCCCTTTCTTCTTTAGATGCTTACTACATCCATAACAAGAATTAAGCTGTCAAGTTTTTGATTCCAAGCTTTATTAATATTACATTTAAATGTTCAAACATGAGGAGAGGTTTAGGGGTAGCACCATTTAAATAGTTGAGATGGTAATGAGATGCTGTTAACAGAGGTTGGTACTGGATATACAGCAGATCATTGAAACTAGAATACGCATACCATCAGCCTGTTAAGTGAGTGTGTACCAATACCTGAGATAGCAATGACAATAATAGGAAGGCTTCTGTTTCTCTGATTTTTTTTTATAACCCAGGCTGGTTCCAAACACTGGCCAGAATACTTCTTGCTGTCACTGGATTAAATGCCTCCTCCCAAAGGTACCATTTCCAGCAGCACAACATCCCCTCTCCACAACAGACAAGTACAAAACACAACTTGTTAAGTCTCTGGAGCAAGACACGAACTACAACCTTCTGAACCAGAGGAATAGCAATACCAAATGATGAGATCAAACACTTTCCAGTGCTAAAGGGACATGAATGGAGAGGAGGGACAGAGAAGGGATAAAGTTAAGACAAAAGCTTGGTATAACCAAATACTGGTCTAGTTGAGCATGGACAATTCAAGTTTGCATTGTGGTGCTGTGCTTTAGGTTATAAAAAATGTTTCCTCAATCACAGGCTTATGAATTTCTTAAATCACTGCTCAAGCCAGTTAGTAAAGGGAATATTTGTCCTTTGGAAAGGATTATGCAGTGGTTATTAAACACTTTGAATAATGTGTAATGTGTCACAGGATCCTCTATTTTAGTAATTTATGAATAGTAGTATATAAGCTACAATCAGCTTCACTTTTTTCAAACATATGACAGCACTGAATTTTCACCTCAACTCATCAATCCCATCAGAGGGGAAAAGCAAGAAAATATGTGAGGGAGCAGTTAAATTTTTAATATCAGTGTTCCATTTTTAAATGTACACTATTTTTGAAGTTTCCAAAAGATTATTATATTTTTAAACAAGCAAATTCACATGAACTTTTGACAGCTATACACAATCAAATTTACGATATGCCCAACACTCAGGAATACTGCAAATGTGCACTGCACTATCTGTTTCTTTCCATTCTGGCCACAGTATTCAGAGCTAGTGACCTTTTTGATACCATAATTTGCTAATTGACAGTGAACATTCTGGAAGGTCAAATACTGACCTAGATGGATAAGAAGCTAAATTATAAGCATCCAGGACAAATGAGCATTAGAGATCATACCAAATTCACTGTGCAAGTGTATGTACTTCCTTTTGTCTTGGCAATAACTGATCTTCAACACTGATCATATCCCAATCTGAAATAGGGGTCTAAATGCAAGATTTCCTTCTCTGGTAAGAGTTAGTACCTTGAACAATGTTGGGGAAAGGGAAAGACAGTTAAGAAATTCCTAACATTCTCATACTGCACAACTCCATACCACGCTAGACAATTGCTTTGACATGTCCCAAATCCAGCCAATTTTTGTAGCACGTAGGTTTACTAGTGCCCACAAAGGGTGAGATTACTAAACCGAGATTAAAAGGGCCTCCATGTTTGTTGAACAATGATGATCTAGAATTATGGCCTCAAATTCATTCTCAGCTCACCTTAAGCAGTTGGGCACATTTAAAGCAATGGAAATGTCCTGGACTGGATTACTGAGCACTAAAAGCAGCTTTCTTCTCAGACGTTAAATGAAATGGTTCTGTTTATTACAAAAATGGAAAGTACAAATTCCAATCCCAACATCCTAGAACACATCTGGCACTATTTGTTTAAATTTCCTGAATAATAGACAAAAGAAACTGCATTTAACTGGGTTCATCATTATAAACTGGGTACAGCCATTCAGGAGGTGTCTGCAACCAGCATCTCATTCTGGCCAAATGAAAAGCCACAGTTTTAAAGCAGAGCAAAAAGAGCTACAGGGCCTCCATTTTGCTCACTTTTGAGGGGATGTTCTCCTTCAGAAGGACAGCAAGCAAGAACTTAATATCACACTTGCAGTTTGAAGATTAAGTAGTTAAATACAAAACACCACCAAACAGAATTTGAGAAATACTTACAAGTCTGAAGAGATGATGACCAGGATTTAATTTTTTGAAACAAAATTCTCAGAATTTATAAAATCAAACTCAGATGTCCATAATAAAGTAAAATGATGGGGGAGGGGAGGGGCTGGGAATGGAAATATGGCTGGAGGAAGGAAAGAGCAGCAGTTTGCTGCAATATGCTAAATCTCTTCTAATTAGCTGTTGGATCAAGTAATGGAATAAAGATGAAAAAATTAATAGGACACATCTTTAACTGAGATTTGAATTTACCAACTGTAAAAAAAATTCTTATATGAGATGGGCAATTCTGCTCTCTTTGTGCAAGAGTTAAATTGTGAAGACTTGAAATGGCTAATTATCAGAATCTTTGCTTGGGACCTCATGTCTGTTGTTGGTAATTCTACAATAGCATAAACCAGCCGAGTATGAAGAGGATACAAGAACTCAAATGTTGTACAGTGTAAACTGTGGGTGAATAATTTACTTGCATTTACATATATATTAAAATGTGGATTTAACCCTTCACCGAGGGAGGAAAGTATGCATCTTTCACTTGCATATAAGCAAACAGAATAGCAGCTCCCAGAAAAGCAGTGTTTTGGGCTTGTGATATTATCTGTAGATGCTACAAACAGGAAGTGAGTCATTTGTATGTAAAGTAGAACCATGTGACAATATCATTCCCCAAATTTCATTGTTTCTTAGCCAGCACATCATCCAAAAGGCTTGGTTTCAGTGGACTACAGTGGCAGGATTGAAAATCTCAATCGACACACTATGGTACAGAATACAATTTTATATTCAAATTAAAAAAGACACCTTTCACAGCAGTACAGACACGTATAGTCACAGTATGTTTGTGCACTTTTTCTTTTGTACTGTTTGTTAATCTGTGACCCCCAAAAATGTGATAACTTAACATCTAATGATTGACTAAATAAATTGACCGACCCAATTAGTGGAAATCTATTTCTGTACACATCCTGCTGGCATCATGCCAGAAGGCAGAAGAACGCTGTAAAATGCTTTCCTCCTCCCAACATCAGTAAATAAGAGCAATGCTGTACAGCAGAAGCATTTTAGTCAAAGCCACAGCTGCCATCTCCCTGAGCAATACCACTGTCAATAGGCAGGTGGAGGTGTTGGGGTGGGGGGTGGAAGAGAGCAAGCAAAACCTTTACGTTAAGCCTGTAAGATTTTGTTTCACACCAGGAAGATAAAGTGAACTTCCCACACAGGTGTCTCCAGCAATGGTTTACAAAACACATTCATAGCTAAAAGTCAAGGTATCATTTGCACTCCCCACACAAATTTTTCTGTCCACTGATTTAGAGTCAACTGGGAATAATGGGGGAAGAAAAAGGTTGACTCCCAACTGCAGAGGATGAGCTCTCAATTATTCTACAGCTTATGGCTACATTGAAAGAAATAGAGGTACTCATCCCTACTTTTTGGACAAGGGTTGGGATGAGAATTCTCAAACCATCAGCTGCAGAGGGGAAAGGGTTTGGCTGTTAAAGCAAGGCATTTGTTGTTTTCAGCTCTTCCACATGCAAGGTTGGAGGCACTGGCCAGAATGCACAGACGTCAGCAACTCAGACACATTCTTCAGCCGACATCAGGAGGGGATTGATGTATTCGAAGCCTTCAAATTCTGACTGGTCAATTTTCTTGACAGCATCACTATGAAAAGAAAAGGAAGATCAGAAATCCAGGAGCCATTATTTTTGTGTTCATGCACTACACCGTGGAATGAAGTTTTCTGTCAATTTCACAAATGAGAGATCAAATCATCACTGATAAACCTTTTCTTCCTGCAAGTCTGGTAGTTATTGCATTTAATTGTTACCTGTGAGGTTTAGATAATGTTTACAGCAAATGATCTGCTGAGAAACCATTTTCACTGCACTACAACCTTTTATGGACAATTGCCTCATTAGATTGTTAGACAATATGATGGAGGATTAGCAGATTATCTGGCAGCAGGTTCATTGGCTATAAATTAGGTGGCATGGCAGAGTAGTGGTTAGTGCAATGCTCTACTGCCAAAGCAATCAGGGGTTCAATTCCCGCTGCAGGCTATAAGGGTTCTGCCCACAACTTGGGTCCTCTGGGTACTCCAGTTTCCTCTCACATTCCAAAGACGTAGGGGTTAGAGGCAGTAAGCTATGGGCATGCTGTGTCGGCGCTGGAAGCATGGCAATACTATTGGGTTCCCCAAGCACAACCTCTAGATTGTGTTGGCCATTGATACAAATGACACATTGGTATATTGTCTCAAGAACCAAGATGCAGTGAAAACCTTTTGTGTACCATCTACACAGATGATGGCATAAATACACTCAGTGACCACTTTATCAGGTAAATATCTAAACAGCCAATCATGTGGCAGCAACTCAATGCATAATAGCATGCAGACATGGCTAAGAGGTTCAGTTGTTGTTCAGACCAAACATCAGAACGGGGAAGAAATGTGATCTAAGTAACTTTGACCACGGAATGATTGTTGGTGCCAGACGGGATGGTTTGGGTACCTCAGAAATTGCTGATCTCCTAGTGTTTTCACACAGTCTCTAGAGTTTAGAGAATTAATGTTAAAAACAAAACATCCAGTGAGCAGCAATTCTGCCGGTGAAAATGCTTCGTAAATGAGAGAGGTCAGAGGAGAAAGGCCAGACAGGTTCAAACTGTCAAGAAGGTGACAGTAATTCAAATAGCCATACATTACAACACTGATGTGCAGAAGACATCTCTGAATGCCTTGAAGTGGATGGGCTACAGCAGCAGAAGACCACAACAGGCTCCACTCTAGTACCTAATAAAGTGGCTACTGAGTCTAACTACAGACAGGTAATAAAAACAATGTAGAATATAGTGCTGCAGTTACAGAGAAGATACAGTGACGGTAAACAGAGTGCAAGTGCCACAACAAGAGAGATTAGAAGAAGAATTCATCTTTAGCACACAAGAGGTCTGTTCAAGAGTTTGATAGCAGCGGGATAAAAGTTGTCAGAGTCTGGTGGTAAGCATTTTCAAATGTAACATCATTGACAAATTGTAATAGCTGGCTTAAAATCTTTATTTTTAAAATCTAGGCATAGGCTTAACATACTTTTCATTGCCCATTGTTCAATCGACAAGGAAGCAATTGAAAAAATAAACTGGGATTGTTCATCCTTGGAACAAAAATATCTGTTCAAAATTATACCGGGGCAGGAATTGCAGTTTGATAGAACTTGATCAGTAAAGCATCGTCAGAGAGTGCATTCTGAAGCCAACTCAGTATTAAAATAGAAGTGGATGCACACATAAAATGGAACGTTTTACACAGCTACTGGGAACAGGAAAGGTACAGGACTATACACCGAAAATACTGGATACACTCAGCAGGCCAGGTAGCATCTATGGAAAGGAATAACCAGTCAACATTTCAGGCTGATGCGCTCCCAGTTCTAATTAAGTGGCAGGACTGTTAATTCCTTTCCATTGATGCTACCTGACCTGCTGAATTTCTCTAGCATTTTGTGCATATTACTTAGGATATCTAACATCTGCAGAATGGCTTGCGTTTGAGGTACAGAAAAAACTGGACACGTGTTGGAAAGCGCACAACAGACAGAATGAACTAACTCTTAACACAGATTTTAATCAAACAATACTGGCTAAATTTTGATTTAACCCAATATTAAATTCACTATCTTTTGTAGAACAAATCTAGTTCAAAACCATACAAATGTTTCTGGTTGAGGTACCATTTGAGAAAGTGCCAGTGTAACAGCTGCTCAAAGTCTCCCCACTTCCTTTGCAACATACTTGTAATTAGAATACAAACTGATGCCAATTGGGAGTACTAAAAGCACGAATAATTTATCCTGATAAAGGTATAGCAACTTCAGCTGAGTTTCTAACTTGGGGTTGGGCAGAATTTAATTGAACACTCATCAATCCAAGTACTGAGACAAAACAAAAAGTGGGTGTGGTTGTGCATGTCTCTGAGTGAGTGAATGTGTGCGTCTCTCTCGGCCTGTGTCTGTATACACACACACACACACAGAGAGGGTGCCCAAGACATTTGCACAGTACAGTATTTGTCAACATAGAGTGGAGAACAAGTCTATAGATCTGGCCAAGGATAACATGGGTGGAGTGCCACCTCGGTTTTGGGGAGTGGGGGCGGTGGCAGAGAAGTAGTGCTGGGGCGGTGGTGGGTGGTGTGTGGCATGGGTGCAGACACACCCAGCAAGGTCATTTGATTCCAAATATTGATCATTACAGAATGTCTCTCTGGTGCTTCCCACTCCCTTCTCCTTCTCCCAACCAAGATTCCCCACTGTCAGTCCACAATAGAGACCCATATCAGAATCCTATTTATCATCACTGACATAGGTCATGAAATATGTTTTTTTTTGCAGCAGTCTATAGTACTGGCACATCTTTGGCACCCTAGCTATACATATGTGCCCAAGACTTTTGCAGAGAAATGTAATCTCTTTGATTCTTACAGAGAACAAAGAAAAGTGAGTGAGTATGATTGCTACTTACTCATCATCTGGAGTGAGCTGGACTGGTTCGTTCGTGAACTGTGAGTCAAAGTTGTCAAGTCCATATTCACCAGAGATGTGTGGCTTGAAAGGTGGAATGATCTGTCTTTGTTCCATCTAGAGAGGCAGCAATAAAATAGTTTAATTCTCACCTGAATTAAATTTCATTTTGCTACATTATGTGGTTGCTTGCATTCTGCCAGCTGTAGGATATTTCTTGTGAAAAGACTGTACGGAAAACAGTGGGGGTGTATGTTCCTGCGGGGAGTCCGGGCACTGTCGGCGGCTCAGTTGCACAAAGGGGAAAAGCAAAAATTAAGTGACTGAAAATCTGGATCAAAGAGTCAAAAGGATAAGGGAAAAAACAATAAGGGTGGGTAGATGGTAAGAGAAATTGATGTTAGTGACATCACATTGGAGACTACCAAGACAGGATATGAGGTGTTCCTCTATAGAACATCCGAAATCCATTTATATCCTTTGCCTCCACAGATGGCGTTTCACCTGCCAAATTCTTCAAGCATTGCTTTGTTGTTCATTTGATTGATTCTACATTAGTTAGGGAAAAGGAGGCTGAGGAGAGATTTCATGGGAGTGGCAGATTATGAGATCCAGGGAACACAGACAGAAAGGACTTTTAAAAAAATTGGTCATATTTACAATGGGACAGATAGAGAGGTTAATCAGCAGGGAGTTTAGAGGGAAATGGGGAAAGCTTTTAACTCCCAACAGTAAAAAGGCCTGAAATTCACCATTTAAAAAGATGGCAGAAATAGGAACTCATCTGTTTTCATTGCCTTATCCAAATCATTGGGTATATTTAAAGCTGAGGTTGATAGTAAGGGCGTTAAAGGTTACAGAGAGAAGGCAGAAGAGTTGGTTGAGGGGGTTGATAAATCAGTCACGCTGGTGGAGCTGACTCAATGGGCCAAATACCCCAATTCTGCTCCCATGTCTCATGGTCTTATATCATATTTAAAAAGTGCCCACTTGATCATTTAAAGAGTTGTAACCTACAAACAACAGACCATCTGGAAATACAGTTACCAAATTGACTCCATTTCTGACTTGACTGAGTAGCTGATCTCCCTTGTAGCATACATTTCACAGGACCAGGATCCACTGCTTGTACCGGTATTAATTGATAAAGCTGATCACAAATCTTTTTAAGTATTTCTCCAAAACTTTCAGGCTGGCACTCCCAACAAGAATCATATTTTTGTGGAGCATAACTGAGAAATTGCACAGAATGCTGGTTACAGTGCGGACCTCTCCCATTTATCAGCCAATTGAAAAATCCACATGAAGACAGAAGACTGCAAATACTGGAATGTAGAACAACAAGCAATCTGCTGAACAGCACAGTGGGTCGAGCTGCATCTGTGATTGGGGGGCAGCAGGTTGTGGGAAGGAATTGTTGGCCTGGGCATTTCCCTTCCCCACTATATATTTGCCACCCTCACCTCTCTACTCAGCTGTGATGCAAAGTTTTGCCCTAAGACATCAATAATTCCTTTCCTTTCCATAGATGACTTAAGAGTTCTTCCAGCAGATTGTTTGTTGCTAAAAAATCCACTTCCCTTTTCCATTTTAGACTTGTGTATGTACTCTGTCATGGCCTACTTCAGATCACTTGTTCTTTAAAATGCTTCCAAACTCTCACTGACAAAGCCTTGAAAAGATCTTAACATACTCTGAGATCAGATCTTTTGATTATTTTGATGCCCCAAATCCCATAAATTGCTTCAGACAGGAGTCCTTTGTTCTCTGTCCTCATCAACCCATTTCCTCATCCTCTCCATTCGCCCATCCTCCTACTGACTCCACCTCCTCCACCAAAATGGGCCTGAGCCAGAATTCCATTTTGGAGGAAGATGATTTCATGGTCAGCTGAGACAGAGATAGGCTCTCCTGAATTAAGGGACTGTAAACTAGGGAGAGGGGCAGAGAGATCTGGGGCTAAGGATGCACTTCATTGCAAGAGGCAGGACAGGTTGAAAATATGGTTAATATGGCATACACATTTCTGGCCTTTGCCAAGCAAGTCACTCATCATTTATTGGTTGTTTTAAGCAGCCAATTTAGATCGCCTCACATCTGTCAGAGAGTTTCGAAAAGATTCACAAGAATGGTTCCTGAGATGAGACAGCAGCTACAAGGTCAAATAGTGGTTCAGGCAGGCACATTAGCAACACTTAAAAGACATTTTGATAAGTGTATCGATATGAGAGGTTAAGAGGGCTATGGGCCAAATACAGGCAGATGAGATTAGCTCACTGGGCATCACAGCATATATCAGTTGGGTCAAAGACTCTGTTTCCATGCTGTATGACAAATTAGAGGAGCTGAGAGTAGTTTTGTCAAAACAGTATTTGATATGAAGGGTCTAGACTGACGAAACAGTAAAGATGGCTGTTCCTTTTGGTAGAGTGTCTGAACCAAGGGTCACAGGCATATTATCATTGGAAAGCGAATGTGGAATTTGTTTTGCAGAGTTTGGATGGAATCTGAAATGCAATACCCGTAGACTTTAGGGAGGTATGATTGACTGTGGCCATTAAGAGGGAAATGAATAAATATGCAATGAAGAAAAAAATTACAAGATTATCGAGAAGTGGCTAGTGGACTTAGACACCCCACTTGGTAGCAAGGCAATCCATAAATGATGGGCTAAATATCCCCTTTCATGCTATAATCGTTCTATATGAATGCTTGCATTTATCCTACCCAGGCACCTCAAGTATTCAAAATTATAAGGCATATAGAGGTTGGGCGAAACTAGTACTAGAGGTCATGGGTTAAGAGTGAAAGATAAGTGGAGCCCAAGGTTTGGGGGGGGGGGGGGGGGGCGGGTAGAGAGAACTTCTTCACTCAGAGGATGGTGAGAGCGTGTAACGAACTGCAAGCGGAAGTGGTGTATGCGGGTTCTATTTCAACAGTTAAAGGAAATTTAGATAGGTAGATAGATGGGAGAAGTATGGAGGCTATCGTTCAGGTACAGGTCAATGGGACTAGGCAGAACAACAATTGAGCACAGACTAGATATTTCTGTGCTGTAGTACTCTATGACTCTATAAGATGACCTACAAGGAAGAGTGATCTAGTTGAAATATCACGCATTTTATTCCAGTAATTTGTTCCACACTCACCAAGTCCCAGTCTACATTGCGGAAGAAAGAATTTCCCTGAATATCTGCGAATCCTGTCTGTGGGTGACATCCGAGTCGTTCTGCGGGATCCTGAAATAAAGCACAAATAAGATTGTAAGAGAAATGCAAAGGTCATCTTATGAAAGCAAGCAACATTTGGAATTTAACTAATACAAATCAGTAGATCACTGGCCATTCCCAAGTACAGCACCATGAACAGGTGCAAATATCACAAACACAAAGAAACTGTGAAGTCTTGGTTGTACATTCAGTTTTATATATTCTGATGTATGCTGACAGGATTCTTTTACTTGGACCTTCAGGAAATCCCAATAGTTCTGGAGTAACCACTGGCATTTCCTCAGAAGCATCAGGAAACTTGAGCTACCCAAACTTCCTCTCAGCCTCTTAACACCTTGACCACACTTCAACACTGCATTCACAGATATACTGAAGGGTTACGGTGTAAAGCGCATCCAGTCAGCCTGTCAAGTCTGTTTCATTTCTATTTAAATGCCATCAAGCAAATCTCACTCTCCTGCTCCCATTCCATAGCCCTACAAATTTATTTTCCCTTTCAGATACAACTTATTTTTGAATATTGCAATTAAATCTCCTTACATACTCCTTGGATACTGAACCCAAATTACTCAGTGGGTATAAAAACATCTTTGGTCATAAACTCTCAGCCCATTCCACCAGTGTGCCTACATCTCTTTGCTGTCTAACATCATCCAGATTACCAATGGGAGTCAACAACATTTGTCTCATTTGCAAATTTGAAATGAGTGCCTTGCACACCCAAGTCATGAATTTATATTCAAGAAAGCAGCATCACTTCACCCTAGTTCCCCTCCTCCTTCACCTTCTCCCATGGTCCCACTCTCCTCTCCTATCAGATTCCTCCTTCTCCAGCCCTTTACCTTCATCACTTCCCAGCTTCTCACTTCATCTCCCATCCACCTGGCTTCACCTATTACCTTCTATAGTTTGTACTCATTCCCCTTCCTCGACTTTTTTATTCTGGCTTCTTCCCCCTTCCTTTCCAGTCATGATGAAGGGGTTCAGCCAGAAATATTGACTGTTTATTCATTTATTTCACTTGTGCTGCCTGACCTATTGAGTTTCTCCAGCAGCTTGTATGTGTTATTCTACTGTGGACCTTAGGAGAATGCCATACACACCCACATCCTGTCAGAGGAACATCCTTTCACTACCATTGTTGCTGTCTACTTAACTGATTTTCCATCCATATCTCTGCAACCCCTTGTATTCCATGGTTTTAAATCTTGTTAACCAGACTACTATGGCAGCATATATGCTTTTTGCAAGTCCATTTATACCAACTGCATTCCCATAGCACTTTTCTGTTACTTAAGCTCAAAAAATTTGTCTAGTTCGGCATGATTTGCTTTCAACAAATGTAGTGAAATTCAGCCCAGGTAACTGCTAATTCTGCTTCAAATACTTGTTTTGAGAATTTAGCTCATAAGCATCAGCAGACTAAGTAATTGGTCATTACTGGGTTTATGTCCTCAACAAAACAATTTGAGGTTCACAGGATGAAGAATATTGTTTTACCTTTCTAGAAGATTCAATCATTAAATACGACAATACCACTAGTCAGAAACCAATACCTTATTGAGAAATCCCTTTAATACACTTGCAGCTTTGACAGAGAGCGAGCGTGGAATTCGTATTTGTTTTTCCAAAATGACTGAAATGCACAAAGGTACAAGCTCGAATTAGCAGCGTGCCAAGAACACATACTATCCCCACATATGATGCTTCAGCTATTGTCAACACAAATCCTAACTGTATGCTCATCATCTTGTACTCCTTGACAATTAACTTCCAGTAAGATTTGATTTTTTAAGAACTATTAGGAATTGTGCATTTGACAAATGTATGTTCTAAAGAAAAACTAAAGAGCACAATGGTCCTGAACCTTTAAATATTAAAAGATAATTAGTATCAGGGAAAGACAAAACACGTTTTAGTATTTTCAAGATTCTAAGAGATACAAATGAGATTAACTCTGACAAATTATTTGCTATGGTATGCTCGTTACTTTTTCTTAGATGAAGAAAAATATCCATCTCAGCATGATACAAGTGCACAGATTTTTTAGCACAATAGTTACATTTGAACTCCTGGTCTATCTTGTGCTCAGTGAGTACAAGTCCCAAGTTGCAGAACTGATCAGAACATATAACATAGCAGTTAATTCACACCATAAGATCTTGAAAACTCTGATGTAGTCTCATTAAAACTTCTTACTGTATAAATATGTACACTTTATCTTATTTTGAAAAGAATCACAGCACGATCAAACTACACCAACTAACAATTACATAGCAGAACTCAAATGACGCAATCAAAATGTTGTTCCTCTGAGCCAAGAGATGTATATTAATATTGGTGAGTTAGAGCAGATGTGGTTCCAAGAAGGCTTTATAACAATAGAAATTGATAGTGATGACGTCAGCAAGTCATAAAATAAAAAAACTGTGTACTGCTATCAACTACTAAGGCATATTACAGCTTAATTTCATTTTCTCACATTCTTTCCTATAAAATGTTGAAGTAAAAGTTGGTTTGCTAAGTGTCAAAAGACAACCACACCCTACCCTTCATGGCCAATTGCCCGAGTTTACTAACAACATAGGAACTGGTTAGTGTCACCCTATTAGAAGTAAAACTCAGATGCACAGATCAGCCCTCTTTTTCTCAGCATAAGTAACTGTACACAAGAGATTCTGCTGATGCTGGAAATCTAGAGTAACACACACAAAATGCTGAAGGAACTCAGCAGGTCAGGCATACACGGAGGGGAATAAACAGTTGACGTTTCATGCTGAGATATTTCATCAGGACTGGAAGGAAAGGGGAATAAACCAGATTAGGGAAGTGGAGGAGGGGAAGGAGTGGGGGATAGAGGTATACAGGGAATGAGGTTGTACCCCTTTCCTTTCTCAACCTTTCGGATCTGGCTTGTCCCCCTTCCAGTCCTGATGAAGGGTCCTGGCCCAAAGTGTCAATGGTTTATTCCTTTCCATGGATGCAGCCTGACCTGTTGAGATCATCCAGCATTTTGCATGGTGTTCATGGCTGTTAATCAAGATTGTTTATTGACTTTCATCAGTACACAAGTGCAAAGAAAAAACAAAATCCCTGGACTGCATGCAGCACAAAAAAATACAATAAGCATAAAGAACATAATAAAAAACAAATATACAGTTAATACATAAGATTAGCTTATGTACAGAAACTGATTACATGTGCATAAAGTACGCTAGGTACAAGAGTATCTGTACAAAAGGTGACTGACGAAGTGATAAAGTAGTGGTGTTAACTTGTTTCTATTTCCATTTTCTGGGCTTTGATGTGACTGGATAAGTGGAGGAGGCTTGAGGAGTGACAGACTCCTCCTGCCATTTAGGCAGTGTAATTGTTTGCTCACAATGCATGGATTAAAAGACAATTGATAGCATCCCAACTGTTCCTTAAATGAGATACACAGGCATTTAAACTTAGTTTTGTCCAAGAACTAACATTTATATAACATACAGCTTGAGATGAAGTACTTCATTTTCAGACTGGTCATGGTTGTAATGAATGAAACTTAGACCAGAAATTCGGAGCTTGCTGGATCACTTACAGCAAGGCGAGACACAGTCAGACTTCAAAAGGCATGTTCCCTTTCAGGAAATGCCTGGGCAAGATTGGATCAGTTTATGAAGATCACAGACCTATTCAGTCTCGCTGACATTCGATTATGGCTGATTTATTATCCCTCTTAATTCCAGTTTCCTGCCTTTTCCTTTAACCTTTGAATCAAGAACCTGTCAACTTCTATTTTAAATATACCCAATGACGGCTTCCACAGCCATAGCAATAATTCCACAGATTCACCATCCTCTGGCTAAAGAAATTCCTCTGCATCTCTATTCTAAAGGGACATCCTTGTAATCCAAGGCTATATACTCTCTGGCCCTAGACTCTCCCATCATAGGAAAGGTGTCTGGCCTGCTTGAGTTGAACTCCTCCAGCAGGTTGTTCTTTGCTACAGATTCTAGAACCTTCAGACTGTGTTTGCTACATATCAACCAAGGTGGCTTATGACTTTAACTTTGGACTTAAACCCACTGCCATTTCATTAAGAAGTGTGTACAGCCAAGTCAAGGCTGGTATACTGCACCTCTACGCCTGGAGCCTAGTTATCATTTGGTGTTGTCCCAAAAAAAACAGGTTGAGGCCTCATCAAGAGAACTGATGGTCATACAATTCCATACTATCCATTTTTCTAAGAAAATTCATTAGCACTACAGTAGTCGAACTACAATAGCCAGACAATGCTTCCACATGCTCAGAGGCCAAACTCCAATTCATCAATGGTTCATTCATTGAAGCATACAAGGGGATTAGCATTAAACATACCCCAAAGATTTCCACCAATCTGCTCTATCACCCTCCAGAGGGTCTCAGTAATACCCTGGAAAAGATGGACTCTGGCTCTCTAACAGATACACCACTTTGTCCTGGGAAAATATTACCAGAGGAAAAGGTTGAAAGAGTCAAGCACTTAGAAAAAGATACACTATTGCAACTGACTTCTGGGAATTAATGGCTCCCGACTGCTCTAAGTGTTGAGGGAATACTCAGGATGGAACTGCAAACCTCATGTATATAGGGCACCATGGCAGCACAGCAACCAGCGGAAAGCTATACAGAACCAGCGATCCAGGTTCAATTCCTGCTGCTGTCTGAAAGAGTTTTGATGTTCTCCCTTTGACCACATGGGTTTTATCTGAGTGCTCAGGTTTCTTCCCACATTCCAAAGATGTATGGGCAGTACGCTAATTAGTCACTTGGGTGTATTTGGGCAGCCCAGGCTTAATGGGCCGGGGCCTTTTATCATGCTGTATTTCTAAACAAATAAACATTTTGGTGTTAACAGAAGGAGGATTACATCAATCCCAACCACTAACCTCCTGCCCCATCTGCAGAAGAGACTGGTTTCCACACAATATTCATCAGCCACCTCGGAATACAGAGAACTGACGTGGAAATAAGTCATCCTCAAGTTTGAATGTCTGCCAAAGAAGATGGCTTCTTAAGGTACTGCAACCTTCCATTGTACAATGGCACATTCAACACCATACATTTTTTTCAGTTTATTTTTAAACTAGTCTTGTGCAGAGTAAACAATGAATCTACCTGTCACATAAGGTTAAAAACGCAGGTTGCATATCAGATCGTTAAGCAGTTTAAAATTACTGCTCTCGAAATGACATGGCTTCTTGACTCTTTGAAGCTGAAAGCTCATTTTCCTTTCTCATTTATTTGCATCTGAGGGAATTCCTCTGATGCCTCTTGCGGGAACATTAAATACACCCTGATAAAATAGTTTAAAGCTTTATTTCACACATGACAATTCATGTACAAGTATGCAGATTAAAAAGCAGCACCCTCTACTGGTTAAAAGTTTTAGTTATTGTTCAAGGAAATCACAAATGAAAGAAAGGAGTCACATACCTTGGAAGAGGTAGTCCTCTGTGTTCTGATCTGGATTATCAGAGCTCCCCACTATATCAAATGGTGATCTCCCTGCCATCATTTCAAACATCAACACTCCCAGTGCCCACCAATCCACACTGAAACCTAGAAATAAACAGATTTCCATTCAAAAATCTACATGAACTAGGTTGCATCACAGCCTAGCATGGAGGTTTCGATGCATAATATCGCAAGAAGCTGCAAAAAGTTGCTGACTCAGTCAATTCCATAATGGACACAACCCTCTCCTCTGTTAAGACATCTTCAAGAGGCAGTATCTCAAGAAGGCGACATCGATTAAAGACTCACATCACTGAGAACATGCCTTCTTCTTATTACTACGATCAGGGAGGAGGTACAGGAGCCTGGAGACCTGCACACAAAGATTCAGAAACAGCTTCTTCGCTTCTGCCATCAATTTTATGAACGGTCCATGAAACTACCTCAACATTCCTTTATTTGAATTATTTATTTTGTAACAGTAATTTTGTGTCTGCACTGTACTGCTGTGGCAAAACAAATTTCATGTAATATAGGATAATGATGGTAAACCTGATTCTGAAGAGTGAGTATTGGAAAAATAATTCGCCTTTGAAATTTTGTTCTGGCATCTCCCCCATTCCCCTTTTCTGATGGTGCCAAACAAAATGCCTGTAATTCTTTGCCAATGTTATGCTCTATGTAGCTGTGTAGATATGGATAATGAATGGCTCATTGACTTACTGGGCCTGTTGTTGACATTCCCCCACAAAAACAAATACTGAACATACAATTCTGTTGTGTTCTGGATCAAATTTCTCTCAGCATAATCTCTAAGATTTCTGATTGTGGACATCTTTTCTGTAAGTGTCAAGGTTATATTTTTCTTCCCTCAACCCTAGCTTCCACCAAGAAAAATAAATAAGGTTAAAATTTTATTGAATAACTGATTAATTTCAAAATTAACAAAAAGGAATTATTTTTCATTTCCTTAACCTGTTGGATAAAATTTTGCACAATGTGCAGAAAATTGCACAAGTTATGCTTTCCAAAGGAGCTGCAATGGAGTGAATTTTTACATCTATTTTTACATTTGTTTTTACAATTATACAACTGACTATATTAATCCACTAGTAGGCAGTTTACATTATACTTGATTCTAAATGAATTATATGCCAAAAGGAGGCATCAATCACATGAAAAATAATCAACAGCAAATAAAAACCCACAAATACTGCCCAATATCAGGCCTAGAATATTTAACCAACATAATATACAACTTCATTTAACTCAGCTGTCATGATCATAGTCCCATAAGCCCAGAAAGTACAACCTTCAACAAGAGCTTGATCAAATATACTTCACTCACAAAGCCACCAATTTCATTCTTAATCAGTCACCCAATTTCCTCAAGCTTAAATAAAACATTAATCAGTTTAGTAAGAGTCCAATCATGCCTTTAATAAAATATTCCACTGCACTGAAAATTAATTTCCATGTCACAATATGCAAAATACAATTGCATACCACAGCACTGAGGTCATTGCACCTCTGAATGACCCAGCATAGTGCCCCACCTGCTGTTCTTTCCCTGCAGCCCAGCTCTGTTACTGATCAAATCTCATTTTGAAAGATACCAATGATTCTGCTTCCACTGTGCTTTTAAGCAATGTATTCCAGACCATAATTCACTCACTGATTCATACTAATTGAATAGTTTAAGGAAAAAAAGTCTGTCATTGACCTTCAAATTACTTGTCAACCTTGTAACTCTGTCCGCATTTAAAATAGGATTGGTAACTGGTTGGAGGAAAGAAATAGAGGGCAGGCAGACAGGGTTATGACTAATTCTCTGGGTGGAATAAACATCACCCAGATACCTGATATTTTATGAGGTACTCCACCTCCTTGCTATGAATGTAAATATTGCAGTGTGATATCCTAATCACTTGGGAAGGTTTGGCAGGTGTCATACTGAAAACAAATTACCACATCACGACTGAGAAATTATGCTGTCCTTGTTAATGATGAAATAGATGATGGTAGAAAATTAACAGTAGATGGGGAAGTATTCCCACTTAAAACTGACTACAAAGTACAAATTTTTCCTTTAAAAATAGCTTCAGTGATGTGCTTTGATTTTTTTTTCCAAGATATGGAAAGCTGGAGATATGGAGACTCTGTGATGGCCAAAGTTCTAACAGAGAAGTGGAAATAAATTTGCACAGCGTGATCACATAAGACCATAATACACAGGAGCATAATCAGATCATTCAGCCTATCTTGACTGTTCTACCATTCTACCATGGCTGGTTTATTTCCCCCTTTCACTTTCATTCTCCTACCACCTTCCCATAACCTTTGACATCCTTTCTAATTAAGAACCCATCAGCCTCCGCTTTAAATATGCACAATGACTTGGTCTCCACAGCCATCTGTGGCAATTAATTCCACCTTCTGGCCACAGTTACCATCTTAAGCAAAACTCCTTGCAGGTCATCTTTACCTTTCAGGGCATACTAAAAAATCTTCCTTTCACTTAATGATCTTTCAACGTCAAACAACTTTGATGTATCACAAGGTGGGACGGTGATCATCTCCCATTGCAGCTACATGAATTTTTCAATGGGGAATTCATAAACATTACACAGAGTTCTCACTTCTTTGTTCTTGAGAGGAAGCTCCAATTATGCAAGCAAATACTAACACTAATCTTCATTCTCTCACCAACAGCTACTCCTTCTAGGAGTAAAATGACACGTGGATTTTTAACTGCTAGAATTAAATGGAACATTCAAATAAGATTACCATAATCTTCGCCTCGCAAGATCTCTGGAGCAATATAATTGGGTGTACCACAGAATGTGCTGGTTGTATCTCCAGGCCTCAAGCCTTCCTGCAAACAAAGTTAGGAATCAAGTGAATCAAGTATACAATAGGTATTATTAACACTATTTCTAAGTTTCCATTATTTAAAAGTCTCAAGGGTATCTTGTCTTGCAGGATCCAGTACATTGTCTGTCAGAAATAGGTGATGTTAATAATTTAACCAAACTCAAAATTCAAGGTTATTTATCATATCTACATCAAAACATACAGTGAAATACCTCATTTCCGTTAACTAACCTTTCCACCCATTGTATTAACTGTTAACTGAAATACTCGATAGTACTGGGTTTGCGAAGCTCTAAACTTGAATGAAGATCTTACGCCTTATCTGATACAGATAGCTACAAGTAGCCTCACTAAAGGGAGGTTGTATGTAGCTACCTACTCTTCAAAGACAAGTACATTTCCCTATTAAATCTCTACAGCAAGTATATCTGCCAATACCCACTATTTCAGTGGTGGGTCCCTATTCCCTACCAAGGAGGAGATACTCCAGGCTAACAAAGTATTTTCAGTGACACAAGTTTAACTCCAGACAAAATTCCTAAAACAGATTTAAAACTCAGTTTTTCTATCTTGTAAAGAAATTTTTTAAAACATACACAATTCCAATAAACTAAAACCAAAGAGTTGCAAACAAACTAATAGTCAGTTGTAGAAATCAAAGGCAGAGGAATAGGTTCCAGTTCACCCCCTCTTTCTGTCATCTTCTTGCTGTTTCATGACTATTCCTAACAAACCTAGGCCTGTATTCACTAGAATTCAGAAGAATGAGGGTGACCTCAAAGAAACCTATCAAATGGCGAAAGGCCTTGATAGAGTGGATGTGGAGAGGATGTTCTCTATAGTGGGAGAGGTCTAAGACCAGAAGACACAGCCTCAGAATAGAGAGGAGCCCTTTCAGAACAGAGATGAGGAGGAATTTCTTTAGCCAGAGAGTCGTGAATCTGTGGAATTCTTGGCCTCCACAGCTGCCTTGGGCATAGTCTTTATGTATATTTATAAGACCATAAAATATAGGAACAGAATTAGGCCATTTGGCCCATCAAGTCCGCTCTGTAAATTCATAACGGCTGATCCAATTTTCTCCTCAGCCCCAATCTCCTGCCTTCTCCCCATTTCTCTTCGTGCCATGACCAATCAAGAATCTAACAACTTCTGCCTTAAATAAACATAAAGAGTTGGCCTTCTCAGATTCCTGTGGCAAAGAACTGTACAGATTCACCACTCTCTGGCGAAACAAATTCCTCATCTCTGTTCTAAAAGGATGCCACTCTATACTGAGGCTATATTCCCTGGTCTTAAGACTCTCCCACCATAGGAAATATCCTCTGCATATCCAATCTATCAAGGCCTTTCACATTTCGATAGGTTTCAATTAGGCCACCCATCATTCTTCTGCATTGTAGTGAATACAGTGCTAGAGCCATCAAATGCTTTTCATATAACAAGCCATTTAATCCTTTTAACTTTATGAATCTTTATGAATCTCCTTTTAACCTTCTCCAGTTTCAGCATATCCTTTCTAAGATAAGGGGCCCAAACCTGCTCACAATATTCCAAGTGAGGCCTCACCACTGCTTTATAAAGTTTCAACATTTTATATTCTAGTCCTCTTGAAATGAATGCTAATACTGCATTTGCCTCCCTCACCAGACTCAACCTACAAATTAACCTTTAGGGAATTCTGCACAAAGGCTCCCAAGTTCACACTTCATTCTGATATGTCTATCCACACTTCCTCTACTGTAAAGATGAAGCCACACTCAGGTTGGAGAAACAACACCTTATATTCCGTCTGGGTAGCCTCCAACCTGATGGCATGAACATTGACTTCTCAAACTTCTGCTAATGCCCCACCTCCCCCTCATACCCCATCCGTTATTTATTTATATACACGCATTCTTTCTCTCATTCTCCTTTTTCTCCCTCTGTCCCTCTGACTATACCCCTTGCCCATCCTCTGGGTTTTTCCACCCCCCCCTTTTCTTTCTCCCCGGACCTCCTGTCCCATGATCCTCTCATATCCCCTTTGCCAATCACCTGTCCAGCTCTTGGCTACATCCCTCCCCCTCCTGTCTTCTCCTATCATTTTGGATCTCCCCCTCCCCCTCTCAAATCTCTTCACGAGCTCTTCTTTCAGTTAGTCCTGACGAAGGGTCTCGGCCCGAAACGTCGACTGCACCTCTTCCTAGAGATGCTGCCTGGCCTGCTGCATTGACCAGCAACTTTGATGTGTGTTGCTTCACACTTCAGCTTTTTTTTGTATTTTCTCTCCATTTAGAAAATAGTCAACCCTTTCATTTCTTCTACCAAAGTGCACGGCCATGTTTCTCACCCTGTGCATGCCACCTTGGCTGAACACAGGAGCACTTTCAGTAACAGAGTAAGACAAATGTGCTGCTCCAAAGAGCACTATATGAGGTCATTCTTCCCATCAGCCATTGGGCTCTATAATGAGTCAACCTATAGCTGGGGAAGTGATGGCACCCTGCTGTGAGGCTGTTATTAACCTATGTTTACCAGAGCACTGTTTAAACACTGTTTAGCTGTTTACCACACCTTGCTATCACAGACACCCTGTGCAATACCATCATCACTTTTTATCTAGATGGGTGAATGTGCAACGATTACTCTATAAGAACACAAGAAATAGGAGCAGGAGTAGCCCATCTGGCTCGTTGAGCCCACTCTGCCATTCAGTAAGATCATGGCTGATCTGGTCATGGACTCATCTCCACCTACCTGCCTTTTCCCCTATGCAAATGTCTAACCAACCTGGTCTTAAATATATTTACTGAGGTAGCCTCCACTGCTTCATTGTGTTATATATCCCTATAGAAACAGAGGACACCTAGTGATAAAGAGATCACTGTTTGGACTCTCTCCAAGTAGCCCATATGGGTGAGTTTGATTCCATTCAAATACGAAAGTGTGATTGTCACATAGTTAATCCACAGGAGTGGGTTCTCTGGTGAGGGGAGACCTTTGTAAATACGTGTGTGTTTACCCTTTGTCTTGGTGTGGTATTTCACTGGAAGACGGTACCCCGTGGCAAATCACTGTTGGAGTTATTTCGTATGTCGTGGAACTGGATAAGTGGCTATCACGTTATGTGGTTGCGGTAACCTTGTGGAATCTACCGGTGTGTCTATCCTTGCCTGGGTGGTAGTTTTCCCTGGAAGAGGGTCCCCTTTGTGACAAGCTACTGTTGGCGATAATCTATACGTGGGTTCGGTTTGAGTATCCTGTGGCCACCACTTTGGGATGTCCCATAGCTGAATTCGGGTGTGGTAACACTTGCGTTGAAAGGATATTCGTTGAAGATCACTGTTGATGATGCTTCGTGTGTGGAGTGGAACAACTTCGGAGATAACACCTACTGCTATTGTTACTTTGTATTGCTGTCCTGGAATCTGTGGAATATTGACGTAATTGCCTTCTCACAACATTCGCCTTTGGATTACAAATATCTCGCATTAATTAACCTGACGATTGAACTGAATTTTCTTACACACCATTGTAAGACTGTAACTCTTGCCACCTGAGCTTGAATAAGTTTGGGAACTTTACCTAGACACCTATATATGCATAACACCGTTAACTCTTGATTTACCAAGTTTAAGTTACTATATGACGTAGTTACTAATAAAATAGTGTTTTGTTAACAGGAAAACCAGACTCCAGGTGTGTTCTATTGCTGCTGATACTTTTACAGGGTTGCGTGTACATAACAATTGGGCTAATGAAACTGTATACTACTGTATATTATTATGGTAATTCTTGCACCACCATCTTGTTAGTGTGAATTTGTAAATCTTGTCATCTTTGACTTCTAAATCATGTACACCTTATTTTTTTAAGGTAATTTTTTTATTCTTCCTTACTTCTCTTCTAATATTTGTATATCTGGGCTCTTAGAAGTGCTACTGTGACACTGTAATTTCCTTTGGGATCAATGAAGTATCTATCTATAGACTTTCCAATACTGTATTTCATCTGCCATTTTGTTGCCCATTCTCCTAATCTGTGCAAGTCCTTCTATAGCCTCTGTACTTTCTCAAATCTACCTGCTGCTCCACCCATCTGCAAACTTTGCAACAAAGCCATCAATTCCATCATCCAAATCATTGACAAATACCAGAATACGAACCAGCTCGAACACAGATCCCTGTGGAACACCACTATTCACTGGCAACCAGCCAGAAAAGACTCCCCTTATTCCCACTCTTTGCCTCCAGCAAATCAGCCGCTGTTTTATGTATACTAGAACCTTCCCTGCAATACCATGGGGCAGTAGCTTATTAAGCAGCCTCATGTGTGGCACCTTCTCAAAGGGCTTTCTGAAAATTCAAGCACACAACATCAACCGAATCTCCTTTCTCTATCCTGCTTGTTATTTCTTCAAAGAATTCCAACAGATTTCTCAGGCAAGATTTTCCCTTGAGGAAAGCATGCTTACTATGGCCTATTTTATAACGCACCTCCAAGTACCCTGAGACCTAATCCTTAATTTGTGGAATTCTCTGCCCAGGGAAGCAATTTAGGCTTCTTCACTAAATACATTTAAGATACAGTTAGATAGATTTTTACATCGTAGGGGAATTAAGGGTTATGGGGAAAAGGCAGGTAGATGGAGCTGAGTTTATGGACAGATCAGCCATGATCTTATTGAATGGCAAGGCAGGCTCGATGGGCCTTATGTTCTTAAAAATTGACTCCAACATCTTCCCAACCACTAAGGTCAGACTAATGGGCCAAGAGTTTCCTTTCTTCTGCCTCTCTCCCTTCTTGAATGGTGGAGTGACATTTGTAATTTTCCACACTTTCGGAATGATTCCTGAATCAATCTAGTGATTCTTGAAAGATCATTACTAATGCCTCAACAATCTCTTCAGCCACCTCTTCCAGAACACTGGGGTATATGCCACCAGGCTTCTACCTTCAGACTTTTCAGTTCTCCAAGAACCTTCTCTCTAGTTACGGTATCTTCACACACTTCATGTCCCCTGATGCCTGGAACTTCCACCATACAGTTAGTGTCTTCCACAGTGGCGACCGATGCAAAATACTTATTCATTTCATCTGCAATTTCGTTGTCCCCCATTACCAACCTCTCCAGCATTATTTTCCAATGGTCTGATATCCACTCTTGCCTCTTTTACACTTTATGTATGTGAAGAAACTTTTGGTATCCTCTAATATTTATTGGCTAGCTTACTTTCCTATTCCATCTTTACCTTCTTAATGACTTTTTTAGTAGCCTTCTGTTGGTATTTGAAAGCTTCCCAATCCTATAACTTCCCACTAATTTAACATAGAACATAGAATAGTACAGCACAGTACAGGCCCTTCGGCCCACAATGTTGTGCCGACCCTCAAACCCTGCCTCCCATATAAGCCCCCACCTTAGATTCCTCCATATACCTGTCTAGTAGTCTCTTAAACTTCACTAGTGTATCTGCCTCCACCACTGACTCAGGCAGTGCATTCCACGTACCAACCACTCTCCGAGTAAAAAACCTTCCTCTAATATCCCCCTTGAACTTCCCACCCCTTACCTTAAAGCCACGTCCTCTTGTAATGAGCAGTGATGCCTTGGGGAAGAGGCGCTGGCTATCTACTCTATTTATTCCTCTTATTATCTTGTACACCTCTATCATGTCTCCTCTCATCCTCCTTCTCTCCAAAGAGTAAAGCCCTAGCTCCCTTAATCTCTGATCATAATGCATACTTTCCAAACCAGGCAGCATCATGGTAAATCTCCTCTGTACCCTTTCCAATGCTTCCACATCCTTCCTATAGTGAGGTGACCAGAACTGGACACAGTACTCCAAGTGTGGCCTAACCAGAGTTTTATACAGCTGCATCATTACATCGTGACTCTTAAACTCTATCCCTCGACTTATGAAAGCTAACACCCCATAAGCTTTCTTAACTACCCTATCCACCTGTGAGGCAACTTTCAGGGATCTGGGGACATGTACCCCGAGATCCCTGTGCTCCTCCACACTACCAAGTATCCTGCCGTTTACTTTGTACTCTGCTTTGGAGTTTGTCCTTCCAAAGTGTACCACCTCACACTTCTCCGGGTTGAACTCCATCTGCCACTTCTCAGCCCACTTCTGCATCCTATCAATGTCTCTCTGCAATCTTTGACAATCCTCTACACTATGTACAACACCACCAACCTTTGTGTCGTCTGCAAACTTGCCAACCCACCCTTCTACCCCCACATCCAGGTCGTTAATAAAAATCATGAAAAGTAGAGGTCCCAGAACAGATCCTTGTGGGCACCACTAGTCACAATCCTCCAATCTGAATGTACTCCCTCCACCACCACCCTCTGCCTTCTGCAGGCAAGCCAATTCTGAATTCACCTGGCCAAACTTCCCTGGATCCCATGCCTTCTAACTTTCTGAATAAGCCTACCGTGTGGAACCTTGTCAAATGCCTTATTTGTGCCCTATTATATGCCCTCTCTTTGGCTTTATGTTGGCTATCACTTCACTTGTCAGCCATGGTTGTGTTAACTCGCCTTTAGAATAATTCTTCATCTTTGGGATGTATATATCCTGTACCTTCACAATTGCTTCCAGAAATTCCAGCCATTGCTGCTCTGCTGTTATCCCTGCCAGTGTTCTTTTCCAATCAATTCTGGCCAACTGCTTTCTCGTGCCCTTTACTCCGCTTAATACTGATACAGCAGACTTTAGCTTCTTCTTCTCAAATTTCAGGGTAAATTCAAACATTTTATGATCACTTGCTCCTAAGGCTTCTTTTACTTTAAGGACTCTAATCAATTCTGTTTCATTGCACAAAACCCAATCCAGAACAGCTGATCCTGTAGTGGGCTGAACCATGAGATGCTCTAAAAAGCCATCGCATAGGCACTCTGGAAATTCTCCCTCCTGGAATCAACACCAACCTGATTTTCCCGATTTACCTGCACATTGAAGGCCCCTGTGATTATTGTAACATTGCCCCTTGGCCATGCATTTTCTCTTTCACATTGTAATTTGTAGGCCACGTCCTCAGCTCAATCCACAATGATTCAACACCTTCCAACCCTATGTCACCCCTTTCTAATGATTTAATTTTTTTTACCAACAGAGCAAAACTGCCCCTTCTGCCTTCCTACCTATCCTTTCAATATAATGTGTATCCTTAGACATTAAGCTCCCAGCTATAATCTTCTTTCAGCCATGATTCAGTGATCATATATGCCAATCTGCAACTGTGCTGCAAGTTCATCTATCTTATTCTGTTACAACACCCCCAGTCCCGTATTCATCTCTTTTCAATTTTTTCACCTTTTACATTGCAATTCAACCTGTTGACAGCCTCTCTTCACTATATGTTGCCTCTGTTTGTAAGCCTGATCTTCAGCACTGTTATCCATCTTTCCTACAATACTTCTTGCATTGAAATTTAGGCAGTTTAGAACACTAGTTGCCCCATTCTCAACATTTTGATTCCTAACTTTGTGATCTTACCAACATATGCCTGTACAAACTCTCCACTGACTATACCCCTGCAGCTCTAGTTTAGCATTTTGGAGAGGGAGGGAGAGCAGCCAGATGAATTGGTATATATTAAAACCAAAGATATAGGAAGGAAAAGCAATGAGGTCCTGAAGAGAGAATTTAGAGAGCTAAAGAGAAAGCTGAGAAGCAGGACATCCAGGGTAGTAATTTCTGGATTGCTATCTGTGCCATACGCCCGTGAGGGTATAAACAGGGTAATTTGGCAGATAAATGCGTGGCTGAGAAGTTGGTGCCAGGGGCAGGGCTTCAAATTCTTTGATCATTGTGATCTCTTCTGGGGGAGGTACAAAAGGGATGGATTGCACCTGAACCTGAGAGGCAGGCAGATACTCTCGGAGGCAGATTTGTTAGAGATGTTGGGGAGAGTTTAAGCTAATTTGGCAGAAGCATGGGAACTGGAATGAAGGGACTCACGATTGGATGGATGGTAAAAAAAAATAAAGATAGCATGCAGTCAGACTGTCAGAAAAGGCAGGCAGATGATAGGACAAAATTGCAGGGTGAGTACCAGTGCATTGCACATGTAGAACCAAAAAGCATTGCAAATACAGTACTCAAAGTGTTATATCTCAATGCAGAGTATAAGAAGTAAGATGGATGACCTGTTGCACTATTACAGACTGATGGGTATGATACCGAACTGTGGCTGAAGGATGGCTGTAGTTATCCAATGTTACACATTGTATCACAGGGATGGGAAGGTAGTCAGAGGGGGTAGCATGACTCTGCTGGTAAAGAATGTCATCAAATCATTAGAAAATTGTGACACAGGGATCAGAAGATGTAGAATTTTTGTGGGCTGCGTTAAGAAACCGCAAGGGTAAAAGGACCCTGATGGCAGTTTATACAGACCTCCAAACAATAGCTGGGATGTGGACTATAGATTACAATGCGAAATAGAATAGGTGAGTCAAAAGGGCAATGTTATGATAGTCGTGGGAAATTTTAACATGCAGGTTGATTGGGAAAATCAGGCTGGCAATGAATCCCAAGACAGTGAATTTGTTGAAACCCTATAAGATGGCTTCTTAGAGCAGTTGGTCATTGAGCCTATTAAGGGATCAGCTATACTAGATTGGGTGTCATGTAATGAAACGGAGACAATTAGGGAGCTTAAGGTAAAGGAACCCTTAGGAGGCAGTGATCACAATATGATTGCATTCAACTTGAAATTTGATCGGAAGAAAGGAAAGTCTGACGTAGCAGTAGTTCAGTGGAGTAAAAGAAATTACAGTGGTATGAGAGAGGAGTTGGCCAAAATAAATTGGAAGGAGATGCTGCAGGGAGGACAGCAGAACAGCAATGGCTTGGGTTTCTGGGGAAAATGAAGGTGGTGCAGGATAGATGTATTCCAAAAACAAAGAAATACTCAAATGGCAAGATATTACAATTTCTGCTGACAAGGGAAGTCAAAGCTAATGTAAAAGCAAAAGAAAGGGCATACAACAAAGCAAAAAAAAAATGGGGAAGATAGAACATCAGAAAGCTTTCAAAAACCTACAGAAAGCAACTAAAAGAATCATTAGGACAGGCAAGATGAAATATGAAAGCAATCTAGTAAATATCAAGGTGGATAGAAAAAGCTTTTTCAAGTATATAACAAATAAAAAGAGATGAGAGTGGATATAGGACCGGAGAAATAATAACAGGGTGCAAGGAGATGGCAGATGAACTAAATGAATATTTTGCATTAGTTTCACTGTGGAAGACACCAGCAGTGTGCCAGATGTTGAAGGGGTGTGAGAGAAGAGAAGTGAGTGCAGTTGCTATTACAAGGGAGGTGCTGCTCAAAAAGCAGAAAGACCTAAAGGTACATAAGTCACCCGGACCAGATGAACTGTACGCTAGAGTTCTGAAAGAGGTAGTAGTAGAGATTGTGGAGGCATTAGTGATGATCCATCAAGAATTATTGAACTCTGGCATGGTTCTAGAGGACTGGAAAATTGTAAATGTCATTCCACTCTAAGATAGGAGGGAGGTAGCTGAAAGGAAATTATAGCAGTGGATAGGAAGATTTTGGAGTCAATTGTTAAAGATGAGTTTATGGAGTACTTGGTGACACAGGACAAGATAAGACAAAGTCAGCATGCTTTCTTTCAGGGAAAATCTTGCCTGACGACCTCCTTGGAATCCTTTGGGAAGATTACAAGTAGGATAGAGAAGTAGATACAGTCGATGTTGTATATTTGGATTTTCAGAAGGCCTTTGACAAGGTGCCGTACATGAGGCTGCTTACTAGGTTAAGAGCCCATGGTATTACAGGAAAGTTACTGGCATGGTTAGAGCATTGGCCGATTAGTAGTAGGCAGTGAATGGAAATAAAAGGATCCTTTTCTGGTTGGCTGCTAGTGACTAGTGGCGCTCCGCAGGGTTCATTGTTGGGACTGCTTCTTTTTATGCTAAATATCCCAATGACTTAGATGATGGAATAGATGGCTTTGTTACCAAGTTTGCAGATGATACGAAGATTGGTGGAGAGGCAAGTAGTGTTGAGGAAACAAGGCGGCTGCAGAAGAACTTAGATTAGGAGAATGGGCAAGAAAGTGGCAAATGAAGTACAATGTTGGAAAATGCATGGTCATGCACTTTGCTAGGAGAAATAAATGTACAGACTATTTTCTAGAAGGGGAGAAAATCCAAATGTACGGTGTTTCTTCTTTGTTATGTTAAATTTAAAATAGCTTCTTTGTTATGTTAATCTTCTAAACTGCTGCGTATGTGGAATAAAATGGCTTCTATGTTATGTTAAATGCTGAGAAAGTCTCTAGCTAGACATTTGCTTGGGTTAATACAGACAACAGGGTGCTATTAGCCAATGGGTGACAATGTTATTCTTTCTTGGGGTGATAATGCTGTCTCATATGACTGGGAAGGATGGGCTTTTGGTGGGGAGCCGGACGAGAGACCGGGAGGACGGCGGACCTGTGGGAAGCGGATGAGAGACCGGGAGGACGACGGATCTGAGGGAAGACTCTGGTCGATCACTCTGGGTGGTCCCGAGCCGCGAGTCGACAGGGTCCGGGTGGTCCTGAAGAAATTCCTGAGCTCCAACTTGCGCACGAAGAACTTGGAACTTTGATAAGTCTGGCGCCTTTTCCATTCCCTTTTCCTGTATTGAACTTATATTAATTTCATAGACTTAGGAATACCTATAAAGTGTACTTGGTAAAACGTACTGTGTGTGCTGGCTGATGATTGCTGTTTGAAACTGATTTCGGTGGCAGTGGTACACAACCGGAAGCGTACAGGCAGGCGCCGGACGGGATTTCCCCGAGATATATACAAGCCAATACAGCTGAGCGTGACACAAAAATCTGAGATGGGAGTCTTTGTAGAAAACACCCTGAAGATTAACTTCCAGGTGAGTCAGTGGTGAGGAAGGCAAATTAAATGATAGCATTCATTTCAAGAGGTTTGGAATACAAGCGCAGGGATGTGATGCTGAGTCTTTACAAGGCACTGATAAGGCCTCACCTTGAGTATTGTGACCAGCTTTGGGCTCCTTATATAAAAGATGTGTGGCATTGGAGAGGGTTCAGAGGAGGTTCACAAGGATGATTCCAGGAATGAAAGGGTTATCATGTGAGGAATGTTTGATGGCTCTGGGCCTGTACTTGCTGGAATTTAGGAGGGTGAGGGGGGAGGAACTCATTGAAACCTTTTGAATGTTGAAAGGTCTAGATAGAGTAGATGTGGAAAGAATGTTGCTCATGGTTGGGGAGTCTAGGACAAGAGGGCCCATAAAATAAAAGAGCGCCCATTTAAAATAGAGATGAGGAGAAATTTCTTTAGTCAGAGGGTGGTGAATTTGTGGAATCCATTGTCACAGGCAGCTGTGGAGGCTGGGTCGTTAAGTGTATTTGAGGCAGAGATTGATAGGTTCTTGACTGGCCATGGCATCAAAGGTTATGGGGAGAAGGCCAGGGAGTGGGGCTAAGGAGGAAAAAAAAAGATCAGCCATGATGGGATGGCAGAGCAGACTCAATGGGCCAAATGGCCTAATTCTGCTCATATTTCCTATGATCTTAAACTCCACTGTGCAGCATTAACATATCTTCCCAATTGGATATTTGTCCCCCTCCAGTTCACATGCAAATCATCCCTTCTGTGCAGATCCCACCTTCCCTGGAAGAGAGCCCAATGATCCAAAAATCTTATGCCCTCCCTCTTCACCAACTCCTTAGTGACATATTAAACTGTATAATCTTCCTAATGCTGGCATCACTAGCACATGGTATGGGTAACAGTCCTGAGATCACAATCCTGGAGGTCCTGCCCCTTAACTTAGCACCTAACTCCCTATGCAGAACTTTGTCACTCGTCCTACCTATGTCATTGGTATCTCTATAGACCACGATTTAAGGCAGAGGCTGATAAATTGTTGATTGGTCAGGGCATGAAGAGTTACAGGAAGAAAGCAGGAGATTGGGTCTGAGAGGAAAATTGGATCAGCCATGATGAAATGACAGAGCAGACGCAATGAGCCAATTGGCCTAATTCTGCTCCTATATCTCACGGTCTAAGCCTGACTGCTCTCTACATCCAAGTCTTTCTGCCACTTGGATGATTTCACACATGATATATTTTCAGATACAAATGATCTAAAAGCTTCTGGAGATAAAGTTCCCAGATACCCACAATTAATGCTGTGAAATTGATTCTTTGAGCATACAAATCTCCCAACTTTTAACAGATGAGCTATCTGATGTTCTAAGTGATAGAATCAATCTTATCTATAAGCTTCCTTGAACTAAATAACTTAGCCAATGTTGTCCGGTTTGAAACAAGTCAATCAACATAACCCATTTGTCTTGCGCTGCATCTTGAGCAGTCAGCCCAGGTGCTGTTGGCCAGCGTGCTTTGTTTTATAGACTGTACTGTTGGTTTACAAAGTCGTTCTTTGACCTCAGACTGATTATTGTCTGCTATTTATATGAAAGAAACTGAAGACTGATTCCCATTTACAACGAGAAGCTGACCAAAGAATATTGGTTGGAAGTTTAATTTACTTAAAAACAACTCTGATCTCTCCAAGGGTCAGCTAACATGTTAGAAAGCTGAGCTTGGCAAAAAGACCCCATGACTCTGGACAGTGAAGACGCATCATAAGACACATTTAGTTTTAGAGGAATTATGTCTTATGCTTACCTATACCAAAAACAGCAGCCTCTGCAGGTAGCTATTATAAAAGTGATGAGAAATTAGCCAAAATACAGGAGAAAATATGAAGACACAGCCCTGAGCTTGCTTCAGTCTCAGCTCAAAAGAAAAGCCATCAAATTTGCTGGATGACATGGCCTAGGCTTGCTTTGGTAATCAAACAGTAACATTCATTGCAAACATAAATGTTATCTTAACTGAAACTCCTGTGGGTCACCTTTACCTTTCAATGTATACTTTAAAAATCTTCCAATTCTCTTAAGGAACTTCTAATGTCAAATATCTTTTTGACATTGTCAACCTTTGACGTCAAGTTAATGGCACAATTCACAGTGATTATTAATGACCAATAGAGTCATCTCTTGTTACGCTAATAACACGATTTTTCTGTAAATCTAACTGCAGCTGACTAAAGTCTAGGGCGCAGGCCCCTAGGCTGAGATATGGTACAGTGCTGCTGTCACGCTGTTCCAATAAACCAGGTTTGATTCTGATTTTGAATGCCTTCTTTAGAGAATTGCTTAGACTCTGAGATCAGTTTCCTCGTGGACAATCTGATTTTTGTCCACATTCCAAAAAAACTGTGTAGGTGAATTAACTATGGTAAAATTGCCCCTAGTGTAGATGGGAGAATCCACAGGCGTGTGGAAGTGAGTTGATGTACACATGTGAGAGAATGGTTACAAGGGAATAAGTGGGGTAATGGAATAGTTGAGAGAGTTCTGACAGCCAGTATAAATTTTATGGCTCAAATGGCCTCCTGAATTGAGAATCTAAATCTGCAGACCATTTTGAGGGAAAAATCAAAATTTCAGTGAGCTAGAAAGAGCTTGCACTATTTATGCGTGCCCAACATAATGAGACAGTGTGATGGTGAATTCATTGTGATTAAATAGCAATTTGTTATTTCTGATCTTAAACCACTGGGAACATGCTTAAACATCTGAACAGTACTGAGACCGTAATGTACCTTCCAATTTGAAACTATCATGGTTATCGCTTTGGTGGCTGGGGTGGGGGTGGGGATGCAGACTCAAATCCTGATTGCAATGAAGACGATGTAAACATACTTACACCACTTGCATCAACTTGATTTATTCACTTATTGAGCCTTTCTATAAGCCATCATTTAGGTCACAGATTCCCACAGAATCACAATTAATGACCTCATTACAGAAAGGAAGGAAATGGAAAGGCTAAATGATTAACCAAATTAAAGTCCCAGTCATTTCCCCAAGAACTGTGCCATTCACAAACTAGCAACATCACTGTAAATCAGGTGGCTTTACATCATGGTGAAAAGCTGAAACCTCTCTGCATGAAGAATTCCTCATTGGATCTCATTTACTTTTTTCTAGGTTTATACTGCAAAATAATTTGTTGATCATCTATATAAATAATAAAGAGAGTCACACCTAGTTTGATTGCCACTGATGAATACAAGTCTGCTGATACTGTTAGGATGATGCGATCTTACCTTACACATTCCATAGTCTGTGAGTTTTATGTGTCCTTCAGAATCCAGCAGGACATTGTCAAGTTTCAAATCTCTGTAAATTATCCCATGTTCATGAAGGTAGTTTAACGCCAGACTGATCTCTGAAGAGTAAAATCTGCCATAAATGAGAAAAAAGGCTCATCTTTTCCAGACAGGAAAAACATAGAAGAAGTGACAACATACAGCTACAGGTCAGTTTCAGTTTTCCATCTCAAATTTTCTAAACCAGTCAAAAAAAAAACTCTGCAGTAGATTCAATCTTTTCCCTGGAGACTCATGTTGAAATTAATAAATGGCTATACTTTGTCTTTCATATTCTTTCTTTATCCTAAAAACACTGAGGGGCTCAGGTGACTGGGAAGCGAAGGACCAGGGAGACGTGAAAGGGCACAAAGGGAAAGAGGGGCAGAGGGGGTCAAATTTTACAGTGAGAGGGATTCACAATGCTTTTCACCCACTGCAGTGACTAGCGGGGTACCTGAAGGCTTGGTGTTGGGACCGCAGCTATTTACAATATACATTAATGATTTAGATGAAGGGATTAAAAGTAACATTAGAAAATTTGCAGATGACACAAAACTGGATGGCAGTGTGAAATGTGAGGAGGATGTTATGAGAATGCAGGGTAACTTGGACAGGTTGGGTGAGTGGGCAGATGCAGTTTATTGTGGATAAATGTGAGGTTATCCATCTTAGCGGCAAGAACAGGAAGGCAGATTACTATCTGAATGGTGTCAAGTTAGGAAAAGGGGAAGTACAACAAGATCTAGGTGTCTTTGCTCATCATCACTGAAAGTAAGCATACAGGTACATCAGGCAGTGAAGAAAGCTGATGGCATGTTGGCCTTCATAACAAGGGGAGTTGAGTATAGGAGCAAAGAGGTCCTTCTGTTGTTGTACAGGGCCCTGGTGAGACCACACCTGGAGTATTATGTGCAGTTTTGGTCTCCAAATTTGAGGAAGGATATTCTTGCTATTGAGGGAGTGCAGCATAGGTTCACAACGTTAATTCCTGGGATGGCAGGATTGTCATTTGTTGAAAGATTCGAGCAACTGGGCTTGTATACACTGGAATTTAGAAGGATGAGAGGGGATCTGATGGAAACATATAAGATTATTAAGGGATTGGACACGCTAGAGGCAGGAAACATGTCCCCGTTGTTAGGGAGTCCAGAACCAGAGGCCACAGTTTAAGAACAAGGGGTAGGCCATTTAGAACGGAGTTGAGGAAAAACTTTTTCACCCAGAGAGTTGTGGATCTGTGGAATGCTTTGACTCAGAAGGCAATGGAGGCAAATTCTCTGGATGCTTTCAAGAAAGAGTTAGATAGAGCTCTTAAAGATAGTGGAGTCAAGGAATACGGGGAGAAGGCAGGAACGGGGCACTGATTGTGGATGATCAGCCATGATCACAGTGAATGGCAGTGCTGGCTCGAAGGGCCGAATGGCCTACTCTTACACCTATTGTCTATTGCCTCCTCAACCACACTGTCCACAAAACAGCCAGCTTGCTATCAATATAGTAAATCCAGGGATGGGGCAGCCCTTTGTCAACGAAATAAAGATGCCCAGAATTATCAATAAACCAAATCAAAAGTCAGAAACAAGATTCAACATGATCTAATGATGCTTCAAGCAATATATTTACTTCATCTAGTTACATATATTGAATAATCATTTTCAAATTCCAAGACATCTGATACCATTGAGTTTGCTGCCTGCATATTTTCAAACAATGTAACAGGAAGAAATAATTTGGCCTAATTGATCTACTTACCTGGCATGCTCTTCTGGAAGCTTTCGTTGCCTCTGCATATGAAACATCAGATCTCCACCGTTCACATATTCTATGACAAAAAACAGCCTGGAAGCAAATCATTTAAATTAGCTGTTGAACTAGTACCAATTGCTGAATTTGAAAGATAAATAACCATCAGCCATTTATTTTTATGAATATGTTGCTCTGTTCACCCAGAAAAAGAAAGAATGCAGCAGTTGACCTCCAGTCCCTTCGTGCACTTCCGGCCCTCAGGTTTATTATCACTGATGTGTCGTATTCTGTTAAATCTGTGGAGTAGTTGGCACCTAACATCTAAACAATCCCAAATGAAGTTTGGGACCTGGAATAATTGGGCACTCTTGGACACCCTAATGGCAGAAGGGCGTATGCCACAAACAACTTGCCCACTGTGATGACCATCACCCACTACACCATCTGGGTTAAAGCTTGCAGATGGTTAACAGGATCGATCGGTCACCAAAAAAAGCTGCAAATATGGCATGGAAGCTCATCATTCTCAAACACTTGGGCTTTCAGAGGAAGAAATCTACCTTAATATTCAAGTACCACTGGGACCTGAGGAGTGCCAGATTAGTGAAAATGCCGAATTACAGAAGGATCGCATTAAGCATAATCAGTGCCAGATTATCGAAGGAACTGAATTACAGGCAGTCAGATTAGTGAAGGTCGACTGTTTTCACAGTAACAGCAATTTTGAAAGTTCAATTAAAATACAAAGCATAGACCCCTTGTTAGACATTGGAAATTCAGCACAAACAAATCATTTGCCTGTGCTGTTTGTACTCAAGATAATTAAAGCCGGCGAAGCAAATCTGAGATAGGAAGTCTGCACTTCTCCCCTATACTCCCAACGTAAGTCCACATGCAAAGCAGATGTCCCAGAGGGAGTGCTTACTTGGAGTGGAAAGTCTGCACTGCAGCCTACAGTTCATAGATCTATCCCACGGAAATCTAGGACAAGACTATGAGCTTAGAGTTTTAAACTAGGCCTTTTAGCACTAACATTAGGAAATATTTTCAAGTGGAAGCTGGGATCCCTTTGACAATTGATGCTAATCAATTGATATCTGCCACAAATCTGATTTTTAATCTCCAACTGCTGAACTGGCTAGAGACGCTAAATTGGCTACACTTCTCATCCTGTTTCTTCTTTCATTAAAGCATTCTGTCCAATGTATTATTAGTTTTTTTTGTGCACAGCAGTAATAGAATCAAAGGAAGAATTGTAGATATGGCATAAATCCACTCTGATCGGCAATGCTTATGCAGTGTTGCTAGAAAGTTTGTGAACCCTGTAGAATTTTCTCTATTTCTGCATAAATATAACCTAAAATATGATCAGACCTTCACGCAAGTTCTAAAACTAAATGAGAACCCAATTAAATAAATATCTCTAAAAACATTATACTTGTTTATTTATTTATTGAAAAAAATGATCCAATATTACATGCATTTGTTGGAAAAAGTATGTGAACCTTTGCTTTCAGTAACTGTGTGACTCCCTTGTATAGCAATAACTTCAACCAAACGATTCCGGTAACCATTGATTAGTCTTGCACATCGGCTTGGAGGAATTTTAGGCTATTCCTCCTTACAAGACTACTTCAACTCAGGGATATTGGTGGGCTTCCTTGCATGAACCGCTTGCTTCAGGTCCTTCTACATTTCTATAGAATTAAAGTCAGGACTTTGACTCAGCCATTCCAAAACATAAATTTTCTTCTTTTTAAGCCGTTCGGTCATTGAGTTACTTTTGTCTTTTGGATCTCTGTCTTGTTGCATTACCCAACTTTTATTAAGCCTCAAAAGTGATGGACTGCTTCCCTAACATTCTCCTGTAAAATATCTTGATACAATTTTGAATTCATTGTTCCCTTAACGATTGCAAGCTGTCCAGGCCCTGGGGCAGTAAAGCAGCCCCAAACCATAATGCTCCTCCCAACATGCTTCACAGATGGGATGAGGTTTTGGTGTTAGTGCGCAGTGCCCTTGTTCTTCCAAACATAGCAATATACTCTTCTGTCAAAAAGTTCAAGTTTTGTCTCATCTGTCCATAGAACACTGTCCCAGAAACATTGTAGAACATCCAGGTAGCCTTTTGCAAACTTCAGATGTGCAGCAATGTTTTTATTTGAAGAGCAGTGGTTTCCTCCGCAGTGCCCTTCTATGAGCATCATTGTTGTTAAGTATTTTTCTTATAATGGACACATGAACAGAGACTTTTAGCAAGTTCCAGAAATTTCTGCAGATCTTTGGCTGTTATCCTTGGGTTCTTTTTCACCTCCTTCAGCATTGCATGTGGTGTGATCTTTGCAGGATGCCCACTCTTAGCAAGAGTAGCAACAGTACTAAATTTCCTCCATTTGTAGACAATTTATCTTACTGTGGAATGATAAATATTCATGTCTTTAGAAATGCTTTTGTAGCCTTTTACAGCTTCATGCATCTCTACAATTCTTCTTCTAAGGTCCTCTGAAAGTTGTTTAGATCAAGGTATGGTGCACATAAAACAGATCTGTCTTGAGAAGAGCAGGCTGTGTCAGTAACCTGATTTTGTGTGTCTTTTTTTTATAAGGCAGGGCACCTCTACAATCCATCTCATTGACTGGAACACATGACTTCAAATAGCTTTTGTAGAAGGCATTACCCCAGAGGTTCACATACTTTTTCCAACAAGTAAATATAATATTAGATTATTTTTCTCAATAAATAAATGAAGTATAATTTTTTTGGTGCTATTTATTTAATTGGGGTCTCTTTATCTAGTTTTAGGACATGTGAAGATCTGATCATATTTTATGTCATACTTATACAGAAATTTCTACAGAGAAAATTCTACAGCTTTCACAAACTTTCTGGGACCACTGTAAAACAACAGTTCTGGGCCACCCAATACATACAATTGAGTTCAAACATTCTGATTTCGATATTCCCCTTAAAAATTTGGTGATTGAATTGTTCAAGTAATATATCCTATGTAATCTTCATGAGCAAATAGTTTTGTGATTTGCTAACGGAAACATTTTGAAATAAAGATGAATACAAATTTATACTTAGGTTACCATTACACAGCCAGATAGAATATTTCATTCAAAGTGCAATGAAGCCAGGGAATTGGTTATTGAGGAAGCTGGCTGTTTTAACTATATTGATATTACAGAAATAGAATGGAGAAGCTTCAATTTTGGTTAGCCATTCCTCAAAATCAAAAACTGTTGCTAAACTATGAAGATAAAATCACAAATAGAGAAAAAGGCTTCCTGAAACATAGATGTAAAAGGTGGAGCAACACACACAAAATGCTGGAGTAACTCAGCAGGTCAAGCACCATCTACAGGAATGAATAGTCGACATTTCAGGCTGAGACTCTTCATTAGGACTGGAAAGGAAGGGGGGAAGATGCCAGAATAAGATGGGTGGTGGTGGTGGTGGGGGTGGGGGGGGGGAAGAACAAAGACAAGTTAGAATGTGATAGGCGAAACCAGGTTGGGGCAAGGGGTTGGGATGAAGCAGGGAGGTGATAGCTGGAAAAGGGAAAGTCTAGAAAAGAAGGATTCTGATAGGAGAGGAGAGTGGACCATGGGAGTTAGGGAAGGAGGAAGAACAGAAGGGGAGGTAATAGCCAGAGAGGGATAAGAGGGACAAGGCCAGAATGGTGGATAGAATGGTTGGGGGGGGGGGGGTGGAAATAAAAGATATATATATCTGAAGTTGGACAGATCAATGTTTCTGCTATCACGTTGGAGTCTATCCAGACAGAATATGAGGTGCTGTCCTCCATCCCAAGAATGGCCTCATCATGGCAAAAGAGAAGGCCATGCCCCGACATGACGGAACGGGAATAGGGATAGGAATTAGAATGGTTGCCCACCAAGAAACTTGCAATTTCTGTCTCCATCTCTGGAGACAAACTATCTACCGATATTTTTGAAAAACATGGTTATCTTGACTATACCTCTTCCCACCCTGTCTCCTTTCCCTCTTTCTCAGTTCCTTAATCTCCATTCCATCTGTTCCCAGGATGAGGCTTTCTTTTCCAGAACATCAGAGATGTCCTCTTTCTTTAAAGGATGGGGTTTCTCTTCCTCCACAATTGATGCTGCTTCACCTGCTTCTCCTCCATTTCTCAGACAATCGCATTCATCCCATCTTCCTGCTACTCAACAGGGATAGTGTTCCTATTTGTCCTCACCTACCATCCCAAGAGCCACAACATCCAACTTCTGCAATCTTCACTGAGACCCTAGCACCAAATGCATCTTTACCTCCCTCCCCACTCTTTGCTTCCTGTAGGAACCAACCTCTCCATGATTCCCTTGTCCATTCATCCCTCCCCACGAAACTCCCTCCTGGCATGTATCCTTGTAACTGACAGAAATTCTCCACCTGCCATTCACCTCCTCGCATTCAGGGCCTCAAACAGTCCTTCCAGATGAGACAATATTTCACCTGCAAATCTGCTGGAGACATCGAATGTATCCAGTACTCTGGATGCAGCCCCCTCTTCATTGATGAAACACAACATAACTTGGGGGATCGCTTTGTCAAATGCCTCCACTCCATCCGCAAAAAGTGTAATTTCCCAGTGGCCAACCATTTTAATACCTATTCCGATTCTTATTCTGAGATGTCTGTCCATGATTACCTCTTCTACCATGATGAAGCCATTCTTAGGTAAGAGGAACAAAACCTCATATTCTAGCTGGGTAGCCGCCAAACTTGGCATAAGCAACGATTTCTTCAACTTTTGATAATTTATTTGCACCCACCTTCCCCATTTCCTCTTCCCTATTCCCCATAAGGGCCTCTTACTTCTTTCTCCTCGCCTGTCAATAACCTTCCACTTCTGCCCTTCTTCCTTTCCTTTTTCCCATGGTCCCCCCTCCTATCAGATTCTTTCTTCTCCAATCCTTTGTGTTTTCCACCTATCACTTACTTACTTCATTTCGCCTCTCCTCCACCCACCTGACCTCACCTATCACTTTTTAGCTTGTCCGCCTCCTCCTTCCCCACCTTCTTGTTCTGGCATCTTCCCCCTTTCTTTCTAGTCCAGATGAAGAGTCTCAGCCCGAAATGTTTGCCCTTTATTCCTTTCCATAGATTATGCCTGACCTGCTGAGTTCCTCTAGTATTTTGTTTTTTTATTTATTTAGAGATACTACACAGAATAGGACCTACTGGCCTTTTGAGCCACACTGCCCACCAATCCCAGATAACCCAGATTTAACCCTAATCTAACGACAAGACAATTTACGATGACCAATTAACCTACCCGGCATCCCTTTAGACTGTGTGAGGGAACCAGAGGATCCAGAGAAAACCCATGCCTTCCACAGGTAGGACATACAGAGACTCCTTACAGAGAATGCCAGGATTGAGTTCTGAACTCTGACACCCGAGCATTACACTAACTGTTACTCTACTATGGCGTGTTGCTCTGGATTTCCAGCATCTGCACTACCTTTGTGTTTATCTAAAAGGTAGTTGTGACTTCACTTTATATATTCAGACTACAGCAATGCCAGCACAACATTTAGAATGGTATCCCACCTGCTCTCAGTCTGGAAGCAGGAATGCAGTCCTACCAGAAAAGGGTGATTTGATGCCTGCTCAAACACATGCTTTTCTGTCTGCACCCAATCTATATCCTGCAAAAATAAACCAAACAATTTGTATTTCACTTGCAACCAAGAATAAATTGTCAGAAAAGTAGTTTTTCAAATATCTCAGCCCAAAACAATATTAATGGGGCTCAATGACACAAATTAAATTTTAGACTGATAATAAAGTGCATGAACCTATTAAAAGGTAGACCACATCAAATTACAAATCAAACACAAAATAAAACACATAAGGTGTAAATCAAAAGCTACTGAATACAAATCTTAAAAATGCCAGAATTAATATCAACAAAAATATTTATGTACTTTAACATTTCTGCATAGGAATTAAAACATTGGATAGAATTTAACAGCAATGTGATAACAAGAAACAAAGATCACAATGAATGCAAGAATTAAGAAACACAGCAGTCATAAAAAGGTGGAAGGTGTAATCCCACGGCTGACATTTCCTTCATGTTCTTTTATGTAACATCATGAAATCTACTCCAAGTGGCAGGAACTCCAACACTCACTCTCGACACTAACCAAAGTAAAGCTGTTTGCTTGACTGGTTCCCATCCCTCACCAGCACAGTGTGGCTGAGTGCATACTACCTAGAAAATGCAGTGCAAGTTTATGCCCTCTTTATTCTGACTGCCATTCCCAAAAACACCAGGAACAGGAAGGGCAATAACTACATGGAAACATAGCCATCTCTGGGTTATGCCCCAAGCACACATCACCCTGACTAGCAAATATATCACTCTTTGTTCATTTCTTGTTGGACCCCCTCCTCCTTCTCTACGTCCTATGCTCCACTCTCCTCTGTCAGATTCCTTCTTCTTCATCCCCTTACTTGTTCTAACTCTTACCTCCCAGCTTCTCACCAAACCCACTCCCCCGCCCACCTTCCCCCTTATCTGGTCTCACCAATCACTTGCCTGCTTGTACCCCTTCCCCTCCTCCAGCTTCTCATTCTGGATTCTCCCCTCTTCCTTTCCAGTCCTGATGAAGGGTCTCAGCCCAAAATGTCGACTGCTTATTCCCCTCTGTAGATGCTGCCTAACCTGTTGAGTTCCTCCAGCATTTTGTGTGTGTGTGTGTGTGTGTGTGTGTGTGTGTTGCCATGGCAATCCAGGATCTACAGATCTCGCGTTTACTATTTGCTCATTGCTGCTGGGTGCAAAATATGCATCTATCTTTCAACACTAGGGTAGAAGGAATGCAGCAGTTCAAAGCATGGCCCACTACAGTGGAGGTGGATTTTTAAAAAAAATATTCATTATACGATGTGTTAGTTGCAGAACATGGCCCACTACAGGTGGGCATTGGACTGCAACTCACATATCTCCCAAAATGAATAAAGTTTAAAAAATTCACCTCCACTGTAAACACCAGACAGAAGATGATTATGTGCTCTAGATTATGGATGGGAGTAAGAGGGTCATACCCATGGATGCTATTTACATAATAGAAAAAATGTATGAAATTTCCATCAAGTGCAGCAAAATAAACATTTTTTGCATTTGCTTGAAACCTATTACATCTCTTGAATGAGACCTATCAAGTTTGCAATCAATTGTTTAAAAAAAATCAAACTAGATCTTTCACTATCCTCAGCTCTGCATGCTTTCCCTTACTTCACCACAATGCATCAAACCAGAGATGATTCAGTACCCACAAGCGCTTCACAGAATCTGGTGATCAGCAGATGAAGCCTTAACTTGAATTTTCCATTTCATTTGCTCCTGCCATATTAAAAAGCATTTGCACATTGCCAAACTGATTGGGAATTTGGGAAGGAAATTAAATAAAGACATTAAATTAAGATTCAAGATTCAAAGATTCAAAAAACTTTATTGTCATTCTAACCATACATCAGCTCTGCAGGGCAGAATGAGACAGCGTTTCTCAGGCGCAGTGCAATCATAACATAACAAACGCAACACTAAATAATAAACATAACAATAAATAGTAAAACACAACAGCCACATGTCAGTTAAAATCAGTTATAAGTGTCCAGTGCAAGTTAAAAGTGTCCAAAGCAGAGTCAGGTGGAGCAGCTATTTAGCAGTCTGACTGCCTGTGGGAGGAAGTTGTTTAGTAGCCTTGTGGTTTTAGTTTTGATACTCCTGTAACGTTTGCCTGATGGCAGAAGAACAAACAGTTCATGGAGAGGGTGTGAGGGGTCTTTAATGATGGACCGTGTCTTCTGGAGGCATCGACTCTGAAAGAGGTCTTGGACAGAAGAAGACCTCATGCTAACCATGCAGTTGCTCTTTCTCTATCAAATTGGTACCCAAAAGAGGTGACCCATATAACCACGAACACCCTATTCTCAGTGACCAATACAAATTTTAACCGTATAGCTCCCTGAAACTGGCAACACAGGTTGACAGGGTGGTTAAGAAGGCATATGGCATGCTCACCTTCATTAGTCGAGGCACTGAGTTCTAAAGTCAGGAAGTTAAAGTGTGTTATAGCTTTATAAAACTCCAGTTAGGCCACATCTGAAGCAACACATACAGTTCTGGTCACCCCATTACATGAAAGATGTCAAGCTCTGGAGAGGGTGCAGAAGAGGTCTACCAGGATGTTGCCTGGATGAGAGGGCAAACACTATAATGAGAGATCAGACAAATTTGGGTTATTTTCTCCTGGAGCAGAAGAGGTTGAGGGGAAATCTGAAAGAGGTTTATAAGATTATGAGAGGCATAAGGAGAGTAAACGGACAACATCTTTTCCTTAGGGTTGGAATGTCTCATATCCAAGGCAATGCACTGAAGGCAAGAGAGGGCTAAGTTCGAAAGAGATGTGAGGTGCAGGTTTTTTTAAACATAGTCTAGTGGGTGCTTGGAATGCACAGTCTGAGGTGGTGGTGGAGGCAGATGTGTTACAGACCTTTAAGAGACTTTTAGATAGACACTTGAATGTGAGGAAAGAGGTGGGATATGAACATTGTGTAGGCAGAAAGGATTAGTTTAGTTGGCTATTTGATTACTAATTTAATTGGTTCGGCACAACAATGTGGACCAAAGGACCGGTTCTATGTTCTATGTATGGGAAAGGGACTTCTTTCTTTTGCAAATGCAAAAATTTGAAGTGTCTCTTGAACATCATTCCAATACCCAGTGAAGTTGGCCTACTTAGTATTCACTTTCACACTATACCATGGAAGCTCAACTATTGTGCTCTGTGTCAGTATTTTAACAGCTTGGAGGCTGGTAGGAAAACTGAATAATTTACAAAGAGTGAAAAGAACAGAACCCATGCAGATAGTAACACTTTTCAGTACAAGTTATTTGAATGGGAGTTTTCTCATGGCCAAAATGCTGTCTAGAAACGCAGCATGTTTCTCAGCTTTAAAGAGATACACTGGGCATATCGCCACTATGTCCTTGGTAATTTTGATCCTTGGCATTTTTGCAAGGCGATTCCAAGACATGCACAAAACCTCCTTTCTTTGCATAAGTGACATTGGCAAGCTAGTGAGCTTCAGATTTATTCCACAAGAAACTTATAAAAATTTACTGTAGTGTGGGAAAAGTTCAAGTCTTAACACCCAAGTTATGAAATGTTATCAATTCTCAAATTGACTGCAGCGTGACCCAGTATTTCTTACCTCATCATCGTTAACTAGCTCCTTTTTCACAACTTTCATTGCATAAATGCGCTCCGTCTTTTTCAGTCGGACAAGAAGAACTTTGGCATAGCTGCCTCTCCCAATCACACGGATTAAATCGAAGTCAGCAACACCCAAACTGGAGGGAGCTTTCCCACTTTCCCTGCTGCTCATGGCCTGTCGTTGGGGGCGGGGGGGGGGGGGACAGCAGACACAAGGTTAACACGCTCTTAAAAGCAGCAAGAATATTCATTTGAACAAGGCTCCACATGCAAGGAAATAGTGGCAGGGGAGGGGGTCAGAAGGTGAATTTGGTGGTCTCTTACAGCAAAACTCATCTAAATTTCCAACATGTATTCTGAGTACTGGCAGCCTCGGCCAGTGTAATTCTAAGTCCCAATCTTCTTCCTAACCAACAAAAACACACAGCTTTTTAATCTTAATCTCACTATTCCTTGGCTACTTAGTTGACCCAGCATGACTATGGTGGTGAATCTACAAGTGATATGTGTATCTGGAGATATCAACATGTTGTAAACATGATCCAAACTTTAGCTCATACTTTTCTACTAAACAGAAATAATCCTTTGCAAATTTTAAAAAAACAGCTAAATTTATGCAGTGTCATTAACAACCTTGTCAAACCTTTTGAAGCACAATATAATCTTTACATGAAAACTTAACAAAACTCTTGATTTCATTTAATTATCAAAATGAAATTCCTTGTCCATTATATGCCCTGAGACACTGAGTTACTGAAGGACCCTCTTTGAAAACACTTAATTGATGTACCTTGGTACAATTTACAGTAAAAAACGACCATTATATATTAAAGTTGTTGCTACATATGTCTTTATTTACTTATCACCAGAACAGAGAAACCAACCAAACATTTTTTCTTAATGATTTTTGTCTGATTTATTTCTGCATTAATGACATTGTCAGATAATAGCAAGGTAAGGATACTGACTTTTTCCAGAATCAGAATCAGGTTTATAATCACTGGCATATGTCACAAAATTAGTTGTTTTACAGCAGCAGTACAGGATTCCCTCATATAGGGCTGACAGAGTTTACAACTCCCTTTACAATTAACAAGTTCATCTCAGAAGCACAGCACACAGAGTTCACTGGCCTAATTATCTTACAAATATTCATGTTTTCTATTCCTTTCAATGTAAAAGAACTATAAAGCTCCACTGGCCCCAAACCCAAGTCCAATGCTAAATTAAGGGAGTAAGCCACATATCAGTGTCCACCATTCAATGTAATAATGGAGTCATCCTGCACCAGAGAATTTCAGAAGCTAACATAACCCAAAGAGAAACTTCTGCTAAGAATTCGAAACAGCTAACCCCTTTAACTCTGAATATTCCACTAATTTCAGTTTGGAAGTTATTATTGGATATACTTTCATTATCTTATGGGGCAACCATTCCAGATCAAACCAGCCCATAAGATCATTATTTCCACCACTCCCACAACTCTGAGGTTCTTTAACCCATCTTAAATAGGCATTCTCTGGTTACATTTATGAGGGAAACCTGGCATTTCTCTTTACAGGGGTTTAGACATAATATGATGGAGGTTTTACTGGAATAGATAGGAAGAACCTATTCTCAGAAGCAGGAAGGTAAGAAGCCTGAAGTGAATGGCAAAACAAAAGATACAATGTAAACAACTAAGGTATTTTACATAGGGTTAACGTGCTCCAGAATGTGTCTATCTAGTGATAGATACAGATTCAGGATTTGTTTTCCAAAAGGGAACTGTTAAATACATGATTTTAAAAAATTGTAGAGACTTGGGTAATCGAAGATGGGAGTAGCTGGATAGCTCTAGTTGACAGCAGATACCAGCACAAGCCAATTGGCATCTCTCTGGTCAATCTCTTTCTAATTTCTATCAAAAACCTCACTTCCAAAACTCTGCCAGAATTAGATCTCCAATGCAGACATTTAGCCACTAGAAAGTGAAAATTATGTCTCGATATGATAGCAGCATTCAACATGATTACATGATTTTAAAAACACAAGATGCTAACAAGCAATTAAAGCACTGGTCTATACCTCTTTCTCCTCGCCAACATGATCCAGGTTTTCTTGGCTGGAGGATTTGTATGGAATAACTGTACATAATGTGAAATGAGAAATATTATTAATGAAGATTTTTTTAAAAACTTAATTATATACTGGAAAAACATTTTTATCCATTATCTGCAACTATAAAATAGCTAAATAATTTGAGATGTGTTCATGGATGAATTACACTGAGAAGTAATTCAATGCATTACTCCACTGAAACCACCACTAACTAGTCTGGGACCACAGCACATCACAGAATCACTTTTGTTTTTTCATCTTGCTCAAGCTTTCAGGTCTTCTTCCATCAGTTTCTTAAAATTAAAACAACCTCCTTTAAAAAATAATTTTTTGAACTACACTCCTAAACTGAGGAAGTCAATACTTAAAACTATAAGGGACTCAGCTGACACTTTTAAATGCCCCAGCTCAAAACCTATTTACTAACCTTGCTTTTAACTAACAACTTCTGGTCTCTTATTTTCATGTTTGCACTTTATCATTGTAAAGCACTTTGAACTGCAGCGTTTGTATGAAAACTGGTCTATAAATAAGGAATTATTATTATTCACAGCAATAGCTTACAGGACTACCCTCCACTTGCTAAACAAGCACCCTATTGGAATGCAACACAGCATGGTATGTGATAACTCTGATCTTGACAAGAAACTGCAGAGAGTTGTGGACACAGCTCAGCACATCATGGTAGCCAGACTACCCTCCATGGATTTTGCCCATACTTCGCGGTGCCTCAGTACAGCAGCCAACATAAACAAAGACCTACTCACCCCAAACATCCCCTTGTCCCTCCCTGGTTGGGCAAAATATACAGAAGTTGCAAAGGACATGATACAAGGCTCAAGGACAGCTTCTGCCCACTGTTATACAGTACAGTAAGATGGACTTGACTTTAAAATCCATCTTAAGGTTTTGCACATTGTGCACCTACACTGTACTTTCACTACAACCAACACTTCATTCTGCACTGTTATTGTTTTATCTTATATTACTTCAACATAGTGTCATAATGAATTGATTGGTACGAACAGTATGGAAGCTTTTCACTGTATCCCATTACTTGTGACAATAACAAACATTTTGGAGATGGTGATCATAATTCTATCTCCTTTACAATAGCACTGGAGAGAGATAGGAACAGACAAGTTAGAAAAACATTTAATTGGAGTAAGGGGAATTATGAGGCTATCAGGCAGGAAATTGGAAGTTTAAATTGGGAACAGATGTTCTCAGGGAAGAGTATGGAAGAAATGTGGCAAATGTTCAGGGAATATTTGTGTGGAGTTCTGCATAGGTACGTTCCAGTGAGACAGGGAAGTTATGGTAGGGTACAGGAACTGTGGCTGTAATAAATCTAGTCAAGAAGAAAAGCTTACAAAAGGTTCAGAGAGCTAGGTAATGTTAGAGATCTAGACGATTATAAGGCTAATAGGAAAGAGCTTAAGAAGGAAATTAGGAGAGCCAGAAGGGGCCATGAGAAGGCCTTGGCGGGCAGGATTAAGGAAAACCCCAAGGCATTCTACAAGTATGTGAAGAGCAAGAGGAAAATAAGTGAATGAATAGGACCTATCAAGTGTGACAGTGGGAAAATATGTATGGAACCAGAGGAAATAGCAGAGGTACTTAATGAATACTTTATTTCAGTATTCACTATGGAAAAGGATCTTGGTGATTGTAGTGATAACTTGCAGCAGACTGAAAAGCTTGAGCATTTAGATATTAAAAAAGAGGATGTGCTGGAGCATTTGGAAAGCATCAAGTTGAATAAGTCGCCAGGACCGGATGAGATGTACCCCAGGCTACAGTAGGAGGCGAGGGAGGAGATTGCTGAGCCTCTGGTGATAATCTTTGCATCATCAATGAGGACGGGAGAGATTCCAGAGGATTGGAGGGTTGTGGATGTTGTTCCTTTATTCAGGAAAGGGAGTAGAGATAGCCCAGGAAATTATAGACCAGTGAGTCTTACCTCAGCGGTTGGTAAGTTGATGGAGAAGATCCTGAGAAGCAGGACTTATGCAGACTTGGAGAGGTATAATATGATTAGGAATAGTCAGCATGGCTTTATCAAGGGCAGGTCGTGCCTTATTGAATTTTTTGAGGATGTGACTAAACACATTGATGAAGGAAGAGCAGTGGACGTAGTGTATATGGATTCCAGCAAGGCATTTAATAAGGTACCCCATGCAAGGCTTATTGAGAAAGTAAGGAGGCATGGGATCCAAAGGGACATTGCTTTGTGGATCCAGAACTGGCTTGCCCACAGAAGGCAAAGAGTGGTTGTAGACGGGTCATATTCTGCATGGAGGTTGGTCACCAGTGGAGTGCCTCAGGGATCTGTTCTGGGACCCTTATTCTTTGTGATTTTTATAAATGACCTGGATGAGGAAGTGGAGGGATGGGCTAGTAAGTTTGCTGATGACACAAAGGTTGGAGGTGTTCTGGATAGTGTGGACGGCTGTCAGAGGTTACAGCGGGACATTGATAGGATGGAAAACTGGGCTGAGAAGTGGCATATGGTGTTCAACCCAGATGAAGTGTGAAGTGGTTCATTTTGGTAGGTCAAATATGACAGCGGAATATAGTATTAATGGTAAGACTCTTGGCAGTGTGGAGGATCAAAGGGATCTTGGGGTCCAAGTCCATAGGCCACTCAAAGCAGCTGCGCAGGTTGACTCTGTGGTTAAGAAGGCATACGGTGTATTGGCCTTCTTCAATCATGGAATTGAATTTAGGAGCCAAGAGGTAATGTTGCAGCTATATAGGACCCTGGTCAAACCCCACTTGGAGTACTGTGCTGAGTTCTGGTCGCCTCACCACAGGAAGGATGTGGAAGTCATAGAAAGGGTGCAGAGGAGATTTACAAGGATGTTGCCTGGATCGGGGAGCATGCCTTATGAGAATAGATTGAGTAAACTCGGCCTTTTCTCCTTGGAGCGACAGAAGATGAGAAGTGACCTGATAGAGGTGTATAAGATGATGAGAGGCATTGATCGTGTGGATAGTCAGAGGCTTTTTCCCAGGGCTGAAATGGTTGCCACAAGAGGACACAGGTTTAAGGTGCTGGGCAGTAGGTACAGAGGAGATGTCAGGGGTAAGTTTTTTACTCAGAGTGTGGTGAGTGCGTGGAATGGGCTGCCGGCAACGGTGGTGGAAACGGATACCATAGGGCCTTTTAAGAGACTTTTGAATAGGTACATGGAGCTTAGAAAAATAGAGGGCTATAGGTAAGCCTAGTAATTTCTAAGGTAGGGACATGTTCAGCACAACTTTGTGGGCTGAAGGCCAGTATTGTGCTGTAGGTCTTCTACGCTTCTAACAAACCACTTATTTTAATTTAGAATTGGTGACGAGGTTCAACAGATTGATCCAGTCTGACATGAAATCTCATCTTATGAAATAGCAATATGCGTTATTAAAATCATACTGAACAATTACCCCATGCAAAAATTAAATGTGAAAAACTGCCCAGAAAGAACACAACAGCGCCTATGTGAGAATTGGTGGACTGTGCTTTAGGAATCTACATTTCTGGATTTTAGTGATTATATGAAAAACTGTAATGATTCAATGAGATTTAATCAATTTAAACTCAGTTTATGAGCTACTTGCAGTAAAACTGTGCCTTTGAATATATTTAGCAATTACAACAGTCAGTGAACACCAAGACGTGAGAAGGCCTTGGTGAGTAGTAGGACTGAGGAAAACCCCAATTATACACATATGTGAAGAATAGGAGCATGACTAGAGTGAGAGTAGAACTGCTCAGGAATAAAGTGGGAAACATTTGTCTGGAGGTGGGAGGAGGTAGGGGAGGTCCTTAATAAATACTTTGCTCAGTGCTCATCAAGGAGAAGGATTTTGATGAATATGATGTCGGTGTAGAATGGGCTACTATGTTGAGTTTAAGAAAGAGGCAGTAATAAAGCTTCTGAAAAACATTACAATAGATAAGTATCCAGGACCTGACAGGATATACCCCAGGTTACTAAAAGAAGTGTACCAGAGGACTGGAGGATGGTAAATGTACTGCTGTTCAAGAAAGGTGATAGGGATAATCTTGGGCAAACTAATGAAGAGGTTTCTTAGTGCCAGGATTTACAAGCATTTGGAGAAGCATGATTTTGTTAAGGATAGTCAGCATGGCTTTGTGAGGGGATGGCCACGCCTCAAGAGACTGATTGAGAATTTGTTTTGGCATCTCCTCAAATAAATAAAGCAGTTTTGGGGTGTATATCAATTTTAGTAAGACATCTGGCAAGGTTCCCCATGGTAGACTCATCCAGAAATTCATGAGGTCCACAGGGAAACTTGGCTGAAGGGATTCAGAATTAGTTTGCCCATAGAAGGCATGGGGTGGTAGCAGATAAAATGTATTCTGCCTGGGGGTTAGTGACTCATGGTGTGCCACAAGGATCTGTTCTGTGGTCCTTTGTCTGTGAATTTTTATAAATGACTTGGATGAGAAAGTAAAACAAAGATTGGTGGTGTTATGGAGAGTGTAGGTTATAATGGGATACAAATGCAAGCTGGGTAGAGAAGTGTCAAGTGGAGTTCAGTCCAGAAAAGCATGAAATGATAAAACTTTGGAAGATTGAACTTGAAGGAAAAGTACAATGTTAATGGCAAGATTTTTTTAGCCAAGTGGAGGAACAGAGGGATTTTGGGGTCCAAGCACATAGATCCTTCAAAATTGCTGCTCCAGTTGGCAGGGTGGTTAAGAAGACAGTTGTCTTGATTGGTCAGCGGATTGAGTTCAAGAGCTTCAACGTAATGCTGCAGCTCTAAAAAACACTAATTTTACAACACGGTATCTTGTTCAGTTCTGGTCACCTCATTATAGGAACAACGTTGAAACTTTACAAGAAGCAGAGATTTACCAGGATGTTGCATGGATTAGAAAATATGTCTTATGAGGAAAGGTTGAGTGGGCTAAGGCTTTTCTCTTTAGAACAAAGGAATATAAGAGGCAACTTTATAGATTAAGATTAAGATGAGTATTGATAGAGTGGATGGCCAGCATCTTTTTCCCAGGGTGACACTGGCCAATACTAGAGGGTATCTGTTTAAGGTGAATGGACAAAAGCTTGTGGGAGATGACTTGTTTTTTTTTTAAAACAGAGTGGTAGGTACCTGGAATGCACTGCCAGTGGTTGTAGAGGTTGATACACTAGGAACATTTAAGAGATTCTTAGATGGGCACATGGATATCAGAAAACTGGAGAGTTATGGGGTATGTAGGACAAAAGGGTTAGATTGATCATGGAGGAGGCCGAAGAATACACACCGTGCTGCACTGTTCTATGCTCTATTTCATATTTGAGGCATCTGCAAAGTTTTTGATTTTTAATGATCCACTGCCCTATAAGTCAAAAAACCTTTTCACATCAGCCCTAAATATCTGATCCTGTCATTGGAGGCTGAAATTCGCAAATGATGGCAGCCTAAGGGAAACTGCCTACCTTAGGGGAAAGCAGGGCATTGAAATGAATGACCAGTTATGATCACAATGAATGTTAAAGTAGGTCCAAACAACCAAGTGGCCTACTGCTCGTACTTCCTATGTTTTTGATGATTTGGCAGAGCAAAACCTGTAGTAATGATACAAACGTGGGTTCTGACATAGGTTCATGAGATTTCAGAGGCTTTTCAAAGGGATACAGGTAAGTTCAGTAAATGGGCAAGAATGTGGCATATGGAACAAAATATGGAAAAATGCAAGAACATATAATTTGGAGAAAACTTAAAAGGCCGAGCATCCTTAAAATGGTAATGGACTTGGCGTGAAGTGAGATTTTACATACAATCTTACAAATGTATGGCAAGCAATCAGGAGTAGAGGGTGGAGCTTAGTTATGATGGCGTTAAATGGCGACTCCTTTGCTTGCATCTTCAGAAACAGCTCTATTTCCATCTTTAATATCTCCATTTTTCCCTTTCAGGGTTCTTTTGAAGATGCTGACCTGGAGTTAAACGCTGACTTCGGTTCTTTGCAGGAATGGAACCCATTCTTGGGGTTTCACGACTGGCCTTTATTCAACATGCCAATGATGAGGCTTAAGAGCTTAGCTCACCTTCAGAGGCCCAGGATCTTGTGGCTCTGGAGACAGGTGGATCGAAGGTTGGTGTCCTGGCAGGAAATCGGTGTGTTGTGGGAGTCGGAAGATCTCTGGCTGTGTGTCCAGAGACCCGAGATCTTTGGGCACAGAGCTCAGAAAAGGTGACGAACTTTTAACATCGTAAACCAGTGAGTTGTTTGTTAGGTCTTCCATCTCACTGTGAAACAGAGACACCTTTCTCCTTTGTTAAGGAGAGAGGGAGAGAGAGCCTGTGGTATGTTGAATACCGGGTGAACGAGTAGTCTTTGGGGTACTGCAAGTTTGTCTTTGCTGTTGCTTTGCTGCACGCTGGAGTGCTCGGTCGTGGGTGCCGATGCTTTATTTTTGCTGGTGGGGGAGGGGGATCGTTGCTTTGCGGCTGCTGCTTACGCGCGGGAGGGAGGGGAGCTGGGGGGGGACTTTGGGGTTCTAACATTTAACTGTCATTCAATCTTTGAGGGCACTCCTCTGTTTTCATGGATGGTTGCAATGAAAAACCATTTCAGGATGTATATTGTATACATATCTCTGACATTAAATGTACCTTTGAAACAAATGGTACATTAACCTTTACTGCAAGAGCATTTGAGTAAAAGAGTGAAGAATTTCAGACACCTAGAAGAACATCTGCCAAAAATAGGAAAAAATAATACATGAAATTGAACTTCATCAGATTGACTCTCCATATTTTGGAGAGGAGACCAGTACCACCATCCAGGCCAATTTGCTCTTCTCACTACTATCATCAGGCAGGAAGCAAGTCCCACACCACTATTTCAGAAACATTTATTACCCTTCAGCATCAGACTCCTGAACTGGATAACTCCAATCACCACTAATATGAATGGAAATGGGGTTTACACAACCTACCAACACACTTTCAAGGACTCTTTAACAACTTATGTCTCAGTATTATTTTATATTTTCATAATTTATCTTCTTTTGCACATTCATTGTTTGTTAGTCTTTGTCTGTTTATAAGGTGAAAGATCAAGAGCCATGATTTTATTACAAGGCAGATCAGGCACAAGAGGATGAATGGCCCGCTTTGGCTTCTTAGAAAACAGAACAGTACAAGAATAGGCCCTGCAGCCCACAACATTGTGCCAAATTAATTAAACCAGATACAGCTAATCTAATCCCTCTTGCCCACACACTGACCATATCCATCCCTTCTCTGCCTATTCATGGGTCAATTATTCCTATGCTTTCTACCTCTAGGCTTGTACTCACTGAATTTTAGAAGAATACGGGAGGATCTCATTGAAATTTATTGAACATTGAAAGGCCCAGACAGAGTGAACGTGGAGAGGATGCTGTCCAAGTTGCATGCCATCTTGGACAATGTCTCCCATCCACTACATAATGTACTGGTTGGGCACAGGAGTACATTCAGCCAGAGACTCATTCCATCCAGATGCAACACAGAGCATCATAGGAAGTTATTCCTGCCTGTGGCCATCAAACTTTACAACTCCTCCCTTGGAGGGTCAGACACCCTGAACCAATGGGTTGGTCCTGGACTTATTTCCTGGCATAATTTACATATTACTATTTAATTATTTATGGTGCAACTGTAACGAAAACCAATTTCCCCTGGGATCAATAAAGTATGACTATGACTATGATATTTCCTATAGTGGGGGAGTCTAGGACCAGAGAGGGTACAGCCTCAGAATAGAAGGACATCCCTTTAGAACAGATACAAGCAGAAATTTCTTCAGCCAGGGAGTGTGGTGAATTTGTGGAATTCATTGCTAAAGATGGCTGTGAAGGCCATGTCACTCGGCATATTTAAAGCAGAGATTGATAGGTTCTACAATAGTAATGATATCAAAGGTTACAGACAGAAGGCAAGAGAGTGGTGGGAGTGTGGAATGAGCTGCCAGACGAGGTGGTAAATGCGGGCTCACTTTTAACATTTAAGAAAAACTTGGACAGGTACATGGATGAGAGGTGCGTGGAGGGATATGGCCCAGGTGCAGGTCAGTGGGACAGGCAGAAAAATGATTCGGCACAGCCAAGAAGGCCAAAAGGCCTGTTTCTGTGCTATAATGTTCTATGGTTCTAATGGGGTTGAGAGGGATAAAAAATCAGCCATAATGGAATGGTGGAGCAGACACAATGGAACAAAAGGCCTAATTCTGCTTCTATGTCTTATGGTCCTATACTGGATAATCAAAACTGTACCCATATTAAAAAAATTAAAATTAAATCTGCAAACCATATTTCCTAACCAAATACCTGCTCTGTTACTTTTACCACTCCATTGTCTCACAGGAACAAAGGAAGCGTTCACTTCAATTCCACTACTCATATAACCTATCCTTGTCAAGGTTGAATGTACACATAAAAGCTTATTATCTTCTATTACATGCACTATTTGGCTCACTCCAAGAAATCTAATACGCAGCTTGTAAGCAATTTCAAATATAAAGGCTTTGTTTCTCATTCAACCAGTTTCTTAAGTGGTCAGTTAGTGAATTGAGAATACCAGCACATTGGTCTACCAAGCTACTATAATCAGGAATATTACTGTAATATTGAATAAACTATTTTGTTAAAATTCAGAGCAGCATTTAAGCAGATCAAAGCTGTGCTCATCCAAAGGCAATTTATCTACGTGCAGCCCAAATCTTTATTTAAAATATCATATTACATTTGGTAACATATCCTACCCAACAAAATCATAAAGTCATAGTGAGAGAGTGCTAAGCACTGAAGTATGCCCTTTGGCCTATCTGGTCTGTGCCGAACTGTTATTCTAATCTCACTGACCTGAAACCTGGACCATAGCCCTCCATACCCCTCCCATCCATATACCTAACTAGATTTCTCTGAAAAGTTGCAATCGAATCCACATTTACCACTCCCACTGGCAGCTCATTCCACACTCTCACCACCTTCTGTGAAGAAGTTCTCGTTTAGATTCCCCTTAAAATGTCACCTTTCATATGACCCGATTTTAGTCTCATCTAACTTCAATATATGCATTTACCCTATCTATACTTCTTAATTTCTACGCCTGTATAAGATCTCCCCTTATTCTCCTACGATCCAGGGAATAAATTCCTGACGAAGGGTTTCGGCCCGAAACATTGACTGTACTTCTTCCTATAGATGCTGCCTGGCCTGCTGCGTTCCACCAGCATTTTTTGTGTGTAACCTAATAAAGTCCTAACTAAAGCTCTAGATAGACCACATCTAGAGTATCAGATACAGTTCTGGTCACACCATTATAGGAAAGGTGTCAAGACTTTGGAGAGGGTGCAACAGAGGTTTACCAGGATGTTGCCTGGATTGGCGGGTACGTGCTACAATGAGAGGTGTTACGAGAATACACATAAAATTAAGATGTTTGCTGGCCTGGGCTAGCATCAGTGGCATCAGCAGTTGGTCTGCCACCTGCCCTCAGGGGAAGGAGAGATAAGGAACAATGGAGCAGCGTCTGGAGATGTGTAATGAAGGGATGTGGGAGGAAGAGCTGTCTGGAGCGGCTCCCCCCTTTGAGCCCTGAACTGTTTGAAGTGATGGACAGGCGATACCCCAGCAGGGGGATAAAAAGGGACAGGTTCGCTAAGACAGAGACACGCCACCCGAGGTAACGAGACCCTGGAAGCGGTGCGCCTCTCACGAGTGGTGAGAAGAACCGGACAACGCACAGGGTGGAAAGGTACGATCAGCGGGAACCCGGTGTGTGTCCGCCCTTGCCTGGGTGCCGGGTTCACTGCAGAGGATCGACCGCATCCGGAGGAGGGGTCACAGTCGGTGACCTCAGGTGACATCACCAAGGACCCGCCCAAAAAGCTGTTTGTGAGCCATCTCGCTGGTCTGTGAGCCATCCTGCTGGTCTGTGAGTGAAGCCGTTCTGAATGATGAGTTGTTCCTATTCTATCTCTCTCTTCCCCCACGTTGTCCACCGCCATGGCAACGATTACTGCGAACTGAACTACTAAACTGGACTGAACTTTGAGTCATTTTGAAATTGGTCATTTACCCCTAGACAACGATAGAGCTTGATTGATGCTGTTATCTTAATTCTGTGCACATGTGTGGTTATCATTGTTGAATTGTTGCATTTATTATCCTTTCGATTACTGTGTTGCTTGTTTCTTTAATAAAACTTTCTTAGTTCTAGAACTCCAGACTCCAACTGAGTGATCCATTTCTGCTGGTTTGGCAACCCAGTTACGGGGTACGTAACAGAGGTTAGACATACTTGAAGCAACACTCACAACACGCTGGAGGAACTCAGCAGGTCAGGCAGCATCCGTGGAAACAACTAGTGAACGTTTCAGGCCAGAACCCTTCGTCAGGACCCTGCAACCTGGCCAAGGGTTCCAGCCTGAAATGTTGACTGATCGTTTCCATGGACGCTGCCCGACCTGCTGAGTTCCTCCAGCTTGTTGTGAGTGTTGCTTTGACCCCAGCATCTGCAGAGTATTTTGTGGTTAAACATACTTGAGTTGCTTTATCTCAAGTGGCAGAGACTGAGGGAAGATCTGATAGACGTTTATAAGATTATGAGAGGCATAGGGTAGGCAGTAAGTAACCTTTTCCCAGGGTTGAAATGTCTGTTGTAGTTTCTGTTTTATAGATTTACTGAGTATGCCCACAGGAAAATGAACCTCAGGGTTGTATGTGGTGACATACGTCTATTCTGATAATGAAATTTAATTTTTGACTTTTGAACTTTTTCTAATACCAGGAGGCATGCATTTAAGCTGAGAAGGGTTAATTTCAAAGGAGATGTGAATATACACAGAGTGGTGGGTGCCTGGAACGCACTGTCTGGGCTGGTGGTAGAAGCAGAAACATTGGGGGTTTTAAGCGACATTTAGACAGACACATGAATAAAAGGAATGTGGAAGGATATGGACATTGTGTAGGCAGAAGAGATTAGTTTAGTTAACCATTTAATTTATTTGGCACAATTAACAGCCCTTGTTCCTGTGCTGTACTGTTCTATATTCTATTCAACCTGACCCTATAACTCAGGTCCTCAAGTCCCCGCAACATCCTTCCCACTTAGTTTGAGCTTTTATTCTTCCTTAATTTTTAAAAAGCAATTCTTAATTATGGAAATTAAGCAAAAAAAAAGAACTAAAAACAAACAAAATTCTAGGAATGCTCAGCAAGTCAGGTTATATCTGGGGGGCGGGAGAAGGGAGAAGGAAATAGTTAATTTATCTTGCGGGTAACAATTTCTTTCAGTGCAACAGTTTGAGAGAGAAAAAAGAACACATGGGATCCAAAAGAAGCGAAGTAAAATTACTGCTGGGAATACCAATACTGGAAACACTACTTCAGCTTTTTCTCTTTCTCCAAAGGATTGAGATACAAGGTAGATGAGCTTTCATCAGAGCTGGCACAAGCAGGAAGGCTGGTTTCCTGAAATTGATAAATTCAATATTGAATCAAGGCCGCAATTGGTCAGTTCAGTTGAAAGAGGAGCAAATAAGAGCTGCAGAAGGAATAGCTCCCTCAGAATGCTGAATGGTGGAGTCTTAATATGGCAGGAATTTTAAAGGATCATCCTGGAATGTAGTGGCTGATGAAATGGAAACTGAGAAAAATAAAAGGAACAATCCTTGTTCTGGCTGTGAGATGAGATTAGAAATGCAGGAAATTAAGAATCTATTCAATATCGAGTCATGCTACTCCTGGTCAATTCTCTTTTCTACCAGTCATTCCCTTTCCCTTGCAAATAAGGGAGAATCAACTCTCATCCTTTCACCTTTCCCATCATCTTCTAAGGACATAAATGCTCTTCCTTGGAAGCTCACAACATAGTTTCATCTCTATGGAGAAAAAAAAAGACAGACTGGATAACAGTTTTGAAGAATACCTCTCTGCAAGCGATCTGTATCGTCAGTTCTCCATCTCATTCTCAGCTCTCCATCTTTGGTCTCCTTTGGTTTCAACAAGCTCAAGGAAGGGCACCTCATCATCTATCTCAGTGTGGTGCAATCCTCAGCACTCAATACTGAATTCAACAATTTCAGGTAAATGGCCTTTTCCTGTTTCAGAACTGATCAGCCATCATGGCCACAGCCTCTGAGATCTTCAATAATTTCTCATCTCTCTGCAACTTAAAACAGAGTTACTTGTTTTTCCTACTCGTTTCATTGACTTATCCTCCAGTGACAATGTTTAGAGCTATGCATCACTGAAACAGGCCTTTCAGCCCAAAATTCCCATCGAAGCTAGCACATCTCTCTAAACTACTCCTAACCCTGTACCTGTCCAAGTGCCCTTTAAGTATTCAGATGTATAAACTGACTCTAAAGTACTTGCATATGTCACAGATGGATAAAAAGATGCTTTACAAATGTGTGCATTTTCTCTTTAGTTGATGCTGTTAGCCTCAATTGCATTACGTTCTATGTGGAAGAGGGGTGAGACAGCAGGGAGACCCAGCTAGACTCTCTCCTTCCTTCTATCAACAGCTCAAAGTAAATTTATTATTCAAGTATGTACATGTCACCATATACTACTCTGAGATTACCATATACTACTCTGAGACTGATTTTCTTGTAGACATTTACAGAACAAGAAAATACAATAGAATCAATGAAAAACTACACAAAGACCAACAAACAACCAATGTGCAAAAGAAAATCCAAATACAAACAAGTAATAAATAGTAAATAAACAATATCGAGAACATGAGTTGTAGAGCCCATGAAAATGAATCCATATGTTACAGAATCAGTTCAATGTTGGAAGTTCGTGAGGTTATGCACGCTGATAAAGGAGACTGACGGTTGAAGAGCAACAATTGTTCTTGAACCTGGTCTTGTGGGAGCTAACCTCCTGCCTAATGGCAGCATTGATAAGACAGCATGGCCAAGGTGGCAAAGTCAGAAAGTCATTCAAGGGCTGAACTGAGTTTACTTGCAACAACCATCTGCACCATGCAGCCTTCTGTCACTCACCTTTCCAGTTTTCCTAATAACAGATCAATTAAAGGAGAGCTTTCAAGAAAAGAGAGGAAGATGGTAGAAACAAGCAACTCAAATTAATTCCAAAATCTATCTACTCAATGAACTCAAGAAAATTCAATTGGCTTGCCTGCAGAAGGCAGAGGGTCATGGTGGAGTGAGTACATTCGGATTGAGGATTGTGACTAGTGGTGTCCCACAAGAATCGGTTCTGGGACCTCTACTTTTCGTGATTTTTATTAACGACCTGGATGTGGGGGTAGAAGGGTATGCTGGCGAGTTTGCAGATGACACAAAGATTGGTGTTGTAGATAGTGTAGAGGGTTGTCGAAGATTGCAGAGAGACATTGATAGGATGCAGAAGTGGGCTGAGAAGTGGCAGATGGAGTTCAACTCGGAGAAGTGTGAGGTGATACACTTTGGAAGGACAAACTCCAAGGCAGAGCACAAAGTAAATGGCAGGATACTTGAAAGTGTGGAGGAGCAGAGGGATCTGGGGATACATGTCCCCAGATCCCTGAAAGTTGCCTCACAGTTAGGTAGAGTAGTTAAGAAAGCTTACGAAGTGTTGGCTTTCATAAGTCGAGGGATAGAGTTTAAGAGTCGAGGGATAGAGTTTAAGAGTCGCAGGGTAATGTTGCAGCTCTATAAAACTCTGGCTAGGCCACACTTGGAGTACTGTGTCCATTTCTGGTCGCCTACTATAGAAAGGATGTGGAAGCATTGGAAAGGGTACAAAGGAGATTTACCAGGATGATGCCTGGTTTAGAGAGTATGCATTATGATCAGAGACCAAGGGAGCTAGGGCTTTACTCTCTGGAGAGTAGAGGATGAGAGGAGACATGATAGAGGTATACAAGATATTAAGAGGAATAGATAGAGTGGACAGCCAGTGCCTCTTTCCCAGGGCACCATTGCTCAATACAAGAGGACATGGCTTTAAGGTAAGGGGTGGGAAATTCAAGGGGGATATTAGAGGAAGGTTTTTTTTACTCAGAGAGTGGTTGGTGGTGGAGGTAGATACACTAGTGAAATTTAAGAGACTACTAGACAGGTATATGGAGGAATTTAAGGTGGGGGGGTTATATGGGAGGTAGGGTTTGAGGGTCAGCACAACATTGTGGGCTGAAGGGCCTGTACTGTGCTGTACTATTCCATGTCTATGTCTATGAAAATGAGGTTAAAGCATTCACTTACAACCACAAATCTTCCTTACCTGGTACGATGTTTTCTGCATTCTCTGTACTTGGAATCATGTGATCCTAAAGCACAGACATTAAGACCATCCATGAAGCATCATGCAAATTCATATCACTAGCAATAAAGTTTGCAGTAGTAATTTAACATCCTGAAAGATTCATTCTTACCTGATCACCACTACCCCAGGGATAATGAGGAGGATGTGAGCTTATCTGTAAAACAAAGCATAGGTATGCAATTTCTTTTAAACAGAAAGCTTGAGATCAAGTTCAAGTTTATTGCCATTCAACGTACTGCCAAACAAAACAACATTCCTCCAGATAAAGGTGCACAACAGAGTACATATAAACTCACACACAACACAAAGTAATGTTAACACAAATAAATTAATGATGCCAATTTTGACCATAAACTTTGAAGATTTGGAATGGCCAGAGAGAACTGTATCAATCAATAATTCTCCTCAGTGCAGTCATTTTAGAGATTACTTTGTTTGTTTAGAACTGATTCTCACCAGGGGTTATTCTACCATCTTCAATGTTATAGAATGGAAGAAGTTTTAAGTCAATATCACAATTTTAAATATGTGAAGGTGACATCACTAAAGGTTGCTTGCTTTAAAAATTTTAGCCATAATTTTCTGCTTTATAATCCCAGAGCAGTTAATTGGAAAATTCAGTGTTAACGCACACAAAAATGCTGGAGGAATTCAAGTCAAACAGCATCTATGGAGAGGAATAAAGAGATGTTTCGGGCTAAGACCCTTCATCAGGACCTGTGAAGGGTCTCAGCCTGAAACACAGCTCTTTAATAGTCTCCATATATGCTGCCTGACCTGAGCTCCTCCAGCATTTTGTATGTTTTGGAAAATTCAGTACCTATAGATAATACCTATCTCCCACTAAAATCTCTGCCAGTAAAGACCCGATTCAGATCGATATTATTCATTTTCAGTTACAACTATATTACAGTTTTAGGAAACCACAAGGATTTAACATTTTCTTGAAAGTAAAGCAGTGTGCATCTCCCAAAAGGCCAAAAAAATTCTGGCAAGTTTTCTGCACTTGTTTTTCTTCCAGTATTTTAGTTCCTTTCCTGTAAGTAATGAGAAATGGCACAAGACAGGAGCAGAATTAGGCCATTTGGCCCATAGAATCTGCTTCACCATTATCCTTCTGAACCTCATTATCCTGCCAGAATGGCAACAACTTTGCAGAAATTTACTTTTTGCATGCAAAATGGGATTATGCATAATCTGTGGGGTGACAGGCAACAATGTATCAAAGCGAATGCAATCCTGTCATATCCTACCATCTGCACAGTGGTCTGTATAATTAGGGACACTCCTTTACAGCTAAATAAAGATCATTTGTTAATTTTATCTGCCACTTTAAAAAAGAGATTAGGCTGACTGAGACATCACGGGAGAACATGGAACATCGGGAGCAGTGGGTTAGCTGCAGTGGGCTGTGTGTCCAGAGACCCGAGCCCTCTGGCTGTGTAAAGGGGACACCTGTTTTTCCCTTATTAGGGGGAGAGAGAGAGCCTGTGGTATGTTGAATTACTAGATGAACAAGTAGTCTTCGGGGTACTGCAAGCCTGTGTTTTTATTGATGCTTGGCTGCACGCTTAAGCACTCGGTGGGGGGGGGGGGGGGCGCCAATACTATTTTGATGGTGGAGGGGGGTCCTTGCCTTGCTGCTGCTGCTTGTGTGGGAGGTGGTAGCTGCGGGGGGGGGGGGCTTTGGGATTCTAATGTTTAACTGTCATTCATTCTTTGGGGCACTGTTTTTGTGGATGTTTGTGAAGAAAAAGAATTTTGAGATGTATATTGTATACATTTCTCTGACAAGGTTCTGCATGGGAGGCTGTTCAAGAAGGTTCAGTCGCTCAGCATTCAGGATGAGGTAGTAAATTGGATTAGATATTAGTTGCATGGGAGAAGCCAGAGAGTGGTAGTAGAGGGTTGCCTCTCTGACTGGATGCCTGTAACTCATGGTGTGCTGCAGGGATGGGTGCTGGATCTGTTGTTGTTTGTCTGGATGACAATGTGATTAACTGGATCAGCAAATTCGTGGATGACACCAAGATTGGGGGTGTAGTGAACAGCAAGGAAAGCTAATACGGGTTGCAGAGGGATCTGCATCAGCTGGATAAATGGGCTGAAAAATAGTAGATGGAATTTAATGCAGAAAAGTTCGAGGTTTTGGACTTTGGTAAGACCAACCAGGGCACTGAGGAATGTAATAGAACAAAGGAATCTGAGATTACAGATCCGCAAATTCATTGAAAGTGATGTCAAAAGCAGATAGGGTCATTGAAAGCTGTTGGCACATTGGCCTTCGTAAATCAATGTACTGAGTACAGAAACAACAGGAATTCTGCAGATGCTGGAAATTCAAGCAACATACATCAAAGTTGCTGGTGAACGCAGCAGGCCAAGCAGCATCTATAGGAAGAGGCGCAGTCGACGTTTCAGGCCGAGACCCTTCGTCAGGACTAACTGAAGGAAGAGTCACTCTTCCTTCAGTTAGTCCTGACGAAGGGTCTCGGCCTGAAACGTCGACTGCGCCTCTTCCTATAGATGCTGCTTGGCCTGCTGCGTTCACCAGCAACTTTGATGTATGTTACTGAGTACAGAAGATGGGATGTTATGTTGAAGTCGTACAAGACATTGGTGAGGCCTAATTTGGAGTATTGTGTGCAGTTTTGGTCATTTAACTACAGAAAAGATGTATACAAGGTTGAAAGAGTGCAGAGGAAATTTACAAGGATGTTGCTGGGTCTGGAGGAAAGATTGAAAAGATTAAGACTTTAATCGCTGAGAATGTAGAAGTTCAAAGGGAGACCTGATAGAGGTATACAAAATTATGAGGGGTATCAAAGAGGCTTTTTCCACTGAGGTTGGGTAGGATGACAACCAGAGATCATGGGTTAAGTGTGAAAGGTGAGAAGTTTAAGGGGAACATGAGGGAAAACTTCTTCACCCAGAGGATCACGAGAGTGTGGAATGAGCTGCCAGCACAAGTGCTGCATGCAAGCTTGATTTCATTGTTTAAGAGAAGTTTGCATACTGTAGGTACATGGATAGTAGGAATGTGGAAGGTTATGGTCTTGGTGCAGGTTGGTGGGAGTAGCCAGTTTAAATAGTTTCGGCATGGACTAGATGGGCTGAAGGGCCTATTTCTGTGCTGTACTTCTCTATGACTCAATACAAGTTTGCAATGAGGACTAACCAACAGAAACAGTAACTACAATTTGACCACTTAAAGATAAAAAATTACAGAGAAACGTGTCGCTTGTGGCAAATCAAATTGGCGAGGCAGCCCGCATGTGTCAACACACTTCTGGCACCAACATAGCATGCCCACAACTTACTACTCCTAACCATACATCTTTGAAATGTGAAGGGAAACCGAGGCATGAGGAAGAAACCCACGTAGTTGCAGGGAGAACATACAAATAGGCAGTGGCAAGAATCGAACCCTTGTCTTACAGCTTGGGTTTGAAAGGGATAATAAACAGTTTTGGGCCCCATATCTTAGAAAGGATGTGTTGTCATTGGAGAGAGTCCAGGGGAAGTTCACGAGGATTATTCCAGGAATGAAGAGGTTAACATATGAGGAGCATTGGGCCACTTTGGGCCTGTACTTACTGGAATTTAGAAGAATGTGGGGGGGGGCGGGGGGGGAGGAAAATCTCATTGAAACCTACCGAATCCTGAAAGGACTAGATAGGGTGGATATGGAGAAGATGTTTCCTATAGTGGGGGTATCCAAAGGGCACAGCCTCAAAACCGAGGGGTGACCTTTTAGAATAGAGGTGAGGAGGATTTTTTTTTAAGCCAGAGAATGGTGAACCATGGAATGTTCTGCCACAGTCTGTGGGGGAGGCCAAGTCCGTGGGTATATTTAAGGCAGAAGTAGATCGTCTCCTGATCGGTCAAGGCATCAAAGGATGTGGCAAGAAGGCTGGTGAATTGAGTTGAGTGGGATCCAGGATCAGCCATGATGGAATGGCGGGAGCAGACTTAATGGGCTGAATGACCCAATCCTGCTCCTATGTCTTATTGTCTAAATCAGCCATGATGGAGTCTGCTCCATCATTGCCGATTTATTATCCCTCTGAACACCATCCTCCTAACTTCCACTTAAAATATACTCAATGACTTGACCTCCACAGCCCTCTGTGGTAATGAATTTCACAGATTTCACCATCTGGCTAAAGAAATTCCAAAAGAAATGTCTCTATCAAAAACAAATATTTTAGTATACAATTAAACAAAGAGACTTGTCACAATCACTGGCACCAGTAACTGAACAATCCATACAGAAAAATATGTCTGCAATAATTTATGTCTAGTTGAAGCCACTTCATTATCATGTAATCTGATAGAGTGAGAGCAGCCATGAAAATAAATGAAAACAAAGATAAACAGGAGAATAAAAATACTGACACTCATCTGAAAATTGCTTCACATTTTGGGCACAGCACCTGTATAAAGGTTGTTCTTTGTGAAATGCCTGCATCATTTTATATGTGTTACTCTGAATTTCCAGCATCTGCACAGTCTCTTGCGTTTATAATTTACAGCTATCACGAGCTGGAATATAGTTTGCTTCAAAACATGGCTTTTATCCACAGAAAACGATTCTCATGAAATCAATGGGAATGCTTTAAAGTTTTTAAAATCCAATTTGATTTAAATATTTTCATTTGGTGTCATACTTAAGAACAATGGTAACAAGCAAATAAAATCAACTGCTGTTGGGCACAAGCACAAAAAATTCTACAGATGCTGAAAATCCAAAGTAACATGCAAAATGCTGGAAGAACTCAGCAGGTCAGTCAGCATCTTTGGAAAGGAATAAAGGAATATTTCAGATCACAAGTCTTCATCAGGACCTGTCGACTGTTTAATCCTTGCTATTGATGCTGCCTGATCTTCTAAATTACTCCAGCATTTTGTACAGTATGTTACTCTGATGTTGGACACCTCATTCAGCATCTTCCATTAATTGCTGATTCATAACAATCTACAAAGCTTTTGCATAAAACAGATCCTGCAGCCTGTGAAGCAATGCGCTTCTTGCCAAATCAAGATTACCTGAATGAGTGGCCATTTTAATTTGAGCCACTTTCCTCTCCATGAACAAACAGGAGTTCAGTTAAAATTTGAAAATATATTTAAAAGGATAAAAGGACTTACAGTGTGACGTCCACATTCAATTGTGACCAGCTTGTGACATTTCTTATGGACCAGAAGCTTACAGTTGATGCATTTATAGCCCTGACGACCTAGGCCCCAGATCCGATCAGTACAAAATGCACAATGTGCACGCTAAAGGGAGGGAAATGAAAAGGCACATTGGTTACTATACTATTAATAACATTTAAAAAATTATAGCTGAAAACCCAAATTAATTTCAAAACTTATCTTAACTGGTGGAAAACACAATCATTGCTCGAGTGTTGAATGAGGTAAATTTTTATTTTAAAAATCAAATTTTTCAATCAAATAAATACTTAACAGCCTTCTCCTGAACCCATTCCACTCTCTTTTATTATGGATGGGTAACTGTCCACCTAATTTACACCTTTCTCCTGTCTTCAATGGAATAGTTTTTCTATTTCTCTCTACAGATGCTGCCTTACCTACCGAGCGTTTCCAGCAATTTCTTGCTTTTCAGATTTTTAGCAAATTCATTTTTTAATTTTCATTTGATTTTAATACTTTACTTTGTATCAGTGCACCTCAGTGGCAAGATATAAAACAATGAAGCCTGCATTAATATTTTCAGTGCTCTTGAAACCCTACATACTCGCGCCTGAATCAATACACTTAACTGACCCCTCTAGAGAAAGTAAGGCAAGAATTTATCTCTAAGTGCCTGGTCAAAATCTACGAAAATATTTATTGAAAATCGTTGAAATACAATCCTATATCAACTCAGGATCTGGCCAAGTGTTATAATAAATTAAGACTCTAAGACCTTAAGACACAAGAGCAGATTAGGCCATTCAGCCTATTGAGAATGCTCCACCATTCCATCCTGGCTGATTTATTATCCCACTCAACCCATTCTCCTGCCTTCTCCCTGCACCCATTAAGACACTTACTAATGGTGAGCAGACATGATGGGCTGAATGACCTAATTCTGCTCCTATGTCTTAGGATCTTTATTAGACCAGAACAACCTCTGCTTTAAATATACCCATCTGTGGCCATAAATTCCACGGATTCACCACCCTCCGGCTAAAAAAATTCCACATCTATTCTGAAGGGATGCCCCTTGATTCTAAGGCTGTGCCCTCTGGTCCAAGAGTCCCCAATACAGGAAACATTCGCTCAAGTCCACTCTGACTCGGCATTCAAGATTCAATAGGTTTCAAAGAGATCCCCTTCATTTTCCTCAACCCCAGCAAGTAAAGGCTCAGAGTCATCAAATATTCCTCATATGTTAACCTATCCGACATCTTCAACAGGATCCCAACCATCAAACACATCTTTACCTCCCCTCCCACTCTCTGCTTTTTATAGGGATCGCTCCCTCTGTGATCCCCTCGTCCATTCGTCCCTACCCCCCCCCAATCTCCCACCTGGCACATGTCCCTGCAAGTGATAGTAATGCTACACCTCAGACACGAGGAAATCTGCAGATGCTGGAATTTCAAACAACACACATAAAAGTTGCTGGTGAACGCAGCAGGCCAGGCAGCATCTCTAGGAAGAGGTATAGTCGACGTTTCAGTCCTGACGAAGGGTCTCGGCCCGAAACGTCAACTCTACCTCTTCCTAGAGATGCTGCCTGGCGTGCTGCGTTCACCAGCAACTTTTATGTGCAATGCTACACCTGCCCATTCACCTCCTCCCTCACATCCGCTCGGAGCCCCAAACAGTCCTTTCAGATGAAGCAATACTTCACCTGCAATTCTGTTTAGTGCTCCTGATGCTGTCTCCTTTACATTGGTGAGACCCAACGTAAATTGTGGTACTGTTTTGTCAAGCACTTACACTTCATCCACCAAAAAAGGAAATACCCAATAGCCAAGCATTTTAATTCCTATCCCCATTCCTGTTCCAACATGTTGATCCATGGCTTCTTCTTTTGCCAAGAGGAGGTCCACTCTCAGGGTGGAGGAGCATCACCACACTTTCTGTTTAGGGAGCCTCCAACCTGATGGCATGAGCATCGATTTCTATTTCTGGTAATTTCTCCCAACCGCTCCCCCTCTTCCATTCCCCACTCTGGCCTTTTACCTCTTCTCATCAGCGGCCCATCACAACCCTGTGGTGCCCCTCCTTCTTCCCTTTCTCACATGGTCTACCCTCCTCTCCTATCAGATTCCTTCTTCACCCTTTACCTTTCCCACTCACTGGACTTCAACTGTCACCTTCCAGCTTGTACACCTTTCCCTCTCTCCACCTTTTTATTCTGGCAGCTTCCCCCTTCCTTTCCAGTCCTAAAGAAGGGTCTCAGTCCGAAACATTGACTGTTTATTCATTTCCATAGATGCTGCCTTACCAGTTTCACAAATAAACTAGTTAAAAGGCTTCCTCCATTAGCTCTAGCAAGCTCAGCTTTAATGTATGCTCTGTTTTAATACTGATTCAAAGAGTGAGACTGGCCACTGCATTTACCACTTGTAAATAGGATTCTGTTAAACCTTTCAACAACTCACACCAGTTGTAATCCAGGTTATATCTTGATCATCAAGATGAAATAAGTATTAAAGTGGGGGGAAATTGTTACATTCCCCATCTCTGAGCTTGATGGGGACACTTTAAAATGAGAGATCAGTAATTCTCACTCTGTTGAATCTTTTGGCTTGGAAAGTATGTCCATTTACACAGTACAGCTTTCTCCAGCGACGAGCACCTCGTCTGTATATCGATTCTGAAAATGATGCAAAAAAATTAAAGTTTTTGTTGGCCCAAGTATAATTTACACTGGACAATGGTCTTAACCCACCACTTTAGTCAAGAAAGCTCAGTAACATCTCCATTTCTGAGGAGATAGAGGTGATTAGGTTTCCCATCCCCATTCCGAACACATTGTACCAGAGCAGCTTCAAGAGTCCTGACCAGCTGTACCAGTACCTGGTATGGGAATTGCAAGGCACCTGACCACAAGACCCTGCAATGATTGTGAAGACTGCATTGGCAGAGCCCTCAGCTTTGCCAAGGACTCCTCCCATCTTTCCGACAATCTCTTTGACCTCCTAGCATCAAGTAGAAGATACTGAGTATAAAAACAAGAACTGTTAGGCTGGGTAACAGCTTCTTCATCCCAGGCTGAGACTCCTGAATACCCGGTTACCACAAATACACATTATTTACGACAACACCAGAGGCAGTATACGGTTGTATATGTTGTATATGCTCTTTATGTCAATTTGTTTACCTACAAAATATTTTTATTATCTGTGTTAATATTATTTTGTGTGTGCGACGTATGCAGTGTGTTTTGCAACTTGGTCTCAGAGGAAAGCTGTTCTGTTCAGCTTTATACATGGGTATAATTGAATGACAATGAATTTGAACTTGAATCCAAAATGTCGACTGTCAATTTCCCTCCATGGACAACTGAGTTCCTGCAGCATCTTGCTGTTGCAGCAAATTAAACTTCCTGCTGGGAAAATGAAGTACTCATTTTGAAACATAATAGCAGGCTACAGCAAGAACAGACTTTTCCGTGTTGAGGGTCTTAGAAGGTACTTCCACTCTTCCTTCAACCCCACTTCCCTCATTTTTCAAATTCAATTCATTGACATTCCACCATATAAATGTATAACACCAAACAAAATAATGTTCCTCCAGACCAAGGTGCACAACACAATACATATCTCATACGCAAAGTAATATTACCACAAATAAATTAACAAATGATAAAATATATTGCAGAAAATTGCCATTTAGCATTAGGTGGATTTACAATACAAGTTAAAAAGTAGACAGCATAATGCTGCTGGTGCTTCACAAGTGATGAGACCAGGGTTGTGGCAGTTGTCCTAATAGCACTTGTCCTAATGCTACGGTACCACTTGCCAGATGTTATGGGGTCAAAGTAATTATGGGACGTTTGGGAGGCATCCTTTTCCACCCTCTCAAGAATAATCTAGAATTTGTGGAAAACCTGATATCACCTCAATGTTTCAGCATTAGAGGCGAAAAGTTAACAGTGTAGGAAAGGTAAACCTTACAGGGCATGTGACAAGTACAGCTTCAAATTAGTTAAAGGTAAATTAAATCCTATACTAAGGGAAAACTCTATAATAAAATGATAGACTCTGCATGGCATTATGGGCAATGCAGTTTTGCCATCATTTAAGATGCAGTCGAATATTTAGAAAATGAAGTCCATGCCAGATGGATTGAATAATTGTGGCAACAATTCCAAGTTTCATGGCCACAGAAGCAAAATGTTATCAGATTTCATATGCAGAACTCAGGTTCTCAACACTAAAGTGTAGACAATTCCTCAAACCAAATAGTATTAAGAATGAAGTTATGGCAGATGAGATACAATTTAATAGAAAAAAGTTACAGTCTCAGTTCACAAATACACTCAGTGATCATTTTATTAGGAACCTCCTGTGTCAAATTAAGTGGTTCATGGGTATTTTTGTGATCTTTCAGTTTTGTAGCCCAAGCACTTCAAGCTTTGACACATTGTGTGTTCAGAGATGCTCTTCTGCACACCAGTATTGTAATGTGTGGTTATGTGAAATACTGTCATCTTCCTGTCAACTTGAACCAGTCTGGCTATTCTTCTCTGACCTCTCTCACTAACAAGGCGTTTTTCACCCACAGAACTGCCACCCACTGGGATATTTTGTTTTTTCACCATTCCACCCCATCTGGCACCAACAATTATTCCAAGATCAAAGTTACTTAGATCACATTTCTTCACCACTTTGATGTCTAGTCTGAACCTCTTGGCCATGTCTGCATGCTTTTATACATTGAGTTGCTGTCATGCGATTGGCTGATTAGATGTTTGCATTAACTTGGTGTACGACGTACCTAATAAAGTGGCCACTGAGGGTACATCAAGTAGAAAGCCATCATGTATCTACACTTTATATGAACACACCAGAAACAAGTCTGTGCTATTTAGGCTAATAAACTTGTCTGATAAATGTTTGTCTGCTTTATTAACTGCAATGGATCTCTTCCCCCCCAGTATGTGTCGCCTGGTGTTGCCAAGGATCTACTCCTCAGCGTCACATTATACACACTCTGCTTTAGTAACATCATCCAAAAACACAGCATCACCTTCCAGATATTCAAAAGTGTTCAGCTCTGCAGAGTCACTGGCAGCCTTGGTATTATAAGCAACCACAAGCTAACATTGTCAGCAGCAACCAGTCTCATCTGGCAACATACATCAAAGTTGCTGGTGAACACAGCAGGCCAGGTGGCATCTCTAGGAAGAGGTACAGTTGACGTTTCGGGTCGAGACCCTTCGTCAGGACTAACTGAAGGAAGAGCTAGTAAGAGATTTGAAAGTGGGAGGGGGAGGGGAAATCCAAAATGAAAGGAGAAGACAGGAGGGGGTGGGATGGAGCCAAGAGCTGGACAGGTGATTGGCAAAAGGGATATGAGAGGATCATCGGACAGGAGGCCCACGGAGAAGGAAAAGGGGGAGGAGGGGAAAAAACCCAGAGGATGGGCAAGGGGTATAGTCAAAGGGACAGAGGGAGAAAAAAGAGAGAGAGAAAGAATGTGTGTATATAAATAAATAACGGATGGGGTACGAAGGGGAGGTGGGACATTAGCAGTTTTCTCCCCCCCTCTCTCTTTTCCTTCTCCCTGGGCCTCCTGTCCCATGATCCTCTCATATCCCTTTTGCCAATCACCTGTCCAGCTCTTGGCTCCATCCCTCCCCCTCCCACATCTCTTACTAGCTCTTCCTTCAGTTAATCTTGATGAAGGGTCTCGGCCCGAAACGTCGACTGTACCTCTTCCTAGAGATGCTGCCTGGCCTGCTGCGTTCACCAGCATCTTTGATGTGTGCTGCTTGAATTTCCAGCATCTGCAGAATTCCTCGTGTTTAAGTCTCATCTGGTTTTTAGAGCGAGATGCTTGTGTTAAACTCCTAAAACTTAATATTTTTCCAGGACATTCTTCAAACAAAGACCGATCACTTTTTAAAAATTACCATTTACAAGTTGAAAGGCAAACTGCAAGCTTCTTAATAATTATACCTAAATGTGATGCAAGGCCATGAGCTTAGGTGTGATCTTTACTCCAGCCTTAGGTCTCACATCACCAGGTTCAGTAACGGTTATTAACTTCAACCATTATGCTCCTGAATCAGAGTGGATAACTTCCCTCACTCCAACACCGAACTCTTTTGAGGACTCCAACTCATTTTCTCAATATTACATTTTTTTATTACTTTGATTTTTTCTCCTTTTTGTATTTGCACATTTTGTTGTCTTTTGCACATTGGCTGTTGGCTCATCTTTGTACAATTCTTCATTGATTCTCATGAGCTTCTTTGTATTTACTGTGAATGCCCGCAAGAAAATTATATGGTGGGGGCACGTGGCCAAGTGGTTAAGGCATTTGACTAGCGACCTGAAAGTCGAGAGTTTGAGCCCCAGCCATGGCAGCATGTTGTGTCCTTGAGCAAGGCACTTAACCACACAGTGCTCTGCAACAACACCGGTGCCAAGCTGTATCAGCCCTTGCCCTTCCCTTGGACAACATCGGTGGCGTGGAGAGGGGAGACTTGCAGCGTGGGCAACTGCCAGTCTTCCATACAACCTTGCCCAGGCCTGCGCCCTGGAGAGTGAAGACTTTCCAGGCGCAGATCCATGGTCTCGCAAGACTAACGGATGCCTTTATTTATTTTATATGGTAATATATATGTACTTCGATAATAGAAAATAGAACATAGAATAGTACAGGACAGTACAGGCCCTTCGGCCCACAATGTTGTGCCGACCCTCAAACCCTGCCTCCCATACAAGCCCCCACCTTAGATTCCTCCATATATCTGTCTAGTAGTCTCTTAAACTTCACTAGTGTATCTGCCTCCACTACTGACTCACGCAGTGCATTCCACGCACCAACCACTCTCTGAGTAAAAAACTTTCCTCTAATATCCCCCTTGAACTTCCCACCCCTTACCTTAAAGCCATGTCCTCTTGTATTGAGCAGTGGTGCCCTGGGGAAGAGGCGCTGGCTATCCACTCTATCTATTCCTCTTATTATCTTGTACACCTCTATCATGTCTCCTCTCATCCTCCTTCTCTCCAAAGAGTAAAGCCCTAGCTCCCTTAATCTCTGATCATAATGCATACTCTCTAAACCAGGCAGCATCCTGGTAAATCTCCTCCGTACCCTTTCCAATGCTTCCACATCCTTCCTATAGTGAGGTGACCAGAACTGGACACAGTACTCCAAGTGTGGCCTAATCAGAGTTTTATAGAGCTGCATCATTACATCGCGACTCTTAAACTCTATCCCTCGACTTATGAAAGTTAACACCCCATAAGCTTTCTTAACTACCCTATCCACCTGTGAGGCAACTTTCAGGGATCTGTGGACATGTACCCCGAGATCCCTCTGCTCCTCCACACTACCAAGTATCCTGCCACTTACTTTGTACACTGCCTTGGAGTTTGTCCTTCCAAAGTGTACCACCTCACACTTCTCTGGGTTGAACTCCATCTGCCACTTCTCAGCCCACTTCTGCATCCCTATCGATGTCTCTCTGCAATCTTTGACAATCTTCTACACTATCTACAACACCACCAACCTTTGTGTCGTCTGCAAACTTGCCAACCCACCCTTCTACCCCCACATCCAGGTCGTTAATAAAAATCACGAAAAGTAGAGGTCCCATAACAGATCCTTGTGGGACACCACTAGTCACAATCCTCCAATCTGAATGTACTCCCTCCACCACCACCCTCTGCCTTCTGCAGGCAAGCCAATTCTAAATCCACCTGGCCAAACTTCCCTGGATCCCATGCCTTCTAACTTTCTGAATAAGCCTACCGTGTGGAACCTTGTCAAATGCCTTACTAAAATCCATATAGGTCACATCCACTGCACTACCCTCATCTATATGCCTGGTCACCTCCTCAAAGAACTCTATCAGGCTTGTTAGACACGATCTGCCCTTCACAAAGCCATGCTGACTCTCCCTGATCAGACCATGATTCTCTAAATACCTATAGATCCTATCTCTAAGAATCTTTTCCAACAGCTTTCCCAGCACAGACGTAAGGCTCACTGGTCTATAATTACCTGGACTATCCCTACTACCTTTTTTGAACAAGGGGACAACATTCGCCTCCCTCCAATCCTCCGGTACCATTCCCGTGGACAACGAGGACATAAAGATCCTAGCCAGAGGCTCAGCAATCTCTTCTCTTGCCTCGTGGAGCAGCCTGGGGAATATTCCGTCAGGTCCCGGGGACTTATCTGTCTTAATGTATTTTAACAACTCTAACACCTCTTCTCCCTTAATATCAACATGCTCCAGAACATCAACCTCACTCATATTGTCCTCACCATCATCAAGTTCCCTCTCATTGGTGAACACCGAAGAGAAGTATTCATTGAGGACCTCGCTCACTTCCACAGCCTCCAGGCACATCTTCCTACCTTTATCTCTAATCGGTCCTACCTTCACTCCTGTCATTCTTTCTTTCTTCACATAATTGAAGAATGCCTTGGGGTTTTCCTTTACCCTACTCGCCAAGGCCTTCTCATGCCCCCTTCTTGCTCTTCTCAGCCCCTTCTTAAGCTCCTTTCTTGCTTCCCTATATTCCTCAATAGACCCATCTGATCCTTGCTTCCTAAACCTCATGTATGCTGCCTTCTTCCACCTGACTAGATTTTCCACCTCACTTGTCACCCATGGTTCCTTCACCCTACCATTCTTTATCTTCCTCACCGGGACAAATTTATCCCTTACATCCCGCAAGAGATCTCTAAACATCGATCACAAGATCATCATCGACCACCGTAATAAATTTACTTGGAACTTCTGAACAGTATAGTTAGCATTATTGTGTATGATAGGACAAAACTGGTTTCTTTGCAGCTACTTTCAATTCAGTAACTTGCCCAAGGAGCATCTGGGATGAAGCCAATAGAACCATAGCATTGACTCCAAGGGGGAATACAATGATGGATGAATATTATTTAAAAACCTCAGCATTGAATGACTAAGAGGAAAATCAGAATAAATACAGAAAATGTTGTAAATACTCAGTAGGCTAGGCTACATCTGAGGGTAGAAAATAATTCACCAAAATGTTAGCTATTTCTTTTTTTGCAGATGTAGCCTGACCTTTTGAGCATTGAGGAGTTTCAGTTATCTCAGCATACAAGAATGAACATTGATTTGAGAATTAAACAAACAAGGAAAATTTAAACACTTACTATCTTCACCTGGACAAGGCATGCCTGGCCGTTCTGGGATGCAGGGAAACACTGTGGAGAGGAACATCCAGTTAGGATCAAGTAGACATGCCCTATTTGACTTTCAACAATACAACTGAGTACATGATTCACAGGTAACAGGAGTAATACATTATATAATAGAAAGAGTAATTAATTTTGTAATCTCCTCCTAGCCTGATAAAGTTCAGAAGCTGAACCTACTCCCCACCATCGAGCACATTTACAAGAAGTGCTGTTGCAAGAAAGCAGCATTCATCATCAAGACACTACACCATTCAGGCCATGGTCTCTTCTCGCTGTTGCCATCTGGGAGGTGGTACAGGAGCCTCAGGACCTATACCACCAGGTTCAGGAACAGTTATTAACCTTCAGCCATCAGACTCTTGAACCAGAGGGGATAACTTCAATCACCCCAACACTAAACTGATTTCAAAAACTATGGACTCACTTGCAAACACTTTACAACTTGTGTTCTTGATATTTATTATTTATTTATTATTTTTGATGTTCTTTTTGTATTTGAACAGTTTGTTGTCTATTGCACATTGGTTGTTTGTCCATCTCTGTCATGTGTGGTTTTTCATTGATTCTTTTGTGTTTCTTTGTATTTACTGTGAATGCCCAAAAGAAAATTAATCTCAGGGTAGTATATGGTGACATATATGTATTTTGGAAACAGATTTACTACTACACCTTCAACTCGTTAACAAAATTAACCGGAGCTTATTCAGTGACGTTGGAGGAATCTCTATGATAGTACCAAATTCTGACACAATTTAAGTGTGAAATAGGCACAGCGAGAAACACAACAAAGCAACCCAATCAGCACCATCCTCCCTTCCTTATTTCCCTGCAGCTCTGCAATATTCTCACAAGCCCAACTTCCAGTTCTTTTGCCATGTACCTACCAGCACGCAGGGTGTGGGAGGAAACACACACATTCACAGGAAGTGCAAAAGCTGCCCTTCTCAGGCTGCTCCTACAGTGCACATAAAAAGTAATTCATCGCCCTTGGAAGTTTCCATGTTTTATAGTTCTACAACATTTAATCAGTGTCAAAAAAAGCCAAATTAAATTCACTGTGAGTCAATGTTGTAAAACAATAAAACATGAAAGTTTCCAAGTGGGCGAATCCTTTTTAGAGGCTCAATTGCTCACAAAACTGAATTGAATTGACTTTATTTCTTACATCCTTCACCTACACAAGGAAAAATCTTTATGTTACGTCTCCATCTAAATGTGCAATGTGCAATCATAGTAATTTATAATAAATAGAAAAGTCAATGTAAGATAGAAATGCACTCAAATCAGCGCGAGCTAATTAGAGGAAGAAGCTGTCCCAGATCCTGTTGGTCCTTGCTTTTATGCTGCGGTACTGCTTTACAGATGGTAGCAGCTGGAATAGACTGTGGTTGGGGTGATTCGGGTCCTCAATGATCCTTTGGGCCCTTTTTTCACACCTGTCTTTGTAAATGTCCTGAATCATGGGACATTACCACCACTGGGGAACGCAGTAATACGGAGAACACTAAGCTTCTACTAGGCAGTGTCCAAATAATTACAAGGAATTAATTTATTGCAACCAATTTTGCCTCTCATGTTTACTTAACACTAATGTTGAAAGAAACATAGAAAACCTACAGCACAATACAGGCCCTTCGGCCCACAAAGTTGTGCCGAACAAGTCCCTACCTTAGAAATTACTAAGGTTACCCATAGCCCTCTATTTTTCTAAGCTCGACGCACCTATCTAAAAGTCTCTTAAAAGATCATATCGTATCTGCCTCCACCACTGTTGCTGGCAGCCCATTCCATGCACTCACCCTGCGTAAAAAACATACCCCTGACATCTCCTCTGTACCTACTCCCAAGCACCTTAAACCTGTGCCCTCTTGTGGCAGGCATTTCAGACCTGGGGAAAAGCCTCTAACTATCCACACGATCAATGCCTCTCATCATCTTATACACCTCTATCAGGTCACCTCTCATCCTCCATCGCTCCAAGGAGAAAAGGCCGAGTTCACTCAACCTGTTTTCATAAGGCATGCTCCCCAATCCAGGCAACATCCTTGTAAACCTCCTCTGCACCCTTTCTATGGTTTCCACATCCTTCCTGTAGTGAAGTGACCAGAACTGAGCACAGTACTCCAAGTGGGGTCTGACCAGCGTCCTATATAGGTGCAACATTACCTCTCAGCTCCCAAGTCCAATTCCACGATTGATAAAGGCCAATACACCATATGCCTTCTTAACCACAAAGTCAACCTGCGCAGTTGCTTTGAGCATCCTCTGGACTTGGACCCCAAGATCCCTCTGATCCTCCACACTGCCGAGAGTCTTACCATTAATACTATATTCTGCCATCATATTTGACCTACCAAAATGAACCACTTCACACTTAACAGGGTTGAACACCATCTGCCACTTCTCAGCCCAGTTTTCCATCCTATCAATGTCCCGCTGCAACCTCTGACAGCCCTCCATACTATTCACAACACTCCCAACCTTTGTGTCATCAGCAAACTTACTAACCCATCCCTCCACTTCCTCATCCAGGTCATTTATAAAAATCACAAAGAGTAAGAACAGATCCCTCAGGCATACCACTGGTCACCGACCTCCATGCAGAATATGACCCATCTACAACCACTGCAATGTCCCCTTGGATCCCATGCCTCCTTACTTTCTCAATAAGCCTTGCATGGGGTACCTTATCAAATGTCTTGCTGGAATCCATATACACTACATCCACTGCTCTTCCTTCATCAATGTGTTTACTCACATCCTCAAAAAATTCAATCAGGCTCGTAAGGCACGACCTGCCCTTGACAAAGCCATGCTGACTATTCCTAATCATATTATACTTCTCCAAATGTTCATAAATCCTGCCTCTCAGGATCTTCTCCATCAACTTACCGACACTGAAGCAACACTCACTGGTCTATAATTTCCTGGAAGAACTTTTATATTTCATCGGAATAATTACACTTCCTATTGCACAATGTGCTTGTGACTATAATACTTTGGTCTTAGTGGATTAGTGAAATAATCAAGATTATCCTGTACAGAGAGTCATGTGCTTTTTTTTTACTAAATAGTGCTACCCCCTGACAGGTGGGAAGACAGAAGTCCTCAAAAAAGAAACCTCGAAACTCTGGCAGTAAAACTTCTGTAAATGAAATTGGATCAGACAATAAGCTATAAAATAGAGGAATAAGAAACTCATCAAATAATAACAGAATACCTTTTTAAAAAAGTTACAACATAAATTACATTGTCATTACATCTTTCCTTGTTCAATCTACTCAAAAGGGAAGCAGACTAATAAAATTCAATTAATTTATTACATTTTCTTCAATGCCTTACGTAAATGCTTCAATCTCTAAAAATTCAAAACTTCCTGAACGAGAATAAATTTAGCATTTTTATCTAATTAGCCCAGTTGCATTTGCCCACATTGCTTGTTCCAACAGGATCACAGTATGAATCAAACACAAACTATGGAATTCACTCCCTCAGTTGTAAAAATAATTTAACAATTGAAAGAAACAGGCTAGGTAATCAATGGAATGCATTATTCTTGGCCATGCCCTATCCTTTCCTGAATGAGATTTGATAGTGGTATACAAAATTATGAGGGGTATAGATAGGGTAAATCCAGGCAGGGCTCCCCCCCCCCATCGCCCCCACTGAGGTTGGGCGGGACTACAATTAAAGGTCATCAGTTAAGGATGAAAGGTAAAAGGATTAAGGGGAACATGAGGTGAAGCTTCTTTGCTAAGAGGGTCCTGAATGTGGAAGATGCCAGTGCAAGTTGTGTATGCAAGTTTGGATAGGTACATAGATGGGCTGAAGGGCCTGTTTCTGCGCTGTACCTTTCTACAACTAAATCAGAAATACAACTGCAGTTCTAGTTTCTCCCTTGAATAAATTTGAAGGCTCTTGCAAGCTTGAACTTTCAAATAGGAACAAAATGTCAGGTCTTACAATAATAACAAGATCAAATACAGGGATGGATAATAAGAGAGCACTTACAGGATAATACTGGAAGTTTAAAATTCTAAAAGCATCTCAGCTCACCGTGAATGATCAGTTCCGAGTCCTTATTCAGCTCATAGAGGCGAAAAGCTTCTTCCAGCTCCAGCTGAGATGAGACAGTACAAGGATCACCTGTTCAAATGTAAGCAACAAGGTAATTACGCATTTGAAATATCATAAACACCATTACACTGAATATGCAACATAATGATAAAGAACCATGAATTGCTCCTTAAAGTACAAAATCACACAGGGCGTCACAGTTAGCGTAGGGTTAGCTACAACAGCTCGGGGTGCTTCAGTCCAGAACTCAATTCCGCCACTGTCTGGAGGGGTTTATACGTTCTCTATGTGACTGCGTGGGTTCCCTCTGGGCGCTCCAGTATCCTCCCACAGTCCAAAGACATCCAGTTAGTAGGTTAACTGGTCATTGTAAATTACCCTGTGATTAGGCTACGGTTAAATAATGGGTTTGCTGTGCGGTATGGCTTGTTGGTCCGAAAAGGTCTGTTCAGTGTTGTATTCTAAATAAATAAAAAGTAAATGAAAATGTAGTGGACAGTGCAAAGTAAACAACTTAGAAAATGGGGATCCAAATTAAATCATTTTATAGACTCACAATACAAACAGCAAAAAATTTCCAAACCACTTTACTAACTCTCAAAAGATGGCATTAATATTGTTCTCCCTTGGAAAATCATTGCAAATTTAAAAAAAAATAAGGTAAGTTTACAACAGCTGGATGCTTCCAAGACAAGGCAACATTGGATATCATGGGGACTATTTTCCCTGCAGAGGAGGTGGCTGAAGAAAGACCTTATGAGGTGCATGAAAATCATGAGGGCTATAGGCAAAGCATTTTCCCTGGGGTAGGAAAGTGTAAAGCATCCATTTAAGGTAGAGGGGAAAGACTTAAAGCGGACCTGAAGGGCAGGTTTTTCTACACAAAGGGTGGTAAACAGGCATAATAAACTGCTAGAGAAAGTGGTAGAGGTGGGTACAATTGCAATGTTTGAAATATATTTGGACAGGTACATGAATAGGGGAAGTTAATTGGTGAAAGAGATAAAGGATTGGAGAAGGGGGAATCTGATAGGAGAGGACAGAAGACCATGGAAGCAAGAGAAGGGGGGAATCAACTTCCCAGCTCTTCACTTCACCACTTCCCCCTCTCCCAGTTTCAACTATTACCTGCCAACTTGTACTTCTTCCTTCCCTCCCCCACCTTCTTATTTTGACTTTGTCCACTCCTTTCCAATCTTGAAGAAACGTCTCAGCACAAAAGGTCGACTGTTTACACTGCTCCATAAATGCTGCCTGGGCTGCTGAGTTCTTCCAGTATTTTGTACATATTCCCATAGCATGATGCTACCTCCACCATAGTTTATAGTAGGGATGGTGTTACTTGACTGAGGAACATTTTTAGATTTATACTACATGTACCACTTAGCGTTGAAGCCAAAAAGTTCCACTTCAGTCTCATCTGACCACAAGACCTTCTTCCACATCTTCACAGTATCTTCTAAATGATGCTTTGCAAAGTCTTTACAGACAAATAAATGATTTTCTTTTAAAGTCACAGCTTTTTCCTGGTCACTCTTCCATAAATACCAATTTTGTGCAGCTTTAGAGATTGTGGAGTCGTGAGCTTCATCTCCAGTTGCAGCGACTGACTGCTACAGTTCACTCAAAGTGACCGTTGGTGTCAGGGTAATCTCTCTTAAAGCGCCATTCTTCTTTGACAACTAAGTTTAGAGGGGTGGCTGAACTAGGCAGTGTGGCTGTAGTTTCACATTTTTTCCACTCTTTCATGATGTACTGTGCTCAGAGATAGTGTTGTACCCTTCCGCAAGTTTGTGTTTGTCCATTATCGCTTCCCTGATCCACTTTGAATACTCTTTTGTCTTAATTTTCGTTTGGTGGTCTATTGAAAATCAACCATACTGTTGGACCTTACAGAAAGAGTGTATTTATTCAAATCAATTCAGTGAAAACAGGTTATCCACTAATTTTCTACATTCACAAATTGTGAGTTGGTAAGGTAATATACAGTACTGTAAATTAAGAACCTGGTGGCATGGTGCAAAGACAATAACCTATCCCTCAAAGTCAGCAAGACGAAAGAATTGGTTGTTGACTTCAGAAGGAGTAGCAGACCGCACGACCCAATTTACATCGGTGGTGCACATGTGGAACAAGTCAAAAGCTTTAAGTTCCTCAGGGTCAATATCACAAATGACCTGACTTGGTCCAACCAAGCAAAGTTCACTGCCAAGGCGGCCCACCAGCACCTTTACTTCCTGAGAAAACTAAAGAAATTTGGCCTGTCCCCTGAAACCCTCACTAATTTTTATAGAGGCACCGTAGAGAGCATTCTTCTTGGGTGCATCACAACCTGGTATGGAAAAGTTGTCCCGTCCAAGACCGAAAGAAGCTGCAGAAGATCGTGAACACGGCGCAGCACGTCACACAAATCAATCTTCCGTCCGTGGACTCACCGTACGCTGTTGGAGCAGCGCTGCCAGGATAATCAAGGACACGACCCACCCAGCCAACACTCTTTTCGTCCCTCTTCCCTCCGGGAGAAGGCTTAGGAGCTTGAAGACTCGTATGGCCAGATTTGGGAACAGCTTCTTTCCAAATGTGATAAGACTGCTGAACGGATCCTGACCCAGAACTGGGCCGTACCCTCCAAATATCCGGACCTGCCTCTCAGTTTTTTTGCACGACCTTATTTCCCATTTTCCTATTTTCTATTTATGATTTATAATTTAAATTTTTAATATTTACTAATTTTATCTATGTTTAATATTTAATATTTGTAATCCAGGGAGTGTGAAGCTGAGAATCAAATATCGCTGTGATTATTGTACGTTCTAGCACCCAATTGTTTGGCGACAATAAAGTATAAAGTATATGAGGAAAGTTAGCATTATAATTACAGGAGGAATGAATATATTTTCAGCCTCAAAATTCTGGTTTTTTTTTAGTAAATTGTTGACTTTTTTTGGAATTTTTCTTTTGATTTGACAAGATGCACAATGTTTTGTTCATAAGACCATAAAACATAGGAGCAGAATTAGACCATTTGGCGTCAGTAAGGACCTGGGCCCATTGCAATTTACCTATCACCACTACAGTCAACAGTAGGAGTAATCTCAATGGCTACTCAGATAGCTTTAGACCACCTAGACATCACAAACACCTATGTCACCTATGTGTTCGTCGACTACAGCTCAGCATTTAATACCATCATTCCCACAATCCTGATTAAGAAGTTGCAGAATCTGGGCCTCTGTACCTCCCTCTGAAATTGGAAGTTCCTAACTTCCTAACTGGAAGACCAAAATCTGTGTGGATTGGTGGTAACATATCCTCCTCGCTGATAATCAACACTGGCACACCTCAGGGGTGTGCGCTTAGCCCACTGCTCTACGCTCTATATACACATGACTATATGGCTAGGCATAGCTCAAATACCATCTATAAATTTGCTGACGATACAACAATTGTTGGTAGAATCTCAGGTGGTGACGACAGGGCGCACAGGAGTGAGATATGCCAATTAGTAGAGTGGTGCTGCAGCAACAACCTGGCACTCAACGCCAGTAAGACAAAAGAGCTGATTGTGGACTTCAGGAAGGGTAAGACAAAGGAACACACCAATTCTCATAGTGGGATCAGAAGTGGAGAGAGTGAGCAGTTTCAAGGTCCTGGGTGTCAAGATCTCTGAGGATCTAACCTGGTCCCAACACACCGATGTAGTTATAAAGAAGGTAAGACAGCTGCTATACTTCATTAGGAGTTTGAAGAGATTTGGTATGTCAACAAATACACTCAAAAACTTCTATAGATGTACTGTGGAGAGCATTCTGACAGGCTGCATCACTGTCTGGTAAGGAGGCACAGGATCAAAAGAAGCTGCAGAAGGTTGCAAACCTGGTCAGCTCCAGTGGTAAAAGTGAGAAAAAGGCATGCCCGAGGTGCTGGAGATCCTTAATAATGGACGCTACCTTTCTGAGACACCACTCTCTGAATGTGTCCTGGGTATTTTCCAACTATAGGAAATATTGTCTCCACATCCACTCTATGTAGGCCTTTCAATATTTTACGTTTCAATGAGATTCCCCCCCCTCTCATTTTTTTTAAACTCCAGGCCAAAATTCATCAAGCACTCCTCATACATTAATCTATCATTCCTGGCTCAGTAAGCTGTTTTATAATATATGATTTACTGAGGTTTTAAAATTTGTGACATTTAAACAATGGTGTACAAAGCTCCAATGAAATGAAGTCATCTCTTCAATGCATAAACAAGAGAAAATCTGCAGATGCTGGATATCCAAGCAACATACACAAAATGCTGGAGGAACTCAGCAGGCCAGGCAGCATCTAGGTCAACATTTCGGGCCAAAACCCTTCAGAAGGACTGAAGTAAAAAGTTGAGGAGTAGATTCAAAAGGTCGGGGGGAGGGGAGAGAGAAAAACACAAGGTGAGAGGTGAAACCTGGAAGGGGAAGGATAAAGCAAAGAGCTGAGAAGTTGATTGGTGAATGAGATAGAAGACCATGGAAGAAAGAAAAGAGGGGAGGAGCACCAGAGGGAGGCAATGTGCAGGCAAAGAGATAAGGTGAGAGAGGGAAAAGGGGATGGGAAAGGTGAACGGGGGGGGGGAGGAGGGGGTGGCATTACCAGAAGTTTGAGAAATCGATGTTCATGTCATAAGGTTGGAAGCTACCCTAACGGAATATAAGATGTTGTTCCTCCAACCTAAGTGTGGCCTCATCATGACAGTGGAGGAGGTCATGGATGGACATATCGGAATGAGAAGTGGAATTAAAATGGGTGAACACTGGGAGACCCTGCTTTTTCTGGTGGATGGAGTGTCAGGCGAAGCCATCAATACTGCCCTCAACCGCATAAACACCATCAACGTTGTCCTCAAGCACATCTCTTCCATTTCGCACATGTCTGCTCTTACCCCATCCTCCCACCACACTTCCAGGGATAAGATTCCTCTTCTCCTCACCTACCACCCCCTGCGTCCTGCACCTAGTTCTCCGAAACTTCGATCACCTCCAATGGATCCCACTACCAAGCATATCTTTCTCTCTCCCCCACTTCCTGCTTTCCGCAGGGATCGCTCCCCATACAACTTCGTTGTCCGTTCGTCCCTCTCCACTGATCTCCCTCCTGGCACTTATCCTTGCAAGCAGAGTAAGTGCTACAGTTGCTCCCACACCACCTCCCTCACTACCATGGAATGCACCCTCGTGTTCTGAAGGAAGTAGCTGTGGAGATTGCGGAGGCATTAGCGATAATCTTTCAAAAGTCGATAGATTCTGGCATGGTTCTGGAGGACTGGAAGATTGCAAATGTCACTCCACTATTTAAGAAGGGGGCAAGGAAGCAAAAGGGAAATTATAGACCTGTTAGCTTGACATCGGTGGTTGGGAAGTTGTTGGAGTCGATTGTCAAGGATGAGGTTACGGAGTACCTGGAGGCATATGACAAGATAGGCAGAACTCAGCATGGTTTCCTTAAAGGAAAATCCTGCCTGACAAACCTATTACAATTTTTTGAGGAAATTACAAGTAGGCTAGACAAGGGAAATGCAGTAGATGTTGTATATTTGGATTTCCAGAAGGCCTTTGACAAGGTGCCACACATGAGGCTACTTAACAAGATAAGAGCCCATGGAATTATGGGAAAGTTACATACGTGGATAGGCATTGGCTGATTGGCAGGAAGCAGAGAGTGGGAATAAACGGATCCTATTCTGGTTGGCTGCCGGTTACCAGTAGTGTTCCACAGGGGTCCGTGTTGGGGCCGCTTCTTTTCACGTTGTACATCAACGATTTGGATTATGAAATAGATGGCTTTGTAGCTAAGCTTGCTGATGATACGAAGATAGGTGGAGGGGCCGGTAGTGCTGAGGAAACAGAGAGTCTGCAGTGAGACTTGAATAGATTGGGAGAATGGGCAAAGAAATGGCAAATGAAATACAATGTTAGAAAGTGTATGGTTATGCACTTTGGCAGAAGAAATAAACGGGCAGACTATTATTTAAATGGGGAGAGAATTCAAAGTTCTGAGATGCAACGGGACTTGGGAGTCCTCGTGCAGGATACCCTTAAGGTTAACCTCCAGGTTGAGTCGGTGGTGAAGGCGGCGAATGCAATGTTGGCACTCATTTCTAGAGGAATGGATTATAGGAGCAGGGATGTGATGTTGAGGCTCTATAAGGCGTTGGTAAGACCTCACTTCGAGTACAGTGGGCAGTTTTGGTCTCCTTATTTAAGAAAGGATGTGCTGATGTTGGAGAGGGTACAGAGAAGATTCACTAGAATGATTCCGGGAATGAGAGAGTTAACTGTGTTTGGTGCTCCTGGTGTGGTCTCCTGTATATCAGCAAGACCAGACGTAGATTGGGAGACCGCTTTGCCAAGCACCTACGCTCTGTCCACCAGAAAAAGCAAATTCTCCGGGTGCTCACCATTTTAATTCCACTTCCCAGTCCCATTCCGATGATAATGCCTTCACTCTCCCCTTCTCCATTTCCCATCCCCTTTTCCCTCTCTCACCTCCCATCACCTCCCTCTGGTGCTTCTCCCCCTTTTCTTTCTTCCATGGCCTTCTGTCTATTTCACCAATCAACTTCCCAGCTCTTTGCTTCGCCCTTCCAGGACCAGGTTTCACCTATCACCTTGTGTTTTTCTCTCTCCCTTTCCCCCACCTTTTAACTCTGCTCCTCAGCTTTTTTCTCCAGTCCCCCTGAAGGGTCTCAGCCTAAAACATCAACTGTACTCTTTTTCTGGATGCTGCCTGGCCTGCTGAGTTCCTCCAGCATTTTGTGTGTGTCCCTCAATGCATAGCTCACCAAATCTTAAATGGGTTCAGTTCAATAACATTACTCAACGAAATCTTGAAAACAGGAACAAACAAGCGGCTTGTTACATTTTCATGACATCCCAAAATGCTTCACAAGCAATTATTTTTATTTTTGTTAATGAAGTAAACGACCATATTTTTGGTGCTATAGCTAAAGGAAGAATAGTGGACATCAGAAAACAAAACAGAGCACAGTGAGGGATAAGTACCAAACATTTGCCTTTATAATTAGTAAATGGTTCAAAGTAAATTTATTATCAAAGTACATATATGTCACCTTATACAACCCTGAGATTCATTTTCTTGTGGACATACTTAATAAATCCAATAACCATAACAGAATCAATGAAAGGTGCACTGAAGTACAAGTTAAGATGACAAAAGAGTGCACAAAAATGTGTTACAGTTATGGAGTGTAGTGTAGATAAGCAATAAAGTGCAAGATCATAATAAGATAGAGGTCAAGAATCCATTTCATCACACTAAGGGGCAGTTCAATAGTCTTACAGCAGCAGGAAAGAATCTACTTGTACAGGTGTCCCCCGCTTTTCGAACCTTCGCTTTACGAAACCTCACTGTTATGAAAGACCTACATTAGTACCCTGTTTTCGCTTTCAGAAGGTGTTTTCACTGTTACGAAGAAAGGTAGTGCGCGATAAAAAATCAGTGTGCGATAAAAGGCAGCGCGCGCTCCGAGCAGCCGCTCTGCCCCGGATTCGGAACAGCATTGCTTTAACACGTTGCATTGAGCAGCCGTTAGCAAGATGAGTTCTAAGGTGTCGGAAAAGCCTGAAAGAGTAAGGGTGTTACACTTAGCGTAAAACTAGACATAATTAAGCGTTTCGATCGTGGTGAACGAAGCAAGGACAAAGTGAGTCTGGCTTGTGGAAGTTGACAAAGATGATGTTGAAGAGGTTTTGGCATCCCATGACCAAGAACTGATAGATGAAGAGCTGATGCAATTGGAAGAGGAAAGGATAACAATCAAAACCGAATGCAACCGAATGCAGAAAGCGAAACAACTGTGAGATTTTCGCCGCAATGATAAAGTACGACTTTAATTTCGAAAGGGTACGTAGGTTTAGGGGATATTTGCAGGATGGTTTGAGTGCTTACAAACAACTGTATGATAGAAAAATGCGCGAGGCTCAGCAGTCAAGCAAGCCTTCCACATCAGCCACAACAGACAACGAACCTCGACCTTCGACATCGAGGCGGGCAGTCATAGGAGAAGATGAGCTGCCTGCCCTGATCGACGATGAGGTGACACCCCCATGTCCCACCACCCCAACCCCCGGACAGATACTGTACCGATTCGTGAAGAACGCAGCGGTAGCCGGGAGGCACACAGCACATCTTTAAGAAAAAAGCCGAAATAAACATACTAATTAATTAGATGCCGCCTAGCACGTAATTGTCAGCCCAGATCAGAGGCGATGCAACCTGAGCGGGGGAGTTGTTAAGAGTGGAAAAGCCATTGCACTGGAGCAGTGCGACTCTCTCGACCTCAGAAATCCAGGTCCAGTGGTACAAGTAGGCATCATAACTGCGTCTTCCATGGTTGCAGTGGATGATTATGACTTCTTCTGTGCCTCATCATGTCCTTCGCTCTCCACGGAGCGTAACAGAACCACCTTCCTGACCACTGGACTTCATCTGCCCAGTCTGCTGGAGCTGACTAGGCATGTCTCTATCTCACTGGCGTATGAGGCCCACCAGCTACCCTCACCTGGTTTAGCCCGCCAGTTCAAGCAGCATACAAGGTGTGGCTCCAAGAGGCTATTTGTAAGTGGCAGCAGCCACACCCCAGTAATATGTAGTACAAACAAGAAATCAGCTAGAATTGATTAACTAACCAAAACACAGACAATAAGTAAGTCAGGTTTACCTAATTTACTAATTTTCCATTCTCCCAACCACTAGGAGGTACAGGAATCTGAAGACACAATCCACGATTCAGCAATAGATTTTTCCCCTCTGCTGGATCACATTTCTGAACAGACCATGAACACTACCTCACTTTTTGCACTATTATTTTGCTTACATTTCTTATTGTAATTTATAGTTTTTTAATGTATTGCACTGTACTGCTGCCGCAAAAAAAAACAAATTTCAGGACAACTCTGCTCCCTAGTAAACCACAGTGGGTGCCTTCAACTTCAGCAGGTGGTGCTGTTTACCCATAGGGCTTTACCACTTGCTGAAAGAAAATCACCTTTGTGCACACGGGCCGATCTTGCAGAAATATTCAATTTTGTTCCATGTCCACCTATTGATCTAATCAATATTTTGGTTTTGTGTTGTTATTGGCAAAACTAGAATGGTTCACAATGTTGTCAATAATAGAATTTGTATCAGATCGCAAAGCTGGTGAATACTATAACTTCATGATTTATGATTCCAGGATTGAATGGCTTGTCATATGAAGAGCATTTGAAGACTCTGGGCCTGTATTCACTGGAATTCAGAAGAATGAGGGATGACCTAATTGAAAAGTGTCTGATGTTGAAAGGTCTCGGTAGAATGGATGGTGGGAGAGTCTAGGACTAGAGGATACAGTTCAGAATAGAAGGGTATCTTTTTAGAACAGAGATGAGGAGAAATGTCTTTAGCCAAAGAATGGTGAATCTGTGCAATTCACTACCACAGGTGACTGTGGAGGCCAAGTCATTGGATATATTTAAGGCAGAGGTTGATAGATTCTTAATTGGTCAGACCATGAAGGAATACGGGAAGAGGGCAAGAGATTGGGGCTGAGAAAGGATAATGGGTCAGACATGATAAAATGGTGGAGCACATGCGAGAGATCAAATAGCTTAATTCTGCTCCTGTATCTAATGGTCATTATGACTTTTTTCTCAGTTAATTCCACCCATCTATGAAATTCAAAAGAATTTAATATATTAGTTTAAAGCAACTGCAGTCCAGTTTTCTCCTTGGAGTGATGGAGGATGAGAGGTGACCTGATAGAGGTGTACAAGATAATGAGAGGCATTGATCATGTGGATAGCCAGAGGCTTTTTCCCAGGGCTGAAATGGCTAACACAAGGGGGCATAGTTTTAAGGTGCATGGAAGTAGGTACAGGGCGATGTTAGAGGTAAGTTTTTCCACACAGAGGGTAGTGGGTGCATGGAGTGCATTGCCAGCAAAGATGGTAGAGACGGATACAGCAGGGTCTTTTAAGAGACTCTTAGATAGGTACCTGGAGCTTAGAAAAATAGAGGGCTATGCAGTAGGGAAATTCTAGGCCACTTCTAGAGTAGATTACATGGTTGGTACAACATTGTGGGCTGAGGGGCCTGTCGTATGCTGTAGATTTTCTATTTCTATTTGTAGGTAGGGCGAAGGCATTACTAATTAGGCCGTCATGTACTGTTAATCTCTAATTACTTTCCCCAAGCAGTAAGGCTGATCTCACTAACTCACCACTCCACACTGCTAACCACCACTACTTTATCATTTCCTGTCAGTCACCTTATGTACAGACACAACTGTGCTCGGCATCATCTTAAGAACATACTGTGGCAGCCCACACACACAGGACTTGAACCGCCATCAGGAGCCGCGGGCAGACACAAGGTAGCGTGTTTGAAACTACCCGCTCGGGGCGGACCTTCCGGGGACAGTCTGACATCACGTCCGCCCCGCGGGCCGCAGGGGCCCATGGCAGGGGAGATTTAAGCGCACGATTTTGAATCAGTAAAGGCATTCTGAGTTCAGCTCTCTCTGCCTCCGTGTGTTTCCTTAGTAGCGCATTTGCACGCGACTACAATACAATCAATGTATATAAACTATCTTATATATTTTTGTGGTTTTTTATTATTGTGTCCTTTATCTTACTGTGTTTACTTTTTGTGCTGCATTTGGATCTAGAATAACAATTATTTAACTATCCTCCACATTTGTGGACTGGAAATGACATTAAATAATTTTTAATCATTCCATGATTTTAACCCTTCATGGTGATAAGTTAACAAGCCCACAGAAAAACTACATCACCCATCACACCCCCACATCAGACTTCAGAGGAATCACCTCCCCCACATCCCTTTCATGTTCTCAAACTTAATTCTACCTCCATTAGTTTTACTTTAACTTTTTTTGTATTTCTTCAGATTGCACTAAAACTCTGCATCATACTGTTTTGTGCTCACTGTATTTATTGTTATATTTATTATTACTACATACACTGTTTACTCTGTGAGCTTCTCATGAGCAAGGAATTCCATTACATCCTGTTGTATATGATAATAAACTAAATCAGAATCTGGGGAAACTACAAAGGGAGCTCTAGTGTTATCTCAGCAGTTTTCAACAGAAATTTTGAACATACATAACACAGGACACTGCAGTTAACTAATGAGAACATACAACAGCGCAGCATGGGTTCAGGCCCTTTGGCCCACAACTGGTAATCAAATGGCTAACTCAAAACTAACCTCTTCTGCCTACACAATGTCCATATCCCTCCATTTTCCTCATATTTATGCGTCTATCTAAACGTCTCTTAAAAGTCAGTAATGTATCTGCCTCTACTACCACCTCAGGCTGTGCATTCCAGGCGCTCACCACTCTGTAAAACCTTGCCCCCCATATCTCTTTTGAAACTTACCCCTCTCATCTTAAGTGCATACCCTCTGGTATTAGACATTTGAGCCCTGGGAAAAATATAGTGTTTGTCCACTCTATCTATACCTCTCATAACTTTATAAACCTCTATCAGATCTCCCCTCAGCCTCTGCCGCTTCCAATTTCTTGTTATAGCACGTGCCCTCTAATGCAGGCAGCATCCTGGTAAACCTCTCCTGTATGCTCTCCAAAGGCTCAACATCCTTCCTACAACAGTGAGATCAAAACTGTATACAATACTCCAGATGCAGCCTAACTAGAGTTTTATAAAGCTACGACATAACTTGCTGACCTTTGAACTCAAAGCCTCGACTAATCAAGACAAGTATGCAATAAGCCTTTATAATCACCCTATCAACATTTTCAGGGAGCGATGAACTTGGACCCCAAGATCCTTCTGTTCATCAACAGTGGTAAAGGTCTTACCCTTAACAGCAAACTGTTTTTTTACTTTTGACTACCAAGATTCAAAGAAAATGCAAGGAATATTTACCAGGCAATATCCATGGAGCAAGAAATTAAGTTCACAATTCTTACTCCACGTGCTGTCTTGTTTGTACTTCCAGCATGGGCAATATTTTAAATATTCTTTCAATTCACCTTAACTTTACCTATAAATCTTTTTAGCTATCATTTCTAAATTTCAACATAAAATGTCAACTGTGCCACCTAAACTCCTGCTGCATCCCACACAAGTATTTTAAAATCCACTAAGTGAAAATGATAATAGCATCCCTAAGAAGGGCATTTCTCACAATTTCAACAGCGTTCTAAAAATGTGTTCAATAGTGCTTTAGAGAGAGATTTTTCTCTCTTTCGCACAAGAGAAAGACTGAGTTTAAAATTCAGTGGCAACCAGTTCTCGTAGTAACCAGGAATAGAGTCGCTCTTGTCCTCGCCTACCACCCAAGAAGTCTCTGCATCATTCTCTGTAACTTCTACCATCTTCAACAATACCTTACCACAACAGATTTTTACCTTCCACACCCCCACGCCACTCTCCACAGGGCTCACTTCCTCTATGATTCTCATTCCATTCGTCCCTCCCTCCTGGCATTCATACCTGCAAGCAGAAGTGCCACAACTGCCCTCACCTCCATTCAGAGCCCCAAACAGTCCTCCTAGGTGAGCCAAAACTTCATCTGTGAATCTGCTGGGGCCATCTACTGTATCCGATGCTCCCAGTGCAGCCTCTTCTAGATTGGTGAGACCTGCTTTGTCTAGCATGTACACTCCATCCACAAAAAGCAAGACCTTCCTGTGGCCAACCATTTTAATTTCCCATTCCAATCGTTTCTCACAGTAACCAATCTATCCAAAATTCTGAACGCTGAAAATCATTAAAAATTTTTTTTGAAATTTCCATTCATGCAAATTGTATCCATAATTTCAAGACAATGGAATCTCCTTATTACATTCTAAGTTTTCAAAGCAATTAATGATGCATAACAATTTCCTGTTCAGTGCTATCTTGTATTAAATTTCATTTAATTATCATGCCACAGCAAAGATTGTACCATTTCACATAAACTTGAGTAACACACACAAAATGATGGAGGAACTGAGCAGGTCAGGCAGCATCTACGGGAAGGAATAAAGAGTCAATGTTTAGGACTGAAACCCTTCATCAGGACAAAAGTCCATCATTTGCAGAAACTAGTAAAGCTGAGGTATTTTTGCTCTTGGTCTATAGTCTCGTACAAATCTATAAATTGCTTCACCATTTTTATGGAAACATTAGTTGCAGAGACATCCATGGTAACATATGTTGTTAATGTTTAACACTTATCATCTCTCTTCATTCCATGCCTTTTTAAAATTTCCTTTTTGTTTTATTCCAATCTCTCTGTCCTTCAAGATCCTCAAAAACAAGAAAGGAACTGAGAGAATGAATATGACAGAAAAGCTAACAAAGTGCCAGTGGTTTTTTATCTTGCCACTGCAACAGCACACTTAAATTTAGTCACTTTAAAGCATATTTGCCTGAGCAAGGCACCCAATAGAGTATTACACAGACTCACATAAGACTTTGCATTAAAGAATATTCTTTGAAGAGGTACATCAGTCTTATTTCTACTTTCCATATTCACTCTGCAAGATTGGCTAGAAAAGCAAAATATTGCCAGAAATTTTGCCACAAAATTCAATCTACCTTCTTCGTCAATCCACTTCATTGTAAAGAGCTGTTCGTTGTCAAAGCAGCACATGTCGCGAACTTCAGTGCAAAGATTTTCATATGTGATGGCAGGATCAAAGTGGGTGATCATGATGTCCCTAAGTGAAGATGTAAATAAGACAGTTAAGAAATAGCTAATAACACACGTTACTTTACACAAATGGTGAGAAGTCACTGTATAACGTTCCACTCAGCATCTGATTAATAGCTCCCTAGTGTTGATTTTGAAAGCTGATAAGCAGACGTGGTCATATTTCATTTTCAATGTCAGGTAAAATCCCAGTGAGCTGCTTATTCACAATCAGCATTAAAACCAAACCTAAAAATATCAGAGCACCAGGCTATGTTCCTTCTCCTTACATGCAAACAGAAGGATCCAGTGCAGAAAGTTGTACTATGCTGGTCTTATTAGTCTTCCCTCCCTCTATGTGATCATCTGTCTGTCCCTTTATGGGGGGGGGGAGGAGAGGGAGAGAGGGAGAGAGGGAGAGAGGGAGAGAGGGAGAGAGGGAGAGAGGGAGAGAGGGAGAGAGGGAGAGAGGGAGAGAGGGAGAGAGGGAGAGAGGGAGAGAGGGAGAGAGGGAGAGAGGGAGAGAGGGAGAGAGGGAGAGAGGGAGAGAGGGAGAGAGGGAGAGAGGGAGAGAGGGAGAGAGGGAGAGAGGGAGAGAGGGAGAGAGGGAGAGAGGGAGAGAGGGAGAGAGGGAGAGAGGGAGAGAGGGAGAGAGGGAGAGAGGGAGAGAGATATGTTGAATCATCGGGTGAACAATTAGTGTATGTTGTTCTGCTGATTATGGTCTTTCTTTTCTTGGAGGCTTTGCCATTGCTTGCTTGATGCATGGAGGGCGCTAATGCTTTTTTGCTGGAATAAGTTGGGGGGGAAAGGGAAGGGTCATTGATCTGCTGTTACTTATGCATGGGGAGGGAGTAGGGGGCTTGGCAGTTTTAATGTTTTTACTGTCACTCATTCGTTGGGCCACTTCAGTTTTCATGAAAGAACAAAAATTTCAGGTTGTATATTGTATACATTATCTGATATTAAATGGAACTATTGAACTCTATGACCATTTTCACCTGGTAGACTGCTGCATATTCAAAGATTCAGCAGTCAGCCTTGAGTATGTTACTGCCTTCATGGATTTCGTCAAGTATGCTGGGTACTGTGTACCAAAGAGGACAATCCAGCCATTCCCAAACTGGAAACCATTGATAAACCAGGAGATCCACTCCTGGCTGAAGTCAAGGACTGCAACATTCAAATCAAGTGACCCTGACCTTCGTATGAAATCGAGATATAACCTCCATAAAGCTATCAGAGATGACAAGAGACAAAATTAATCCAAAATTGAGTCCCAGACCAGTCATCAACTGAGGCAAGGCTTACACACTTTCACAAGCTACAAAGCAAAGTTGGGGAGCATCACTCACAACACATCTCTTGCTGATATGCTTAATGCATTCTATGCTTGTTTTGAATAGAAGAAGATTGGAGGGCCAGCTGGTGGTGCAATGACATCGGCACCAGACCCAGGAGCGGAGGTTCCCAGGTTCGAAACCAGTCAGGTCCGCTCTCAAGTATGCTTTCCATCCATGCCGGGTTGAGTGTGGAGATCGCAACTCGACCTTGTAAAATAAAGGGAGAATACTGCGAAAATGTCTGTGTGAGGAATGGTTCACCACACAGTCTCTCTCGTTCCACGCCTTGTAAAAAGCCGTGAAAAAGACATCACGCATGCACATGCAGACACACACACACAGACTCGCACGCACGCAAGAGGATTGGAATGTCACCACCCACCCCAATATCCTCCAATGCACATGAACCCACATTGCAGACATAAATTCAGTCTGTCAGAGAGTGAACCTGTGGTAAGCATCTGGCCTAGATGGTGATATGTCTTTAGATCCTATGCAGATCAGCTGGTGGGTGTATCTATAACCTCTCCCAATCACAGTCTGAAATTCCTACTTGCTTAAAGGCCACTATCAAGCCTGCACTTAAGAAAAAAAGGTAACATGCCTTAATGGCTACCTCCCAACGGCTCTGACATTATCCATCACGAAACGCTTCGCAAGGTTAAACACAACACACACTAACTTCAGCCTCCAAGACAAACTCGATCCATTGCAATTCACCAGCCACCGAAACTGATCTACTGGATGCCATCTCCCTGGCCCGACACTCATCTCTGGAGCATCCAGACAGTAAATTTATTTATGTTAGACTGTTTTACTTAATTGACTACAGATTTACCATCAATACTAAAATTCCAAGCAAACTCACCACAAAACTCAAAGTAAATTTATTATCAATGTATATAACTCTGCGATTCATTTTCTTGTGGGCATACTCAATAAATCCATAATACAATCAGTGAAAGACGACACCAACTGGGTGTTCAACCAGTGTACAAAAGATAACCGGCAAATCAAATACATGAAGAAATAATAATAATAAATAAGCAATAAGCAAGAGAACACGAGATGAAGAGTCCTTGAAAGTGGGTCCATTTCGGTGATGGAGCAAGTGAAGTTATTCCATTTGGTTCAAGAGTCTGATGTAATAACTGTTCTTGAACCTGGTAGTGAGAGTCCAGAGGCTCCTGTACCTTCTTCCTGATGACAGCCTCAGAGACCCAAGACTCAACACATTCCCTCACAACTGGATTTTTGAGTTTCGGACCAACAGACTACAATCAGAAAGGATAGATAAAATATCTGCCACAATTATTATCAATAGTGGCACTCCACAAAGTTGGGTCTCAGGCCTCTACTCCATGCACTATATACTCATGATTGCATGGCTACATTCTGCTTGAACTTTATCAACAAGCTCAAAGATGAGACCACTAAAGTCGGCTGTACCTCAAATAATGATGATTCACAGTACAGACAGGAGATAGTAACACAATATCATGATAACAAACTTTCCCTCAATATCAGCAAAACAAAAGAACTAGTCATTAACTTGGGGGGGAGTGGGGGAAGGTTGAAGCAAATGCTCCTGTCAATGTCAATAGTGCTGCAGTCCAGAGAACTTGAGAACTTCAAGTCTGAGGTGTGAACATCACCATGACCATGTCCTAGGCCAATCACGCTGATGTCAGAACCAAGAAAGCTCTCCAACACCTCTACTTGAGGCTAAAAATATTTTGCATAACCCCATCAACCCTTACCAAAAATTTATCAATGTACCACAGAAAACATCATATCCAAATGCATCATGGCTTGGTACGGAAACTGTTCTGCCTGTGACTGCAAGAAACTGCAGAGTTGTGGACACAACTCAGCACATGACAAACACCAATCTCCCTTCAATGGAATCTATTTACAGCACTCACTACCTCAGTAAGGCAGCCAGCATAATCATAGACCCTATCCACACTGGAAATTTTCTCTTCATTAGGGTAGAAAATATAAAAGCCAGATAGCAACAATGTCAAGGACAGCTTCTGTTCCACTATTATAAGACTACTGAATGGCTCCTTAGAACAATAAAACAAACTCTTAGCCTCACAATCTACCTCATTATGAACTTGTATCTTATTCTCTACTTGCAATGCATTACCTGTAAATGTACTTCATTCTGCATCCTGTTATTGTTTTACCTTGCACTACCTCAATGCACTGTGTAAGGAATTGATCCATATGAACGGTATGCAAAACAAGCTTTTTACTGCATCTAGGCAGATCTGACAAAAATAAACCAAATCAATTCCTAACTCAAAAACAAATATGTATGCAGATATTACTCAAAATGAGAATAGCAACACTGTCTGATGTTCTGACTCTCCTTCCCCACAAGCTCCCAGAGTTGCACCACCTTTCCATTACTCTAACTCACACATTGTTATTCACTTACTGGATGTGGAAGCTGGTAGCATGATTTCTTGATCACACAAGATTGCTCTTTTCTGATTCAGAGATACAGCACAGTAACAGGCCCTTGCGGCCCAACAAGTCCATACTGCCCAATTACATCCATGTGGGCAATTAACCTACAAACACATACATATTTGAAATGTGTGAGAAAACCACAGCATCTAGAGGAAACCTTAGAAATAGTTAAGTGTAAGGCTTCCATTAAGATATATTACTTTCCTTCTCACTGCGTTACATGTAATGCTGGACAAGTGGTGTGGCTTCTAAGGGGTGGACTGTATTGGAGGGGTCGTGACTGTCACGTGACAGCACTGCCCACTACCTGGTCGGAAGACATGCCACCTGCCGAAGTTTGACCCCTCCTCGCCCATCAATGCACACCTAACCATTGCACCGCCCCCCCCCCCGTGAATTACCTGGGCTGGATCCTCCATTTTAAGGATGACACATGTGCTGGACTCACTCTCACTTTGCTATCTCCGAGGGACCACCCTACTTCACTCCAGGCTGAGAACCATGGAATGGCGCTGTAGAAACTGTTGCTGAGCTGTGCATTCAATAGGAGAGGAGGATTCAAACCTTGATTGGCAGGTGGTGTGCCTTCCGACCAGGTAGTGGGCAGTGCTGTCATGTGACAGTCATGACCCCTCCAATACAGGAATAAAACATTTGTTCCATGAAGTCTTCATTAACAAATGAACAACCAACTATTGGACAAGCAGTAATATTCAAAAGCATGGTCAGTCTTGTGACATCAGACGTAATTGGTTTTAAACAGTGTAAAGGAATGAAGCTACAAACTCCAAATATAAACACCACGGTACAAAATACATAAATCAAGTGAACAGGAAACAGTCAATTCCATAGCAGAAAGACATTAACATTGGTCACATGAAGCATAAATTCAAAAGATACACTGAATCTCTGAAGATGTGTACAGATATATTTTGATAATATACAGACATGAAAATCAGAATCAGATTTAATATCACTGCCATATGTCGTGGAATTTGTTTTGCAGCAGCAGTACATTGCAAGACGCAACTTTAAAAATATAAATTACAGTAAGATATATATAAATGTAATAGGGCAAAAAGAGCAAAAAAATGGTGAGGTAGTTTTCATGGGTTTACTGTCTATTCAGAAATCTGATAGTGATGGGGAAAAAGACTTCCTGAAACATTGACTATGTGTCTTCAGGTTCCTGTATGGTAGCAATAAGAAAAGGGCATGTCCTGGGTGATGGAGGTCTTTAATGATGGATGCCACCTTCTTGAGACATTCCCTTTTGAAGGCGCCCTTGATGCTGGGAAGCTAGTGCTCATTATAGAGCTAGCTGAGTTTACAACTTTCTGCAGCTTTTTCTGATCCTATGCAATGGTCGCTCTATATCAGACGGTGATGCAACCAGTTGAAATGCACTCCATGGTACATCTGTAGAAATGTAACTCAATGCATTAAAGCATGCAGACACAGTTAAAAGCTTCAGTTGTTGTTTAGATCAACCATCAGAATGAGGAAGAAATGCAATCAAACTGATGTTGAGTGTAAGGCTGTTGCTGCGACACCACTCAACCAGCTGAAAGATGTACTGATGTCAGCCTCCGAGATAGATCAGAAGATTGCCAGATGCTGCAGGGCTTTGCACAGGTGTAGTTATATTCTCCCTTTCAAAGTGTGTATGAAAGACGAGTTAATGCGGGAGTGAAGCATCACAGCCATTCATGATGTTAGATTTTACCTAGTACGAAGCAATGGCTGCAAACCCTGCCAAGGCTGATGTGTATCCAATTCTGTCTCTAACTTCAATCAGAATTGTTTTCTCACCCTTAAAATAGCCTTATTTAGGCTGTATCTGGACTTGTATACCTCTGGATCACTGGTCTTGAATGCCTGTTATATATTATTGTGCAAAAGACTAACTTTTTATATAAATATTTTTTTTTAAATTTTGTCTTGTGCATTCGGTGTCAGTAGAAAAGAAATTTCAGATTTCCAAGCATTAATTTTCCAAAAAAATTAACGTTAATCTTTGTATTTCGTTAAAGAAAGTAACATTTTAAGTAATAGCAAACAAGAAGAATTCTGCAGATGCTGGAAATTCAAGCAACACACATCAAAGTTGCTGGTGAACGCAGCAGGCCAAGCAGCATCTCTAGGAAGAGGTATAGTCGATGAAACGTCGACTGTACCTCTTCCTAGAGATGCTGCCTGGCCTGCTGCGTTCACCAGCAACTTTGATATTAAGTAATAGACCACTTTTCAAACAAAAACGATTACTTCGTAGTACATAGCTCAGTGCATGATTAAACAAAGACAACAAACAGGTGCTAATGATCAATGAAAAAATTAGTTGAATAAACTAAACTAATTAACTGAAACAGAAATGAATGTAGGAGGTATCAAACTGGGTGAAGGACAACCAAACTAAAAGGTGAGGGTGTGGCAGTTGTGTCTGCTTAAGATTCAATTCATCAATTCTTACACCATGGCAAGACTGAGCACAGCAACAAAACAAGGTGATCATCCTGCAAGGTCTCTCCCAAGCAGAAATTTCCTGCCAGACAGAAGATTCAACATGCGCTGTCCAGGGGCGACGCTAAGGCAGTGCTAGCTGGTGCTATAACCCCAGCAGAAATTGCAATAGCACCAGCGTAGCACCACCAAGAAATTAACTGAAATTTCACATACAAATTGCAGCTGCTTTACTCTCTCTGTATAGTTTTGAATACAGCTTGTTTCTCCAGTTGATCTAATGAAACAGCACCCCCAATTACCATAGCACCCACGCAGCCATGAAGTTATAAACTCCGTCAGATCCACGCTACACTTCTGCTTATTCGTTCGTTGTCAATGTCTTGCTGTTGCAGTCCTCAGATCAGTTAAGCTGATCTAAGATCACTTAAGGTGGTGATGTCACTCAATCACTCACGCAAGAGATTGATAGCATACATCCAGCCGCAGATCCATAGTCTCGCGAGACTAACGGATGCCATACACATACACACACACAGTGCTTTTACAAGTTAGCATGGGCCCGGCACATGCATTATTTTGGCCGGCGTGAAAAATGGATCAATTTTTAGTCAGAAAACGACCTCATCCAGAGGAATCAGTGGTGTTTCAGCCTGAGCCTGTCTTAATTGAAAGTGACATGCAGAAAGAAGTAAGTGGGGATGAGGACGACAGTTCATCAAAGGAGTGTGAGAGCGAAGTAGAGGAACAAGAAATGGAGCAGGATTCAGAAGAGAACATGGATGAAGCTGCTCTTAGTGGGAATACTGTTAGCGATGTTAGCCTGCAGCCTGAGGAAGGACCCCACCGGCCAGCATTGAAAAAGTACCCTTCGCTGCTCGCAACAGTTTGGCAATCAGCAAAGGAGTTTTATTCGTGGCTGGTTTGACTGACTGGAATATTCGATCACGAAAGATACTATGTTCTGCTTTGCATGCAGGCATTTCCTGTGTGGAGGACATGGGTTCCATTCTGAGTCTACCTTCACTGTCACCGGCGGAGAGCTACAACAGCTTTCAAAACCCACCATGTAAGTGCAGCTCATAAGTTTGCTATGGAGGCATGGGCCAAATTCAGATTTAGAAAACAAGACAGTTCAAGATTGGGAAATATGCTTGACAAAAGACATGCAAAGATTGTCCAAGAAAATCGTGTGTATATGAGAGCAGTGGTTGAGTCTCTAGCAAGGACAGACAGTGAATGACACAGTGGAATTTCTAGCTCTAATGAGACCCTACCGCGATGCATTTATAGATTTATACAAACTAATCTGCATATCACTGACTCTGCCTGTGACATCTGCCTCATGCAAACGGAGTTTCTCTTGCCTCAGACACCTCAAAAACTACCTAAGGAATGGCAGCGGCAATGCTCGGAACAGCAACTTGGCCCTATTGGCCATAAACAGCCGGAGGACCAAAGCACTTGACATCCAGAAAATCATTGATGCTTTCACCACCAATCACAACAACAGACGGATTGTGCTTCTCTGAAAACATCAATGGTGAGGGCAGTTGATTTTTTTTTTAATTTGGGCCAAGACTAATGCTGATTATTATTATTTTGTGGTGGATACCCCATAGTCCTTATGTTTCCTGCAAATCCTAAAATATTACATTTACTGCTATTAAGCCTACTGGTTTTGCTTAGACTTCCAAGCGGTGATTCTGTTGATTTTTCTTTTAAATTCAGAAGCCGAATTAATTGAGGTATTGCATGGTCAGAGCATGATTTGTCCAACTCCTGGTAAAGCCTTGCATCTGTTGTTTGCCTTATTTGACTTTAATAACGGTGTATCTTTTGGCATTGTCTGTCTATGTAATGCCAATAGCAGTGGACATTGTGGGTTAGTGTGTTTTTCAGTTGAAAAGCATGCATTTGACGCTGATTGCGGGATTGGTGCGTGTTTCACGTTGTGCGCTGTGGGTCGGATGCTCTGTTGGTTTGTTTGTTTATGCTCTGTGTAGCCCGGGTTGTCTCCAATGCTGTTGACACTGTCACAGTTCACTTCCAGATTATATTTATCAATTGCTGTTGCTTGTGATTCAACAAAGGCATTTATAGTAGGCACAGAATGCTTGAAACTGACTTTTGAACGCCATGCGTCTAGCCTTGCGAATATATATTACCATAGGGTACATCCCTCAGCACCATCACTGAATAATTCAGCCCCACTGTAGCACCAGCAAGAAAAAATCTCTGACGCCGCCACCAAGCTCTTCAGAAGAAGCACAAAGAAATGGGGAAATTTGAGGACCATAAACACAGTGGTTGGCCACGGAAACTGAGTGCAGCAGAGATACAACAAACTGATGTCCCTTCTAAATTGGAAGTAGTCCAGCACTGCTATCAGCTCTGAACTGACAGAAGCCACTGGAACCCAAGTACATCCCTCGACAGTCTGGAGAAGTCTTGTCAGAAGTGGGCTTTATGGAAGAATTCCTGCCAAAGAGCCATTCCTCTGAAATGGAAACAAAGCCAAGAGATTCACCTAGGCATAAAACAAAGACTGGGGTGCGAAACAATGGCAGCAAGTACTCTGAGCTGACCAGTCAAAATTTGAAATTTTTGAGTTCAAACAGAAGGCAGTTTGCCCTAGGAAGAGCTGGAGTGCACTACATATAGTAGAGCCTGCAGCCCACAGTAAAGCATGGTTGAGGTTCCCTGCAGGTTTGGGGCTGCATTTCTGCAAATGAGTTTGTGATCTAGTCAGAATGAATGGAATCTTCAATAATGAGAAGTACAATCAGATTCTCATCCATCACACAATACCATCAGGGAGGTGGCTGATCGGTCCCAACTTAATTCTGCAGCAGGACAATGACCCCAAACACACAGCAAAGATCATGAAGAACTATCTTCAACGAAAAGGACAAGGAGTTCTGCAACAGATGGTTATGCTTCCAAAGACTCGATCTCAACATTGGAGGCTGTCTGGAATTACCTGCGGACAGAAACAAGCCAGGCAGCCAAAGTCTACAAAAAAAAGTTGCGGCAAGTTCTCCAAGAAAGACACAAGGAAGTCTGCAAGTGCTAGAAATCTAAAGCCACACACACAAAATGCTGGAGGAACTCAGCAGATCAGGCAACATCTATGGAAATGAATACACAGCTGACATTTTGGGTCAAGACCCTTCTTCAGGACTGAAAAGGAAGGGGGATGACACCAGAATAAAAGGTGGAGGAAGGTGAAGGAAGCCAACTGGAAGGTGATAGGTGAAGCCAGGTGGGTGGGAAAGGTAAAGGGCTGGAGAAGGAATCTGTTGGGAGAGGAATGTGGACCATGGGAGAAAGGAGAGGAGGAGGAGACCCAAGGGAAAGGGTAGTCAGGTGAGAAGAGGTAAGAGGCCAGCGTGGGAAACAAAAGAGAGGAAGGGAAGGGAAACTATTTTTTTTACCAGAAAGAGAAATCTATATTCATACCATCAGGTTTCAGGCTACCCAAAAGGAATATAGAGTGTTGCTCCACTACCCCCTCATCTTGGCACAGGAGGCAGCCATGGACCAACATGTCAGAATGAGAAGCAAAATTATAATGTTTGGCCAGTGAGAAGTTTCAGTTTTGGTGAATGGAGTGGAAGTGCTTGAAGCAGTCCCCCAATTTACTACGGGTTTCACAACAGTAGAAGAGGCAACACCGGAAGCATTGGAAACAACAGACGATCCCAGCAGATTTGCAGGTGAAGTGTTGTCTTATCTAGAAGGACTGTATGGTGCCCTGAATGGAGGTGAAAGAGGAGGTGAATGGGCAGGAGTAGGACTTTGGCTGCTTACAAGGATAAGTACTGGAAGGATGTATGGACAAGGAGGGAGGAATCCCTGTGGAAAGAGGGGCGAGGGCATAGTTAAAGATGTTTATTAGTGCGATCACTTTGGAAATGGTGGAAGTTGTGAGGATGATGTGTTGGAAGCAGAGGCTCATAGGCATATGAGCCTATGTCCTTACCTTGTCATTACCTACCACATTGCTGCAAATGTGGCAGGAAGATGGAGTGAGCATGCATGTACAGTTCTCTAAGTTGCTGATTTTCTTATAAAACTGCACAACAGTGTACCTAGAGAATTAATGAGTTTTAAAGACAAACAGTAGTCACACCAAATATTGATTTTAGGGTTTTTTTAAAACTGTTTACTGCTCTTTGTAGTAAACTTTTTGATATTTAAAAACTTTCCAATTCATTGCAGAATTGTTTTTTTTAAATTATGTGCCCAAGACTTTTGCAGTACTATATGCTGCTTTTCAACAGTGGCCTAAAAATAATTTTTAAAACAATTGATATAAAAAAAATTTTCCCTTTATAAATAATTAGTTTGCAATTCTTAAAAAATTGGAAAAATAGCAAATCAGTGTTATAAAAAAATTAATTTGGCCACAAACTAACAGCTCAGCTCAAAGTAACTTGTAAAATCACAAGTTACAAGATTTTTTTTCTCCCCAAAGATTAGCTTTATTTGTCAAATGGGTATCAAAACGTACAGTGAAATATGTCAATGACCAACATGGTTCACATGTGCTGGGGGCAGCATGCCCACAGCTTACTAACCCTAACTCATACATCTTTGGGATGTGAGAGGCAACTGAGGTACTCAGAGGAAACCCACATTCTCACAGAGAGAATGAGAAACTCCTTCATGACATTTGTGGGAATTGAACCCCGATCGCAGACACTGTAATCGCATTACACTAACCAGCTACACTATATACCACCCTAATTAATCTGACACACAATTCTATTCTCTGTAGAATATATAAGTACACTTGAAAGTAAAAATAGTGCATATGGAATTATACAGAGCAGGATCTAAGGCAGTGCCATTTTCAAAGTTAGTATCTAAATACACAACACCTGAGATAAACTAATAACATTCATGTAATATGGATGAGCCAAATAGCCTAATTCTGTTTCTATGTCCAATTGGTCTGATATTAAATAAATTAACAACTATACAGCTCACTTACACCAAGTTTTTGCCACTGCCCTAAAACATGAACAAGTTGACACTGGTTTCTATATATGTAAACCCAGGGGGATTTTTCTTCCTCCAAATCACCTTGCAATCATCCACCAACAGAAAACAAACTGCACTTCTTGGCCACTGGGAACCTGAGTAATCATTGCCCTAGCACTCATTTTTATGCCCCATGTACTAACAATAGTTATTTTCCACTGCTCTTCCATGCCAAATTCCAAGTCATTAAAAACTCAAGGACAGAATATTAAAGTACCAAAGGCAACATTTTAGCAACTTCGCACAGGCTGTTATTTCTCCATTGTTATGTTACTGTGAAAATCTGTCCAAATGTAATAATTCCAGAATACTTGCAGGCTGGATTCATGAAATGACTTGAGATAGTAAATTTACAACTGAAACATCAAGTATTCATTATATGCTGAAAACAGTTCTATACAGGTTTCCCTCGCTATCCGAAGGCAGAACATTCCTATGAAACAGTTCGTAAGCCGGAATGTCGTAAAGTGAATAAGGAATTACCGTTAATATGGGAAAACTTTTTGAGCGTTCCCAGACCCAAAAAATACCCTACAAAATCATGCCAAATAACACATAAAACCTAAAATAACAGGAACATATAGTCAAAGCCGGAATGATATGATAAATACACAGCCTACATAAAGTAGAAATACTTTTCAGCACTGTCTAGCGCAGCGAAAATCTCACGGCAGCACTCTCGGCGGAAGCGCTCTTGGCAGAACCACTCTCTCCAGTAACCTTTAAGCTACGAAGCTGCCAAATCATACCAAATATCACATAAAATACACAGCCTATATAAAGTAGAAATACTTTTCAGCACTGTCTAGCACAGCGAAAATCTCATGGCAGCACTCTCGGCAGAAACACTCTCTCCAGTAACCTTTAAGCTATGACGCTGCCAAATCATACAAAATAACGCAAAAAAAAAAATGCACAGCCTATATAAAGTATGCACAGTAGCCAAACTCACTATTGCCAGATTTATTGTTGATGGTTCAAAGCCTTTAAAATTGTTCACTGCTTCGGGACACAGTTTCCTCCAAACGCCATTTCTCATCGAGACTGTTAGCCTATCGAGAGCATCTCCAATGTTGGCGATTGCCAATTTTATATTGTATTCTTTCCAGATCTCTGCAAAGACGCTTCCGAGTTGCCCTCTCTGTCAATGGTACTTACAATAAAACGCATCACATTTTGCATAACCAGGGTATAATTTTAAATGGATCCTAATAAATCTGAGAAGCAATCTTGCAAACTAATGATGGAATTCACTGCCACCAGCAGCAAAGAATGGCACTGGTTATTGAAGAGGAAACCAGACACAAACCTGAAGGAATAAGAAAGACATGCTTTCAGGATATAAAGAGGTGGATACAGGCTTACAATAAGGCAGTATGCTAATATATATCAGTTGGATCAAATGAATTGCTTCTGTGATGTTAGTTCTCTGTAATTATATATTAAATGATTGAACCTTAGAGCATCTGAAAATTAAGATGGTATTTCAACATCATTGAGCAACTGAATCAAGACAAGAAGACATGATTGTCGTTTGAATTAACAGACACGCACAACCTGAAAACAGAACAAAGAAATATAGTTACAGACACAAAATGCTGGTGGAACGCAGCAGGCCAGACAGCATCCATAGGAAGAAGCACAGTCGACGTTTCAGGCCAAGACCCTTCGTCAGGACTAACTGAAAGAAGAGATAGTAAGAGATTTGAAAGTGGGAGGGGGAGGGGGAGATCCGAAATGATAGGAGAAGACAGGAGGGGGAGGGATAGAGCTAAGAGCTGGAAAGTTGATTGGCAAAAAGGATACAAGGCTGGAGAAGGAACAGAATATAGTTTTAAGAATCAGCAGTCTAACACAAGCAAATATGAAGGTTCAAGAGGGTCAGAGAGAGAATGTTGGGTAAAACAGGAGGAATGCATCACCTGCCAACTGGTGATCTTTCTCCCAAGTGCCTTAACATTACAAATCAATATTTTAAAAAGCATTCCTTTAAACTATTTTAGCTATTCTTGAAGCAACCTATGTAGAGATGGGGAAGTTTTCTTGTCTGTCAGTATACGGCCCTCAAAGATTGGAACACTTCCTGGTCGGAGAACATGGACTGCAATCTAAGATAGTAGATACTCCACCCTCTACCTCTGCTTATGACTCATATGATCTCAGCCAGAGCAACAAATGATGCATTGGTTCCTCTCTCACAAATTGTTAAGGAAAACAAATACTTGCTTGCAACATACAATAGTTGAAAATTCACACACTTGATTATGGTAGGAACACCTGCTGGCTTCATCAAACGCATTCTGTAATTCTGCAGACATTGGTGACTCATAACACAACACATGGACTACATTCCTAGCTGAAAAGCAATGGCTTGCAAGCTCAATCTTCTTTTTGGCATGTAGAGGAGAAAATTTAACTGGATCTGCTTGCCTAAAGTTCACTTCAAAACTAGTGGAACCACAGTAATTTTAATGGGCTGCCAGAAACAAGTTTGGGATTGTAGAAGGTATTGGGAGTTCCCAGATATGAAACAAAAACTTATAAGGAAGAAGGTGAACACAAAAGATTTTGCAGATGCAGGAATTCTTGAACATTTAAAATGCTGGAGGAACTCAACAAGTCAGACAGCACCTATGGAGGGATATAAACAGTAGCCATTATAGTCTAAAATCCTTCATCCGGACTGGAAAGGACAGGGCAGAAGCCTGTGGTGGGGGGGGGGGGGGTGGTGGTGGGGTGGTGAGGGAAGTAGTACAAGCTTGCAGGTCTGTGGTGTCCTTCCATAAACACCATTTTTGTTTGATGTCTTTCTTATAGTGAACACATAAACAGAGACTTTAGCAAGCTCTGGAGATTTCTGCAGTTCTTTTGCTGTTACCCGTGGGTTCTTTTATACATCCTTCAGCATTGCACATTGTGTTCTTGGTGTGATCATTGCAGGATGCCCACTCCTAGGCAGAGTGGCAACAGTACCGAATTTCCTCCATTTTAGACAATTTCTCTTATTGTGGACTGGTGAACACTCCGGCCTTTAGAAATGATCTTGTAGCCTTTTCCAGCTTCATGCATCTCTACGATTCTGCTAAGGTCTTCTGAAAGTTGTTTTGATCAAGGCATGCTGCACATAAACAGATCTTAATAACTTGTCTTGGTGTGTCTTTTTTTTTAAAATCAGACCAGTCACCTCTACAACCCACACCTCCAATCTCATTTCATTGATTGGAACACCTGACTCCAAAGCGCTTTCATAGAGATTCAAATACTTTTTTCCCAACAAATACATGAATATTGGATCATTTTTCTCAAAAAAAAGTGAACAATTATAATGTTATTGTGTTTTTTATTTAATTGGGTTCTCTTTATCTAGTTTGAGGACTTGTGTGAAGATCTGATCGCATTTTGGGTCATACTTATGCAGAGATGGAGAAAATTCTACAGGTCTCAAATTTTCTAGCACCACTGTATAGGTATGCTGAAAATTACTTTGAATTTTTTTAAAAAGTCAAGACTGACAGCACCAAATCAATTTCTCCTTCTCTGAAACTTCTGATCAGTACCAGAAGATTCAGCCCACCGTGAACTTGAAAGCTTCTTTTTTAAAAAAGGAACAATGGCTTATGAAGGAGCACACTGGAAGGACAATTCTAGTGACTAATAACTGTCTAGAACATGGATGAAAGAAAAATGGAGAGCTGCGTGGGAGGGAAGAGTTAAACTGATCTTGGAGTAGGTTAAAAGGTCGGTACAACATCATGGACCAAAGGGCCTGTATTTTACAATACTGTCCTGTGCCCTAACTGATCCACTTTATTGCTGCAGCAACATATTTGATGGAGATCACTTCAAACAGGTAACTTTATCTCATAGGTTTTTAATTGCTCTCTACAATTCTCAAATAGACAGCATAAAGATCAGGGCATGGATCAAGTTGATGCAAGATACTGGACTGCAAGAGCCAACGGAGGACAGTAAAAACCGCCAAGAGGATCATCAGAGTTTCCTTTCCCCCTGTTTGTGACATTTACTGGGAATGTTGCAGACTAAGGGCCCAAATCATTGGAGGATTCCTACCACCCATCCCACAATCTCCATGACTCACTACCATCAGGAAAGTGATACAGAAGCATCAGGACTAAGACTGCCAGACTGGGTAACAAGCTTCTTCCCTCAGGCTGAGGCACTAATGGATACACTGCTACTATTGAAGTCTTGTTACTAGGATACCAAACTACTTACTGTTTACCTGTGTTGCGCTTTACTACATGCATTTTGAATTATAATTTATTAAAGTTATTTAGAATATATTTTGGTTTATGTGCTGTCTGTGATATATGATACGTGGATCCGCTGTGGAATGTTGTTTCATTTGGTTGTACATGGTACAGTCAGACAATAATAATCTTGAACTTGAAGATGGACAAAAGGATAGAAGAGGGATAACTGATTTAGAGGCAGACGCAGAATCAGAATCAGGTTTATCATCACGGCATGCGACGTGAAATTTGTTAACTCAGCAGCAGCAGTTCAATGTAATACATAATCTAGTAGAAAGGAAAAAAATAATAAATAAAAACACTAATAATAAATAAGTAAATGATTTATAGCATACATATATTGAATAGATTGTAAAAAGTGCAAAAACAGAAATACTGTATATTAAAAAAAAGTGAGGTAGTGTCCAAAGATTCAATGTCCATTTAGGAATCAGATGGCAGAGGGGAAGAAGCCGTTCCTGAATCGTTGAATGTGTTTTCAGGCTTCTGTACCTCCTACCTGATGGTAAGTGTGAGAAAAGGGCATGCCCTGGGTGCTGGAGGTCCTTAATAATGGACGCTGCCTTTCTGAGACACTGCTCCTTGAAGATGGTCTGGGTACTTTATAGGCTAGTACCCAAGATGGAGCTGACTAGATTTACAACCCTCTGCAGCTTCTTTCGGTCCTGTGCAGAAACCTCTCCATACCAGACAGTGATGCAGCCTGTCAGAATGCTCTCCCCGGTACAACTATAGAAGTTTTTGAGTGTATTTGTTGACATACCAAATCTCTTCAAAGTGTTAATAAAGTATAGGTGCTGCCTTGCCTTCTTTATAACTGCGTCAATATGTTGAGACAGGTTAGATCCTCAGAGATCTTAACACCCAGGAACTTGAAACTTGAAACTACTCACTCTCTGATTCCTCTATGAGAATTGGCATATGTTCCTTTGTCTTATGCTTCCATAAGTCCACAATCAGCTCTTTCATCTTACTGACATTGAGTGCAAGGTTGTTGCTGCAGCACCACTCCACTATTGGCATATCTCACTCCTATACACCCTCTCGTCACCACCTGAGATTCTACCAGCAATGGTTACATCACCAGCAAATTTATAGACGGTATTTGAGCTATGCCTAGCCACACAGTCATGTGTATATAAGAGTAGAGCAGTGGGCTAAGCACACACCCAGATATTAAAGTTCATACCAAATTTGCAGAATGCTGAATTAAATACCCTACCACAAGCTTACCTTTGCCAAATGTAATTGCAAAGTTATCTCTTAAGAGTTCATTGATTCTTGACACATCTAAATTTTCTATGAAAACCTGATTACGAGAATCCAAAATAAAGTTCAAGGTGTTGATGGAACTCAACTTCAATGGGTACACTCATTAGAACTAGATAAATAAGCCAGATGTCTTTTTAGGCAAGCCCATGTTGTGGTGTTCAGCTGTTGTGTCAAAGCAGAACAGCAAAAGAAACAGTTCACCTCCACCTTTTTGATGGCATACAACTTTTAATATTTTCTCCTTCAGTGAATACTTTGTACCCTTGGGGGAAAAATGTGCAAGTTATATGTAAAGAACTATGCATGTGCAGACTTGCACTTGTGCGAATGTGTATGTTGCTGTGGTATCATCCAATCAACTGTAATAATTGCAAATTCCACTACATGACCAGGCAAATGTTACAGAACACTGAACAGAAACAGTACAGCACAATATATTGCAAAAATCTTGTTCAATGTGGTTCCCACACAATTACCTTTGAAGTGCAATGGCTACTATAATGATGGGAATGCAGCAATGACTTGAAGAAAGTCAAAAGATTCTGTAAGTGCTGAAGATATGAAATAAGAATAGAAAGCATGAAAAATACCCAGGACGTCAGGCAGTATCCATGGAAAAAGACAGTTAATATTTCAGGCGAAAGATCTTCCAAATTGCCGGCCAATGGCGTAGTGGCATCCGCAGCGGACTTCAAGGTGAGTGGTTCCAGGTTCAAACCCGGCTGCCTCCTTGCACATTTTCCATCTGTGCAGGTTTGAGTTTTGAGCTAGCAACTTAGCCATAAACAGACATAAATGCTAAAAAAACAAAGCAGCAAGATTGCTGTCTTCTGCACCATAAGGCATGGGGAGGAACAACAATCTTCTAACAATTGTTGAAGCCTGGACTGAAGTATTCCACTGAGTTATCAGAGATAACCTGCACAAGGTACACTGGTGAAATACTGCAAGTCAGGTGGCATCTGGAGGGAAATGTGAGTATAAAAAAAAGTGAAGGGAAGATATGGTTCAAGCCAGCAAGCAATAGGTGGATCCAGGTGAGGAGGAATGACAGGCCAATTTGTGGGAAGGCCAAAGTGGAACTGGTGCCTGAAGCGGGATGGTGATGGGAGAAGTGACAAAAGTGCAGAAGATGGCGAGATGAAGGAAGAGTTTGGAATCAAAGGGTGGAGCTGGGGAGGAGCAGCAGATGGAAAGGGTGGAGGAGTAAGAAACAGCTTGTTAGGGGTTGAGACAAGTGTAGGAAAAACTCATGTAAGGTACAGATGGGGAGCAGTTCACCAGACATTGGATACCTTAATGTTCATGCCATTGAATTGTAGACTACCCAGGCGAAACATGAGGAGCTGTTCCTCAAGTTTGTATTAAGTTCTCTGCTGCCAGGGTGAAGCTAAATGTGTGATAATATACTATTATTTCCACTTGTCTCAAGTTTTATTCTTGCACTTTACAAATAAAGAAAGGGAAAATAAGGTACAAGCCTTTTGTTGAAAGGGACAATAAGGTTTAAGACTAAAGCTGCCTACAAATTAAAAGGAGCCAGCAATATTAGTCACCAGAAACCTAGCCTCTACCAGCTAGCACCAATTCATCACAGTGAAGATCAAGTGGCTCCCAGCCGTTAATCTGGAAAATTGTGAACGGGCAATTCAAAAGCAGAAAGGTCTTGGGCCCAAGTTCATTGCTCCCTGTGAGTGGCTACACAGACTGATAGAGTGGTTAAGGCGGCATCTCGCATGCTTGTCTTTGTTAACTGAGACACTGCGTTCAAAAGTCAGGAAGTTATGTTACAGCTTTATGAAGTTCTAAATAGGCCACATCTAGAATATTGCACACAGTTCTGGTCACCCCATGATAGAAAGGATGGTAAGACTTTGGAGGGTGCAGAAGAGGTTTACCAGGGTACTACCTAGATTAGAGGGCATGTGCTATTAGTTAGATAAACTTGGTTTGTTTTCTCTGGTGTAGCATAGGCCTATGAGAGATATGATAGGGGTTATAAGATTATTTGAGGCATAGATAGAGCAGACACACCATCTTTTTCTCAGGGTTGAAATTTCTAATACCAGAGGGCATGTATTTAAGATGAGAGGGGTTAACTTTAAAGATATGAGGGGCTAGGATTTTTTAAGTATACAGAATGGTGGTGCCTGGAATGTGCTGCCTGGGGTGGTGGTAGATACAGATACATTCAGGACTTTTAAGAGAACACTGCACCTCAACATCAAAATACTAGAACTCCAAAACCAGTCTAGGAAGTTAGAGTTGTTTTCTATCTCCGTGGGCCAAAAGGCAAAAAAAAATTACAATAACCATGAAAATGTCCAGTGCTGAAGATAATGTATTTCTGCAATAGAAAATGTTATTCAAAATAGTATAAAAACATGAAGAAACCTGAGGAAAAACACCTTGGAGTTTACACTGGTATCCAACATAATATTACACCACGAAACAGTAACTTCGGAAACACTTTGTCCTCCAGTCTAAACCTTAAAAAGATATGTACACCACCTGAACTTTTTTTTAAAAAAGGCTACTGATCAGGAAATGTGTTTAAGGAATCTGGCACTCCTACTGCAATCAGATCATGTGATTTATTATAGAGACAACAATTGAAACAATACACACAAAATGTCTTGGAGAGAAGAGGTGAGCAGTTTATTGCTGAGATACAGAGCCTCATTGCAGCTTGGCCAGCCCAGTGAATTATGGGCTTTTGCTGGTCCCTGGCAGCAGCAAAGACTACCCAGATTCTACAATCTTTCTCATCATCTCTCATTGGAAGTTGTTGCTTCCCTCTCAGTCTTTGGCTATATAGCTCTTTCCATCCTGTAGAGTTCTCAAAGGCACAAGAGATTCTGCAGATGCCAGAAATCTTGAACAATACACACAAAATAGTGTTGGAACTCTGAGTCAAGCTGCATCTGAAGAGCGCACTGATGAAGAGTACCGGACTGAAACCTCATCTGCTTATTGCCATCCAGATGCTGCTCGACTTGGAAAAAAAAAATCGGTTATTTGGTGTTAGGCAGTGGAGATGACTGGTGTGGCCACCCAGCCTGAAACTGCACCTGGGCCATGACTGGCAGACCGAGGATCTTGCGGTTGTGCTCCTTTTTTTTCAGGATCCTATGATTGCTACACTGCCTCCCCAGAAATGTTTCTCTGTGCTATTGAATTTGATCAAAGAGAATTCCCCAGCAGCACACACCCAGCAAATCGAGCAGAATCTGTAGATGGCAATAAGCAGTAGAGGTTTCAGTCCAACACCCTTCATCACTGCCCTCCTCAGATGCAGCTTGACTCAGAGTTCCAACACTATTTTGTGTGTATTGTTCAACATTTCTGGCATCTGCAGAATCTCTTCCAATGTGCCCCTTCATAAGCTATTGTTACTTTTTTTTTTGAAGCTTTAAAGTTCACAGTGGGCTGAATCTTCTGGTACTGATCAGAAGATTCAGAGAAGAAGAAATTGATTTTGTGCTGACAGCTTTGACTTTTAAGAAGTTCAAAGTAAATTTCAATGTACATAAACAGTGGTGCTAGAAAGTTTGTCAAACCTGTAGAATTTTCTCCCTTTCTACATAGATGACTTAAAATGGGATCACATCTTCACGCAAGGAATAAAACTAGATAAGGAGAACCCAATGAAATAAATAACACTATTGTTCATTTATTTATTCAGAAAAATGATCCAATATTACATATATTTGTCAGAAAAAGTATGAACTTCTGGGGTAATACTTTCTACAAAAGCTATTTGGAGTCAGGTGTTCCAATCAATGCGATGAGATTGGAGGTGTGGGATGTAGAGGTGCCCTGCTATATAGAAAAGACACAGTCAAGTTACTGACAGATGCTGCTCTAAGATCTGCTTATGTGCACCATGCCTTGATCAAAACAACTTTCAGAGGACCTTAGAAGAATCATAGAGATGCATGAAGCTGGAAAAGGCTACAAAAGCTTGTAACTAAACTAATAGATGCTGAGCTGTAGAATTACAATTTGCTTAAGAGGAGGGAGCTGGAGTGATCATGGATTCAATCAACTGATTTTGATAATAGAACTAGGGTGCTCTTTGGAAGTAGCACAATATACTTGTGCAAAATCCTAACTTGCCATTACACAGTCCTTGTTTAATAACAATAGAGTGTTGCCTATAAAATCCTTAATTCCTGGATTCAGGGCCCTGCTACACTATACCATTATTGAAACTTCAGGAGATTGCTGGTTCTTCCCCCACCCCCCACCCCCAACCCCACACCATTTATTCTGCACACTTGATTAGCTAATGGTGTTTGAGTGATTGGTGAATATTTTTCAGACCAGGCAAGTGGGCTAATGTTGAAGAATAGCAATGTATGTATTTAACTGGTTATTTGCTGTTAGGCAGGAGATGAATGCTATGGCCACACACCCTGGAAATGCACCTGGACCATCACTGACAGACCTCGAAGATCTTGTAGTTGTACTCCTTTTGTTTCAGGATACTATGATTGCTACACTGCCTCCCCATTCTCCTGAAGTTGCAAAAATAATAGTGTAGCAGGGCTGTATAATGGCAAGTTAACAACCAACCAAATCATCGTAATTCTGCAATTTTGTTACAGCTATTAGTTTAGTTACAAGATTAAACAGCAATCATTTCAAACTGATATACATACAAAGGAACTGAAAATGGTCTTTTTTTTGGTTTTATGTAAGGTATAAAAACAATCATTGTAAGTTTGTTCTGGTGTTAGAGTTTCATCAGCAACTATCTTCACAAATTTATCAATGAATTTCACTCTTGCTTAGTGATCAGCAAATGTTTTATCTTAACTTTTTTAAAAAATATTTTAAAAATTTATGGTGTGCCTTTTCTTAAATTTCTGCAACTAGCCTGCTGAATATTACCTTCAATTTTCAATTTGTCTTCTTTAATTGGTTTACAATCGAGGACGAAAGTAATAAACTGTGTTCCATTTGAAGTTCAGTTCTTTGTTTATATAACTCCTCCGAGGGAGCTGTAACATATTTCTTATCAAAATCCTTAATCTTGTCCACAATTACCAACTCCTCCTGCTTCAGCTTCTTCCTCAAAACAGCAGAATATGAAATAATCTGACCACGAATATAAGCTTTAAAAGTATCCCAAAGAATGTTCACAGAAATATCCTCTGTATAGTTGATTGTAAAAAAAGATCAATCTATTCATTCATAAAGTTAACAAAGTCCGAGTCCTGAAGCAACAGCGAATTAAAACGCCATTGTCTATTATTTTGTGTATTGGCCTGAATTTTAATAGAAAGCTTAAGTGGAGCATGATCTGAAATGGTTATAGAGTCATAATCACATTTAATCACTGAAGAAATAAGATGAGAGTCAATAAAGAAATAATCAATTCTTGAATAGGAATGGTGAACATGTGAAAAAAAAGAAAAATCTTTTTCCTGAGGATGCAAAAAAACGCCAAATGTCCGTCGACCCAGAATCAGAGAGGAATGAATTAATCAAAGTTGCAGATTTATTAGGTAAGGTCCGTAGAGGAGCCGAACGGTCCAAAGCTGGAGATAAACAGGTATTAAGATCTCCGCCCCAGATCAGTGAAAACTCATTCAAATTCGGGAACTGATTGAATAATGATTTATATAAAATTCCGGATAGTCCATATTGGGAGCATAAACATTAACCAAAACTACCTTTTTATTAAATAGTAGACCACTAACCAGTAGAAATCTACCATTCAGATCAGAGATTACATCATGTTGTATAAAAGTAACTGAGTCTATAAAAATAGAGACGCCTCAAATCTTAGCGTTAGAGTTCGAATGAAACTGTTGTCCCTTCCAGAATTTAAAAAAACGTAGTCTGTCCCCCCTCCGCACATGGGTCTCTTGCAAAAATAGAATTTGTGCTTTAAGTCTCCGGAACACTTTAAAAACTTTTTTCCTTTTAATAGGATAGTTAAGACCATTAGTATTCCAGGAGACAAAATTAATAATAGACTCCATAAACCCTAAAGTCAACCCACAACAAGCAGGATTGACGATAGGCTCGACCCACGAACCCGGAAAGGGAACAGAACAGATAAGAGATACCGGGAAGGAGAATGCAACCAATACTTCAATAGTATACATAGCTCAAGAAGAAAAAAAACTAGAACATGAAGCCCCGCCCACCACCCCATGACCCCAAGGCTAAATCTAACACAGACCAGCCAGAAAGAAGCACTAAAACTACCCCCATGACTTCCGATAGACGCTCCCTAAAAAAAAGTGTAAATATAAAAAAGATCAGCTAGTTATAAAACAGTAAAAGAATAAAAAAAGTAAATCAATTAAAACAAACACTTAATATAACAGAGAAAAAGCCAGAAAATATAAAAAACGCCAGACCCTATGAATAAATAAAAAAAGAAATGAAATTATTAACATAAACTAGTTATGAAAACCTACAAAAAAAAGATTTAAAAACTACAAAATTTAAGGCCTCAAAGGAAATACGTAGAATGACGCTGAGGGAATAACCACCCAGAATCCCCTGGGAAAAAGAAAGCAATGACGCAAATAGAAAGAAAGTTTAGCAACCATATTAGTTAATCAAAAATAAACTTTTCTGCCCATATAAGGCAAAAAAAAATTAAGGGCGACAAATTCACAACCTCCGATCAAACGGAGATAGTTAAAAATTACGATTAAGATGCTGAAGGAGAGACTTCCGGTAGCGCTCATGGAGTGAAGTCGCGTTCTTGACTCGCTCCATTACCTCTGAGTTTTTTCTCTCTATGGTCAGCTATACTTTAATTAACTATTAAGGCATCAATTTTTACAATACTTTGAATTAAACTGAATTCTCTGACAATTGGATGATACTGAGATCGGCTATGTCTAAGAACGGGAAAGACGGCAAGGATGGTAAACCTCCGGTTAAACCGAAAGCTACGGATCTCCCTCCGACTGAATCACCGGTGACTTTGAAAGCGATATCGGAGTTAATTCAGAGGGAAATTTCAACCTCTGTTAGGGAGATGATTCGTACAGAAATTGTGGGCTTTGTTAAAGACCTGATTCATACGGAAATCTCAACTAAGTTCCAGAAAATTGCCGATTTAATTGATAAGATGCAAACATGTATTGCGGAACATCAGTCGGCTATATCTGATCTTCAAAAATCCGCGCAACAAAGTGAGCTTAAGATGGGGAAAATCGAAGAAACAATTAATGTAATGAAGAAGAAACTTGACTTTTTGACTTTTAAAAACTCTGACTTGGAATCTAGAATGCGACGGCAGAATTTACGAATGATTGGCGTCAGGGAAGCCGTGGAAGCTAACAACCCTATGAAATATTTCTCCCAACTTTTAAAAGATGCATTCCCTACTGTATTTCCTGACCAACCACCGCTACTGGATCGTGTTCACAGAATCCCATCATACTCGTCTAGGTCAGATAGACCTAGGCATGTTATCTTACGTTTTCATTACTTTCAAGACAAGGAGAGACTGTTCCGATTCACTCGATCTAAAGGTTTCATTGATTTTTCGGATCTTAAGTTCCGATTCGTGGAAGATTTCAGTAAACCAATCTGGGACCAACGGGTCCGTTACAGATCCGTGATGTCGGAATTCTATAAGATGGATTTAAGACCAGCGCTGCTGTACCCTGCACGTCTAAGGATTCGCATGTTAGATGGAGCCCTTCGTTTTTTTGATTCTCCATCGAATGCCCAGAGTTATCTGGATCAACTTTCATCTTCAACATCTTAATTGCCTTTTTTTAATTTTCTCCGTTGATCGGAGGCTGTGAATTGGTTGGTTTTAACTTTTCTGTGCCCTATTTGGGCAGAAAAGATGCTGAAGGAGAAAATTGATCCAGATAACTCTGGGCATCCAATGGAGATTCAAAAAAACAGAGGGCTCCATCCAACGTACGAATCCTTAGACGTGCTGGGTAAAGCAGTGCTGGTTTTAAATCCATCTTGTAGAGTTCCGACATCACAGATCTGTAACGAACCCGCTGATCCCGAATTGGTTTGCTGAAATCCTCCACGAATCGGAACTTAAGATCCAAAAAATCAATGTAACCTTTAGATTGAACGAAAGGAAACAGTTTCTCCTTGTCTTGAAAGTAATGAAAACGTAAGATGACATGTCGAGGTTTATCTGACTTAGACGAGTATGATGGAACTCTGTGAACACGATCCAGTAACGGTGGTTGGTCAGGAAATACAGTAGGAAATGCATCTTTTAAAAGTTGAGAAAAATACTTCATAGGGTTATCAGATTCAACAGCTTCACGCACCCCGATCATTCGAAGATTCTGCCGTCGCATTCTGGATTCTAAATCAGAGTTTTTAAAGGTCAGAAAGTCAAGTTTCTTCTTCATTACATTAATTGTTTCTTCGATTTTCTCCATCTTGAGTTCATTTTGTTGCGTGGATTTTTGAAGATCAGATATAGCCGACTGATGTAATAGATGTTTGTATCTTATCGACTGAATCGGCAATTTTCTGGAAATTAATTGAAATTTCCGCACGAATCAGCTCCGTAATAGAGGTTGAAATTTCCCTTTGAATTAGATCTGATATAGCTTTCAAAGTCACCAGTGGTTCAGTCGGAGGAAAATCGGTACCTTTTGGTCTAACCGGAGGTTTGCCGTCCTTCCCAGTTTTTCCATTCTTAGACATAGCAGACCTTAAAAGCATCCAATTATCAAAGAGCCCAATTTATTTCAAAATATTGTAAAAGTTGATGTCTTAATGGTTAATTAAAATATAGCTGATCATAAGAAGAAAAACTCATAGGTAATGGAGCGAGTCAAGAACACGACTTCACTCCATGAGCTCTACCGGAATGTTATTTCCTCTATGAACTTGGGGAAAGCTCCTGGCCCTGATGGGTTTACCGTAGAATTTTATAAATGTTTTGCACCTTCATTAATCCCTTGGTTCTGTAGGGTTTTCGAGGCTTCATTAAAACTTGGTAAACTTCCCAAATCTTTCAAGAGCGTCAATCTCTCTAATATTAAAGAAGGATAAAGATCCTGCTCAATGTGCATCTTATAGACCAATATCTTTATTAAATGTTGATTCTAAAATTTTTTCTAAGTTATTAGCAAACAGATCAGAAAAAGTACTTCCTTTTATTATTTCGGAAGACCAAACGGGTTTTATTAAAGGTCGTTACTCTTTTTATAACATTCGCACACTATTAAATATTGTTTATACCCCGTCACAAAATGTTCCTGAGTGTGTTATCTCTTTAGATGCTGAGAAAGCTTTTGATAGAGTAGAATGGCCTTACTTATTTAAGGTGCTTGAAATGTTTAATTTTAGCTCGAAATTTATATCCTCGATCAAACTGTTATATCATTCTCCTGTGGCCTCGGTCCATACTAACTCTCTAAGCTCACCTTTTTTCCCTCTTTTTCAAGGTACTCGACAAGGTTGTCCTCTTAGTCCTTTATTATTTGATATTGCATTAGAACCTCTTGCAATTGCCATTCGAGAATCTCCAAATATTACTGGGATAACTCGGGGCTTAAAGTCCCATAAAATATCACTCTATGCTGATGACTTACTTTTATATATTTCTAATCCTCAAAAATCCATCCCTGCTGTTTTAGAGTTATTAGCACAATTTAGTCTCTTTTCAGGTTATAAATTAAATCTTAGTAAGAGTGAACTTTTCCCGATTAATAAACAACTTCCCTTATATAACTTTCCGTTTAAATTGATTATTATTTTTCATATCTTGGGATTAAAACTACTTGTAATACAAAGATTTATTTAAGATTAACTTTTTACCCTTAATTGACCATATTATTCAACTTTCATCTAAATGGTTTCCTTTATATTTAACTTTGATTGGTCGTATTAATGCAGTTAAGATGTTTTTTCTGCCAAAATTTCTATATATATTTCAGGCATTACCAATTTTTGTTCCAAAATCTTTTTTTCATAAAGTTGACTCAAAAATTTCTTCATTTATTTGGCAAAATAAAAACCCGAGACTGGGTAAAATACATTTACAGAAAGCTAAGAGAGATGGAGGTTTAGCATTACCTAACTTTAGATTCTATTATTGGGCAATTAATATTCGACATATGAAATTTTGGTTACTTGACCAGGATATACTATCCATTCCTAAATGGGTAGCATTGGAATTACAATCTGTTCAGGGCTATACACTTGGCTCTGTTTTAGGTTCCTCTCTCCCTTTTGATTTGAAACGCCTCAAACAGGTATCTAACCCGATAGTTAAATATACCTTACGTATTTGGTTTCAATTCAGAAAATTTTTTGATCTTAACCAATTTGGGTTAGCGATTCCTATTTTAGGTAACATATTTTTTCCTTCCTCTTTTACGGATCGTGCTTTTCAAATTTGGAAGACTAAGGGTATTTCACGGTTTTTGGATTTATTTTTAGATGGTTCCCTTATGTCTTTTGAACAATTATCTAATAAATATAATTTATCAAGAATACATTTTTTTAGATATCTACAAGTTAGAAATTTCCTAAGTACCATAATTTCTTCTTTTCCAATGTTTCCTCCTACATACATTTTAGATACTATAATTAACCTTAATCCATGTCAGAAAGGGTGCATCGGCTATGATTTATAATATTATTATGAAACTTAGGAAAGCTCCATTTGATAAGATTAGGGTAGATTGGGAACAGGAATTGGGGTCTATCATTTCCGTAGATGATTGGGGGCAGATTTTACAATTAGTCAATACTTCCTTTATCTGTGCTAAACATTCCCTAATTCAATTTAAAGTTGTTCATAGAGCACATATGTCCAAAGATAAATTAGCTCGCTTTTATTCTCATATTAATCCTTTTTGTGATAGATGTCCAGGGCAGATAGCCTCTTTAACTCATATGTTTTGGTCTTGTCCTACTCTGGAAACTTTTTGGAGAGACATTTTTAATATTATCTCAAAGGTATTGAATATAGATATCTCTCCTCATCCTATTACAGCTATTTTTGGACTACCTAAAATTTCCAGTAATCTTTCTCCTTCAGCCCATAGAATGATTGCATTTCTTACTTTAATGGCAAAAAGATGTATCTTACAACATTGGAAAGAGCTTAATGCTCCAACCACCTTTTTTTGGTTTTCTCAGATGATATTATGCTTGAATTTGGAGAAAATTAGAAGCAATCTTTATGATTCCTCACTTAAATTTGAACAGACCTGGAGATCTTTTATTCAATATTTTCATTTAATGTAATTTTTTTTCTTCTCTTTTTTGCTCCATATTTATATACCCTTCTTGTTTTTTTTTACTGTTTTTAATGGAGGTCGGGTTTGAGGACGTGATTTTAAGTTCTTTAACTCTACTTGGTTCCAAGTTAGCCCATTGCTTTGCTTTTAGTTAGTTGCACGGTGGGTTTTTTTTGGGGTTTTTTTTTCCTTTTCTCTATTGATATATATTTATATAAAAATTAGTATACTATTATGTTACCTTAGTATGTTATGTTTAAATTACATTGTTTGTATCACTTTTTTTGTATTAATATCTCCTGTAATTTTATTATATTCTAACAGTGTATTAGTGCCTTTATGGCTTACCTTTTTGTATACTTATTCAATAAAAAGATTTAAAAAGACAATTTTCAATTTGTCATGATAGATCTTTGCTTACTTCATGATTAGCATACCATTAAGCAGCACATGTTCACCCCAACACTAATGAATCCATTCTTTCAATACACAATCTTCATTTTTCACTTGGTGCCTTATGAAATTTTCCATTTGTGACACGTCAGCGAACAAAAACATTTCAAATTTCAGAAGTTTTCAGATTTTGGAATTTTGGTAAAGGGAAAGTCAACCTGTACCATAAAACATATCTAAGCAATACTCTCATACTGTTTATACAAGCTTTTTCCAGGATCTCAATTTCAAAGCATACCACAATGAGTGCAATTATTCTGAGTTCTAAGTCAAGAACTGAGCACATACATAAATTAGTTGATGTATACCTGAATATAGTTTGGCTTTGAATTAAATTGCTTAAAATATATAGAAGTCATGCACCTCAGTTGTGATGATATTTAACCAGTCAATTTTCTATTCAAACTATGAAGGCTTTGTAATACTGCCTGTTCTGTACAGTAATGCTACACATGCCCTTATACTTCCTCCCTCACCACCATTCAGGGCCCCAGACAGTCCTTCCAGGTGAGGTGACACTTCACCTGTGAGTTGGCTGGGGTGATATACTGCATCCGGTGCTCCCGATGCGGCCTTCTATATATCGGTGAGACCCAACGCAGGCTGGGAGACTGCTTCGCTGAACACCTACGCTCTGTCCGCCAGAGAAAGCAGGATCGCCCAGTGGCCACACATTTTAATTCCACATCCCATTCCCATTCTGATATGTCTATCCACGGCCTCCCCTACTGTCAAGATGAAGCCACACTCAGGTTGGAGGAACAACACCTTATATTCCATCTGGGTAGCCTCCAACCTGATGGCATGAGGACTGACTTGTCTAACCTCCATTAATGCCCCACCTCCCCTCCATACCCTATCCCTTATTTATTATCATGTTTTTCTCTCTTTTTCTCCCTCTGTCTCTCTCACTATAACTCCTTGCCTATCCTCTGGGCTCCCCTCCCCCTTTCTTTCTCCCTAGGCCTCCCGTCCCATGATCCGCCCCTTCTCCAGCCTCATATCCCTTTTGCCAATCAACTTTCCAGCTCTTAGCTCCATCCCACCCCCTCCTGTCTTCTCCTATCATTTCGGATCTCCCCCTCCCCTCCAACTTTCAAATCATTTATTATCTCTTCCTTCAGTTAATCCTGATGAAGGGTCTCTGCCCGAAACGTCAACTGTACCTCTTCCTATGGATGCTGCCTGGCCTACTGCGTTCACCAGCATTTTTTGTATGTGAAGCTTATTCTACTGTCTGGTAGATTTTAATGATCTGAATCGCAACCCATTTACCATTTGCTGTCCATATTCTTTAATTGTATTAGAAACATAGAAACATAGAAAATAGGTGCAGGAGTAGGCCATTCGGCCCTTCGAGCCTGCACCGCCATTTATTATGATCATGGCTGATCATCCAACTCAGAACCCCGCCCCAGCCTTCCCTCCATACCCCCTGACCCCCGTAGCCACAAGGGCCATGTCTAACTCCCTCTAAAATATAGCCAATGAACTGTATTACTTACAAAAATCAATCTCTTGGAACTATTTGGGCATTAAGTTCCAGATTTTGCCAATTTTAACAGAAAAAATGTGCTCCAGATTTCATCTTAAATATGATTTTAAGATTGACTTGTTATAGAATCAATTATCAGAAGTTCAGTTTATTTTTACTGCATCTCAATTTTATTTTTAATAAATCCTTGACTGGAACAACTTTAACAATTGAAGCACATGGGAATACAAGTCAATACAATATGTCCTCATAAATCAATACTTTTATTCCAGACAAGCAATGGTATTAAGTAATGATACTATATGACACAAAACCAGGTAATGGTCAATAATAGAGCATCTATGCTCATGTTTGTGACACTATTTGCTCAACTTTTTCAAGTCTATCTTGCCTAAAATTTGGTAACCAAACTGAACAGAGTATTCCAAAAGGCATCTGACATTTCAATTCTTCATGGTTGAATAATGCATTCTTTGAGATAGCTTTTGATTAACCTTTTAGAAAATACACTTCGTACCTGCACACTAGCTTTTACCAAGTATTTTAATACCAGCAATATCAGGCAAATGCAAACTAAGATAACAGTTTGACAGAATGCCATAATTACGAGCATTACTCAGAACAAGATGATATGGTTCCTTAAAAATGATTGTAGCTCTTGAGATTTATACTCGAGATTTCTGCTGCCTTAGTCAAGTGGCTCTTAACCAAAAAATTCAGAACCAACTGAGGGTTATGGGTGTTGATATACTTTAAAAATGAACTCCATTTTCCCTTCTCCAGTCTCTGGAAATTTGACAAACAAGTCCTGTAAATCGAGCAAGTCAGCAGGACATAAACCAAAGGAAAATCTCAACCAAGTATGATCCTGAAATCCAAGACACATTGCAACTTACTGGATAGATACTCCATGAAAGAACTTTACCTGATTTTTTACCTGATTTTCCCTTCGCTAACAAAGATGTTAATCACATCTACCATAACCCTCAACTTTGACCATATAAATCAACAAAGACTGAAAATCAAACCAAGGATTTTTGCTTTGAATGAAATTTGCAATAACTGCTGGATAATAATTTACTAATGGAGTAGACAAAATGTTTGCTAATTTCAAGGTCTGTCAATGGATCCAATAGTGCACAAAATCAGTACCAGAATGTTCAGCAGTGACCATATTCAAACCCATGTATATTAACGTCCTGTAATACATTTGTATGCTGTTGTAAATTTGTTACTTAAATTGCTCCCTTGACTACTCTAGATATTTCAGTACAGCATCACAAATTCTTTTTTTCCACCAAAAAAATAAGAAATATGGAAGGACTAAATTGGAAATTATAATTCTAGCCTCCATCCCCAAACCCATCCTATAGTCATGGTGGACAGAGCAAGTATTTAAAATAACATACAAAATGCTGTAGGAACTCAGTAGGTCAGGCAGCATCTATGAAAATGAACAGTCATTTATTCACTTCCGTAGATACTGCCTGACCTGCTGCATTCCTCCAGCACTTTGTGTGTGTTGCTTTGGATTTCTAGCATCTGCAGAATTTCTTGTGTTTAAAATGCCTGAGGTCACAATGTTACTAGTTTAAGATATCTACCAGAGGTCACAGAGTTAGGCGTTCGCCTGAACAAAAATAATAAGCAGGTTGATCTTTGTTTTAAAATACAAGAAATAAATAATTGCAGCGGGTGTCTTAGCTGATTAAGATTTTCACTTTTCCTAATAACCTGCACCAAGAATGAAAGCATATTGCTACAAAATGGAGCAAAATGAAGCAAGGTGCAACTACAGCACATCAAGTGATTATCGATTTCCAAAGTTCAAAGTAAATTAATGTACATATGTCACCATATACCACCCTGACATTCATTTTCTTGCGGCATTCACAGTAAATACAAGAAACACAATAGAATCAATAAAAGTTCACACCCAACAACTATGCAAATACAGAATCACAGAATAAATAAATAACAAGAACATGAGATGAAGAGTCCTTGAAAGTGAGTCCATTGGCCATGGGAATAGTTCAGTGTTGGGGTGAGTGAAGTTATCCCCTCAGGTTCAAGAGCCTGATGGTTGAGGGGTAATAACTGTCTGAACCTCGAGGTGTGGATCCTGAGGTTCCCATACCTTCTTCCCGATGGCAGCAGCGAGAAGACAGCATGGGTAGTGGGAAGTCCTTGATGATAGATGCTGGCTTACTGCGACGATCTCCACATAGATACACTCAGTACTGGGGAGAGCTCTACCTGTGATGGCCTGGGCTGTATCCACTACTTTTTGAAGGCTTTTCCGTTCAAGGACGTTGGTGTTTCCATACCAGGCTGTGATGCAACCGGTCAATACACTCTCCACCACACATCTATAGAAGATTGTCAAAGCTTTAGACGACATGCCAAATCTTTGCAAACAACTAAGTGGCACTGGTGTTTTTTTCTTTGTAATGACACTTGTATGCTGGACCCAGGAAAGATCCTCTTAAATATCGAAGCAGTTATAAAGAAGGCAAGACAGCAGCTATACCCATTAGGCGTTTGAAGAGATTTGGTATGTCAACTAATACACTAAAAAACGTCGATAGATGAACCATGGAGAGCATTCTGACAGGCTGCATCACTGTCTGGTATGGGGGGGGGGGGCTACTGCACAGGACCAAAAGAAGCTGCAGAGGGTTGTAAATTTAGTCAGCTCCATCTTGGGTACTAGCCTACAAACCACCCAGAACATCTTCAAGGAGCAGTGTCTCAGAAAGGCAGCGTCCATTATTAAGGACCTCCAGCACCCAGTGCATGCCCTTTCCTCACTGGTAGGATGTACAGAAACCTGAAGGCACACACTCAGTGATTTAGGAACAGCTTCTTCCCCTCTGCCGTCAGATTCCTAAGTGGACATTGAACCCTTGGACACTACCTCACTTTTTTAATATATAGTATTTGTTTTTTTTGATTTTTAATCTACTCAATATACACATACTGTAATTTATCTATTATTTTATTTTGGTTTTTTCTTCTATATTATGCATTGCAATGAATTGTTGCCGCTAAGCTAACAAATCTCACATCACATGTCAGTGATAATAAACCTGATTCTGATATAATAATAGAGGGTTGTAAAGTTACTAACTCTCTCCACCTCTGAGCCCCTGATGAACCTGGCTCATGAACCTTTGGTTTCCTCCTTCTGAAGACAATAATCAGCTCCTTGGTCTTACTGACACTGAGTGAGCTGTTGTGGCATCATTCAGCCAGATTTTCAAATTCCCTCCTAAATGCTGATTTATCACCACCTTTCAGCCAATGACAGTGGTGTCATCAGCAACTTAAATATGACATTGGAGCTGTGCTTAGCCACACTGTCATAAGTGTAAAGCAAGCAGGGGGCTACACACACAGCCTCGTGGTGCACCTGTGTTGATGGCCACTGTGGAGATGTTGCCAACCCAAACTGACTGGGGTCTGCAAATGGATCAAGGATCCAGTTACCCAAGGCGGTATTGAGGCCTAGGCCTTGAAGCATATTGATTAGTTACTGATAGGAAAATATCAATAACTATTAGATATTGATAGGAAAATATAGGGGGAACATCAAAGGTTGTTTTTTCAGTGGTGGGTGTGTAGCATGCCCTGCAGGGTGGTGATAGAGGCAGATAATTTAGGGACATTTAAGAAACTTTAAATACAGCAGAGTTGAGAGCTGTGATATGTTGGTGCAACTCATATGATGCTCAATGGAAAAATATTGAGGGGATACTTCCCATCCCCATACAAGCAAATTTGGCTGATAACAACCTACAAAGGTACATAAATACTATCGATAACCCATGGGTGAAATGGACTCTTAAAATATGGAAAACTATTATAAAAGAATATAAACTAGAGGGAGATATTACAATTCTTAAATGGTGTGCATATGACTCGGATTTTAAGCCGAATAAACTGGATGCCAGATTTAAGGGCTGGACAGCTAAAGGAATAAGAGTTCTTTGCAATATAATGAAGGAAGGAACACTGTTCAGTTTTGAAATGCTTAAAGAGAAACACTTATTAGAAAAACAAGACTTTTATCGGTAATTACAGATGCAACAGTATGTTAAAAGGACTGTTAAAAATGTAACCAAGGCAAGTACACGTTTGATCGAGCTATTTAGAAAAGCAGATAATTCAGATAATGGTAGTAGAATCATTTCAAGCGTATATAATGGTTTGTCAAATCTTAAAACATATTCGACTTCATACATTAAAACAAAATGGGAGAAGGAAGGAGGGATAATTATATCTGAGGAAGAATGGACAATAATATGGAGGTATCAATGGAAGTGTACCAGTTCACAGAAATGGAGGGAGTTTGGATGGAAAAACTTAAGATATTTTATCGCACCCTCTCAGAAATCCCATTATGATAGTAACCTCCCTGTTTGCTGGAGAAATTGTGGAAATCAAAATGCAAACCATTATATTTTCTGGAAATGCCCCGTTATCAAAGTCTATCGGAGTGGAATACAAGACATCTTTAAACGTGAAATACCTTTAGAAAGAAAGACCATATAGTTTAGGTATACACCTCAAGAATGGTTGTAAAAGAGATAAATATATAATGAATATACTGCTGGTGGCTGGTAAAAAGACTTACCAGGAAATGGTTATCACAGAAGAGCCCAACTTTAAATGATGGATGGAAATTACAATGGACATTTACAAAATGGAGAAGATAACAGCATGTTAATCATAAGTTGGAACAATTTGATTCATACTGGGAAAAATGGTTTAACGACAACACCTCATAGGTCTGATTTCATTCTCACAAATCAATGAATATGTTGTAAAAAAGATCACTCCCTACTTGTACATAGTTTTCTCCTTTTGCTTGTTCTTTCTTTCCTCCCTCTCTTTTCTATAAGTGTATACCTCAGATAAGTATTATGTGGAGATTTGTGGCATATATGACTATGATATATATGTACACTATCTGAAATACACCTTATGGAAATGTTTGTTTGATGATGAACTTCAATAAAAAATAAATTACAAAAAAAAAGAAACTCTTAAATAGGCACATGGAGGTATTGATCCTAGAGGAAGTTAAAAGTTTGGCTCAATATCGTGGGCTGAAGGGTCTGTGCTGTGCTGTTCCATGTTCTATATTCTAAAGATAGTGTAAGACCATAGCTGTGACGTCACAATTAGAAAGCACACAGCTAAGCATATGAATTATGAAGTGTAAGCCATTCAGCAACAGGAATCACACCATTTGATAAAGTGGCCAATCTGATTTCATTTTGCCCTCAGGAGCCTTCACCCCCCCCCCCGCCACAACAACAAGTTATCAAGTACACAGCAAGATCTCAAATTGTAATCAGCCAGATCATTAGTTTTATAAATGTTGGTTGAGGAATATCATTCACCATGCTGGGAAACAGTCTCGTGGTATTCAAATATAACCTAGGATTGGCACCATCTGATGATATCTTTTACAGCCCTCAGGATTACTTTATATTGATAATGACAAACGGGTTTTACATTTTAACAAAAACATTTACCAATATTCAGCCCATGTCTGCCCAATTATCTCTGTTTTAGCTGCAACTACTGCTCACAGATGAAGATTGCAGATTCCTGTTCTGCACCAAAAATGGAGACAACCACCTAGGCTGACATCCTCAATGAAGCACTAATGGACAATTGCACATTTTGATTTTATGATAAACTGAGCTATTCAAGTTGTCCTCCTAAGTGACCCCTGAAAGGTTATGGAGTCATACAATAATGTAACATACTCCACGCCAACAACCAAGTACCCATTTGCACGAAACCTGAGCTGATCCGATTCAACTCCTCTATTTACATCAAATTCCCCGGATTTTACCACGCACCCACACACTTTGGGAAATTTACAGTGACCATCTGTGGGATGTGGAAGGAAATCCATGCAGTGAAACTTGCAAACTCTGCACAGACAGAGCCAAATATCTTGATGAAATCGAGCTGAAAGGCAACAGCTCTGCTGTCCGTGCCACTCTAAATTACTTCACTCTACTGAAAAAGCATAAAGAATTCTTAATAGTATTAGGTGATAGCCACTTGGCTCTTCAAACTTATCAAAATCATGGCTATTACAATCTCACCGGCACTAGCAGATACTTTGTTAGCCATAAAAAAAATCAAGAAATCTTTCACTCTGTTACGCATAACTCAAACCAGAGTCTCCATAGCCCTCTGGAGTAAAGAATTCAAAAGATTCACTGTCCGTTGCCTGAAGAAATTCCTTCCATTCTCAGTACTAAATGGCATACTCCAGATTCTGAGACAATGACTACCCCAGCAAGGGGAAACATCCTCCCTTACAGCAAGAAATTGGAGTTTCAATGAAATTTCTTCTCATCCTCTCAAACTCTGGTCTATTATGCCCAGTTAGTATACGCACCATTCCAGAAATGAAACAAGTGAATTTTTACTGCATCAGCTCTAAAGCTGTTTTTTTTATATATAAAATCAAGACCAAAACTGCACACAATACCAGGTGCCATCACACCGACATCTTACATAATTGCCATAACACACCTTTCCTTCGGCACTCTAAATCTCTTGCAACAAAACCCAACATAACGTTTGCTTGCTGCACCTCCATACAGCAGATTCTGGATAATTGGGCCATTAGTTAATCAGGGTGGACATTTATTTAGGACAACTCAAAGAACAAAAACTAATCAAGAAAATAGCTGGGATTTCCTTTGTTTATTTGGGACACCATGCCATTTAATTGGGCCAGTAGACTGTTGCCACACAGTTTCTAGCTAGCATCACTAGTTATCCATTTGGGCCGATGGACACCAATTTAAAAATGATTTTTGATCATTTTATTTTTATTTTGACGTTTTGAAAAAAATCAGATCTTTTAAAAATTAAATATATAAATACAGCACTGTGCACTCTAGTTGTATATATGTGTCTAAGACTTTCAGACATTACCGTGGTAATTTTATGTATTGCACTGTTCTGCTGCCACAAAGAACAAACAAATTTCATGACACACGCATGATGATAAACTTGATTCTGATATGGGTTTTATTATGGACAGAGTGGGAGGGGGCAGGGAGGGGGTAATCATGGTTGGGAAAAGGGGAACAGAGAGGTAAGGCACCAGAAAGACATTCTGCAATGATCAACAAAACTAATTTGCACACCCATCACCCTCCGTCCCAGCACTCCTCTGCCACCTGTCCCATACCCCTCCTGTGGCCATTCCCAACATCCTTTGCTCCTGCCAGCTTTACAGACTTGTTCTCCACTCCACACTGACAGACACAGTACTATGCAAAAGTTTTCGGCACGCTAGTGATATACATATGCCTAAGACTTTTGCACAGTACTATATATTTAAATACATAATTTGTCAGTCAGCTTATACCTTTTTAATTATTTCCATTAAACATCAGCTAATTTGGGCAATCTTTTAATTGGGCCAAAATGTACTGGCCCCATTGTGTCCCAATTAACCAGAATATATTGCCATTGAAAAATGGCTCATGTTCTTTAATGTTTCAAGCACAAACTTTCACAAGTGTCCATTTTATTATTGCACCCACCAAATTCTTGTCTATTCATTCAGTTCCTCTCTTTTCCCTTTAAGTCTCTTTACATCCCCTACCTTTACGACCAGTTTTATAGCATCGACAAACCTGGAAATATGGCATTTGGTCTATTCAGCCAAATCATCAATATACATTGTGAATAGCCAGGGCCTAAGCAGCAACCCTTGCATTATCTAACTAGTCAGCTTGCCAACCAGAGAAACCACTGCCTTACCCACTCCAACACTTAACCCCCTCAACGATCTATACTACCAACCACAAGTCAAAAAATTTGACATGGCCTCTTCCATTACTCCCATCACAAAGGAGGTACAGGAGCCTGAAGGCATACACTCAGTGTTTCAGAACAGCTTCTTTTCCTTCTCCACCATCATACTTCTAAATGGACAATGAACCAACCCACAAACACTACTTCACTATTTTTGACTCGCTTTTGCACTACTTAATTATATATTATACAGTTTTTTAAAAACATATTGCACTCTACCACTTCTGCAAAACAGGATATTTTCCCATTTGCCAGTGATATGAAACCAAATTCTGAATTTAGTAGAATCAATCTTGACACCTACTCAACCCAACTCTGCACCTTGATCACTACCTGGGTCTCAGTGATTGCCACGAAAGTTAGACAGTTGACTCATTGCCAATTGTGTCAAAATTATTTATCACTTTCCTACTTTACAAGACTAGACACAACAACCCCCATGCTCCAGCTTCCTCTACTCCACACCCTCCTGAAACTAAGCTCTCCACTCTCCCCACCTGTGCCCCAGCAACTCCCCCACCCCCTCCTGTGCTGTGCCCCAGTAGCAACCCACCACCCCCTCCTGCGCCCCAGCAGCAACCCCCCACCCCCTCCTGTGCCCACCCCCTCCTGTGCTGTGCCCCAGCAGCAACCCGCCACCCCCTCCAGCGCCCCAGCAACTCCCCCACCCCCTCCTGTGCCCCAGCAACTCCCCCACCCCCTCCTGTGCCCCAGCAGCAACTCCCCCACTCCCTCCTGTGCCCCAGCAACTCCCCCACTCCCTCCTGTGCCCCAGCAACCCCCCACTCCCTCCTGTGCCCCAGCAACTCCCCCACTCCCTCCTGTGCCCCAGCAGCAACTCCCCCACCCCCTCCTGTGCCCCAGCAACTCCCCCACTCCCTCCTGTGCCCCAGCAACCCCCACTCCCTCCTGTGCCCCAGCAACCCCCCCACTCCCTCCTGTGCCCCAGCAACTCCCCCACTCCCTCCTGTGCCCCAGCAGCAACTCCCCCACCCCCTCCTGTGCCCCAGCAACTCCCCCACTCCCTCCTGTGCCCCAGCAGCAACTCCCCCACTCCCTCCTGTGCCCCAGCAACTCCCCCACTCCCTCCTGTGCCCCAGCAGCAACTCCCCCACCCCCTCCTGTGCCCCAGCAGCAACTCCCCCACTCCCTCCTGTGCCCCAGCAGCAACTCCCCCACTCCCTCCTGTGCCCTAAATACCACTCAAACTTTCTATACCCCACCCACCCCTACTCACACCATCCCCTCCTGAACACCGCTCACCGACTGTCGTCTCCTCCAATACCCAGCCGTACCCCCCCCCCCGGTGCTCCTGAACACTGCGTACTCCTGAACCAACTCCGAAGCCAAACAGAGCAACAACATGAACCCCCACTCCAGTCCTCGCTACGCGTCACCACAGCCACTCTTCATCCCGACCGGCCGTGCCGAGGCTGCGGACGAACCTCAGCCCCCACCGAGCAGTTACGGGGAACTCCATACCAAGGCAAATCCTTCTCCTCGCTCTTACCCTTTGTAATAGGCTTTCATGCGGACCTGGTGGTGAGCGTCGGCCGGGCACGACATGACGCTCTCCCTGCTGGTGGGCATCTCCGCGGCCGGCGCCCGCCCGCCCGGCCAACGGACAAAACGCTGCGTGCGCACCCACCTCGACTCCGCCCCGTACCCCCACCCGCTGGGCATCCAAAAATCAGAGGGAGGGAACTTCACAGCACATCCTATCATCCAAAACACATTCTATAGAACACTACCAGAGCTTGTCCCAATTGAAATTAGTACACTGATATGTACCATTTTACCGTAGGTTTTTCGGTCAACACTAACTGCAATTATGTAATAGACCGAAACCAACATGTCTTTCCACCTACTTTGAGGCAAGATGGACGGGTCGCATTCCCGACCCGACGTAAAATACATACCGCGCCAGAACGCCTGCGCAAAGCGCGGGCAAATCTGGGATTTGTAGTCTGACCTTGTTAAGCACTCAGGTGTGTTGGAACGAGTGGCTCCGGTGATTCATATACTGTATCTCCATTAGGTTTTTCTGCTTTCAACAGGGAAGGATTCTACGAGATTTTATTTTACAAACGTACTTCTAACCCATTTTTAATTTACTTTCTACACGAAAAGCTCTGGGAATTTTCTTAAAACAGTAAATAAAAATGTATTACAAATGTAAATAGTTTTGTTGCGAAATTGCAACGTGTTCCAGCTGTCTGTATTTCCTTGTAGAGCTTTAGAACAAATACGAAACTACACAAGGAAGTTTTATTGCAAAACTGGACGGAATGATTCGAAGGTTAACATTTAAGTCACTGGTTTAATTATATATTACGTGCATACGAGGAAGTAATTTCTAAGATTCCATCAACATCACATTACTTTGTCGAGTGAATGGTATCTCCTACACAGTTCTTTCCACCCTCCCCTTTTACAAGGATCTGTTAATCTCCCCCACTCTAGTTCCATTACCCACACTTAGCCACCTGAATTTCTTCTCCCTTTGCCAGTCTTTCCTCACCAAGCTCCAACTTATTACCTCCCAGCTTCTATCCTTTCCTTCGCTTGGCACTAATCACCCATCTCAACATAAAGCCCCACCCATCCCCACCTGCCCATCACCTCCCTCTGATGCTCATCCTCCTCTTTATTCTGTGATTCACCATCCGCTCTCGTCAGATTCCTTCTCCTTCAGCCCTTCACGTTTCCACCTAACCTCTCTCAGCTTCGCATTTCATCTTCCCCCCCCCCTCCACCACTAACCCACCTTCCCCCATCAACTGGTCTCACTTATCAACTGCCATCTTGTAATCCTTTTCCCTCAGTGAGACCTGATGTAGATTGGGGGACCTGAGCTCCTTCCACAACAGGCAATATTTCCTGGTGAGCAACCATTTTAATTCCACTCACCATTCTCATCCTGACAAGTTAAAACCATTGATTATAACAAACTTCTATTTCTTGGGGAACAACCTGCTGTTCTCTTGACAAATTTGTTCCTCTAAATCTCTAGGACTGCTAGGTGGTCTGTAGTGTAGTCCCATTAACATGGGCATATATTTCTCAGTTCCACCCATAACGCCTCTCTAGTCGAATCCTGATGGAGCACTGCCATCACATTTTTCGTGCATAATGACGCCACCCTTCCACTTTTAATCCCTCAAGCTCTGCCACATCTAAAACAATGGAACCCTGGAATATTGAACTGCCAGTCCTGCCCACCTTGCAACCAAGTATCACTAATGTCGTAATTCCAGGTGTTGATCTGCGCCCTGAGCTCATCCACCTTTCCTACGATACTTCTTGCATTGAAATATACGCAGCTCAGGACAGTGGTCGCACCATGTTCAACCATTTGAGCATGGTTGGGGAGGTTTGCAAAGGCTATTGGGGAGAGTTTAAACTAGAATTGCTGGGGGATGGGAACCGAACTGAAGTGACAGAAGAAAGGGAAGATGGCTCACAAATAGGGAAAGCTTGGAGACAGTGTGGAAGAGAGGATAAGCAAGTGATAGAGGAGGGACGCACTCAGACCGATGGTTTGAGATGTGTCTATTTTAATGCGAGGACTATTATGAATAAATCGGATGAGCTTAGAGCATGCATCAGCACTTCGAGCTATGATGTTGTGGCTATTACAGAGACTTGGATGGTGCAGGGGCAGGAATGGCTACTTCAAGGCTTTCGCTGTTTCAGACAGGACAGGGAGGGAGGCAAAAGAGATGGGGGTGTGGCACTGTTGATCAGAGATAGTGTCACGGCTGCAGAAAAGGAAGAAGTCATGGAGGGATTGTCTACAGAGTCTCTGTGGGTGGAAATTAGGAATAGGAAGGGGTCAATAACTCTACTAGGAATTTTTTTTATAGACCACCCAATAGGAACAGGGACATCAAGGAGCAGATAGGGAGACAGATTCTGGAAAGGAGTAATGATAACAGGGTTGTTGTGGTGGGAGATTTTAATTTCCCAAATATTGATTGGCATGTCCCTAGAGTGAGGGGTTTAGAAGGAGTGGAGTTTGTTAGGTGTGTTCAGGAAGGTTTCTTGGCACAATATGTAGATAAACCTACAAGAGCAGAGACTGTACTTGAGCTGGTATTGGGAAATGAACCTGGTCAGGTGTCAGGTCTCTCAGTAGGAGAGCATTCTGGAGATAGTGACACAAATGGAAACACAAAAAAGAAAACATATTTCATGCCATGCACTCCGTGGTCACTTTATTAGCTACCCTAATAAAGTGCCACTGAATGTATAATTGTGGTCTTCTGCTGCTATAGTTCATCTGCTTCAAGGTTCGACATGATGGTTTCCTGCACATCACTATTGTAATGCATTGTTTGAATTACTATCACCCTCCTGTCAGTTTAATCCAGTCTGGCCATTCCCCTCCGATCACTCTCATCAACAAGGCATTTTCACCCACAGACTGCTGCTCACTGCTGCTCTTTTATTTGTTTTTCACACCATTCTCTGTAAGCTCTAGAGACTGTTGTGCGTGAAAAATCCCACGAGATCAGCAGTTTCCGAGACACTCAAACCACCCCATCTAGCACCAAGAATCATTCCATGGTCAAGGTCACTAAGATAATAAGATAACACTTCTTCCCTATTCTGAACAACTGAACGTCTAGACCATATCTGCATGCTTTTACGAGGGGTGATTGATAAGTTTGTGGCCTAAGATAGAAAGAGTCAATTTTAGAAAACCTAGCACGTTTATTTTTCAACATAGTCCCCTCCTACATTTACACACTTAGTCCAGCGGTCGTGGAGCATACAGATCTTGGACCTCCACAAAGTGTCCACATCAGGGGTGATTGATAAGTTCAGGGCCTAAGGTAGATTTATGCTAAACTTTCATGCTAAATTTATGACCTCTAGTTTTAGTTTCATGCAATCTCAATGGAAAAAGTCCGCTTGCATTTACCCTATCTTTACCCCTCATAATTTTGTACAGCTCTGTCAAATCTTCCTTAGTCTCTGTGTTCCATGGAATAAAATCCTAACCTATTCAGCCTTTCTCGAAAATGCAGGTTCTCAAGTCTTGGCAACATGTTTGCAATTTTTCTCTGTACTCTTTCAACCTCATTGATACCTTTCCTGTAGGCAGGTGATCAGCACTACACACAATACTCCAAATTTGGTCTCACGAATGTCTTAGCAAGGCCTTTGACAAAGTCTGCATGGGATCTGATCTAGAAGGTTTAGCCCGTAGGCATTCAGGATTGTTTAGTCGATCTTGGTTAAACCTCAAAAGAACTTCATACTCATATTAAAACAGTGAAGCTATATCAGAAGAGTTTTGTTTCTCCTGAGAAGCGAGTTTAAGGAGGGGCCTGAAAGAAGTCTTCAAATTTACAAAAGGTTCAAGAGATGAGTCATGAAAATGTTACCAGAGGCCCTAAATACAATATAATCCCCTCAAATATAACTTCTTTACTTAAAGAGTGGTGAGAATGCAGACTTCAAATCCCATGGGAATCGGTTACACCAAATTGCACTTAAGGAGAACCTGGGCAAGTTTATGAGAGAGAAGGAATAGACAGCTGCACTTGGGAGGTGAGGAAAGATCAGAGGACTCAAGAGGAGCATATTTGCTGGCATGGACTGGTTGGGCAAAAGCTACCACTGTTCAAGGTGCTGTCATCCAAATGTGCACAGGAATTCACCAGAGTGACCAAGGCAAAATCTCAAATTTGAAAGTTCAAAGTGAATTTGTTATCAACGTATGCATATGTGCCTGTACACCACCCTGAGATTCATTTTCTTATGAGCAGTCACAGTAGAACAATGAAATACCTTACAATAGAATCAATGAAAAACTACACACAAAGACTGATGAATAACCAATGTGTGAAATAAGACAAACTGTGCAATGACAAAAAGAACTAATTTAAATAATAAATAGACAGATAAATCGAGTTGAGTCAAGGGCCTCCATTGATCAGAGATGACCATGGATAGACACGTGAGCCTGGGCAGTATGATATGGAGAGCTGTTGCCCATGTAGCAAGCTCCCCCTCTCCATGCATCTGATGAACCCAAAGGAACGGCAGAGACCGATACAGTTTGGAACCAGCAGTGTTGCAGGAGTTTCCCGTCGGCATTGAACTCAATGTAGGATTGCCTTAGGGACCCCAGCTCCAGATTTTTCCATCAGGGTTTCCTCCCAAAGCCTTCCCCATGAGTGGGTATAGCCACAGGCAGCATAGGTTTGGGACCAGCGTTTTCCTTCTCCTAGATGGGCTGCCAACCACGGCTGACGAGCCCAGCTGCCTGAAAGAACTGGTTTTAAGGAGCCAGTAACCCACCTTTGCCCCTTCTCCTGTCATTAGAGACTGTTCCACTGGGTTTAGAAGGTAAGCCACAAGTGAATGCAAGAAGCTGGACTTGGTAGTCAGAGGCTAGTTGAGGTGCACACCATTGAGAGCATTTAATAGGTAGTGGGAGCTTGTCCCCATTCCCATCCCCAGCTATAACAACCTTAAGGAACCAGACAGATAAATAAAAATAAATGTTCCGGAAAGTGAGTTCATAGGTTGTGGACTCAGTTCAGTGTTGAGGTGAGTGAAGTTATCCGCTTTGGTTCAAGAGCCTGATGGTTGTGAGGTAATTATTGTTCCTGAACCTGGTGGCGTGGGACCTACAGTAAGGACTAGTTGCTCCTCAGGCATTTTGTACGTGTCACTCTGGATTTCCAGCATGTGCAGAATGTCTTGTATCCAGGGGTTTAGATTTTTAGTGGCCAAAGAGTGGGTGCATCTCTGGGTGGAAAATGAAAAGGGACAGAATTCAAGGAAATCAAATGCCTGAGAATGATTTAAGACAGGAGAAAATATGATGTGAAAACACGGAGACATTTGGAAACAAAAGGTGGGAGTTTTAAAACTAAAGTCTCCTTTAACATGAAACCACTATACCTGGTATGTGTTAGGAGCCTGACATCAGAGTTTTACCAAATTTCAGCTAGTGGGGAATAAAATATAGGGGGAAAATAGACAAAACAACATGAAATTGGCCGCAAACAAAATAATGAAGATCATAAACACGAGGAAATCTGCGGATGCTGGAATTTCAAGCAACACACATAAAAGTTGCTGGTGAACGCAGCAGGCCAGGCAGCATTTCTAGGAAGAGGTACAGTCGACAGAATATAAGGTGTTGTTCCTCTCATTCCCATTCTGATATGTCTATCCATGGCCTCCTCTACTGTAAAGATGAAGCCACACTCAGGTTGGAGGAACAAAACCTTATATTCCGTCAGGGTAGCCTCCAACCTGATGGCATGAACGTTGACTTCTCAAACTTCCGCTAATGCCCCACCTCCCCCTTGTACCCCATCTGTTATTTATTTATATACACACATTCTTTCTCTCTCTCTCCTTTTTCTCCCTCTGTCCCTCTGACTATACCCCTTGCCCATCCTCTGGGCTTCCCCTCCCCCTTTTCTTTCTCCCTAAGCCTACTGTCCCATGATCCTCTCATATCCCTTTTGCCAATCACCTGTCCAGCTCTTGGCTCCATCCCTCCTCCTCCTGTCTTCTCCTATCACTTCGGATCTCCCCCTCCCCCTCCAACTTTCAAATCTCTTACTAGCTCTTCTTTCAACTAGTCCTGACGAAGGGTCTTGGCCCGAAACGTCAACTATACCTCTTCCTAGAGATGCTGCCTGGCCTGCTGTGTTCACCAGCAACTTTTATGTGTTTAATGAAGATCATAATGTGATTATTCACAATTAAACGAGATGGTTCAAAAGACTTTAATATGTGTTTCTCTGCATTAATTGGCTGTTTCTCAATTCTGACATTTTTTAATTTTATTTTGAACCAAACATTTTTTATTGATTAGCAACCTCTCAACAAATTCTTTGCTAAAGGCATTCCAAACTCTTGTACATAGAAGGTGCCCTTGCAAAGGCAATGCTTTGTAAACTGATAAGAGTCAATCACAAGAATGAGCTATTTCAAAATGAGTCAGATATATTTTGTCAGCGGGGTAGATATGTAAATCAACTCCATAACTGAGAAGTAAAAGACAGCATGTGGCTTTGGAAGCATATCTGAAGTCCTACATATGGAAATCCTACAAATTCCTATAATGCTTCTACTTCCTCAGGAGTCTGCAGAGATTCAGCAAGTCATCAAAAACTTTGGCAAACTTCTGTAGATGTGTGGTGGGAAGTGCTGACCAGCTGCAATATGGCCTGGTACCAATGCTTTTGAGTGGAAAATCCTACAAAAGCTTGTGGATTCGGCCCAGTACATCACAGGTAAAACCCTCCCACATCTACATGAACCTCTTTTGTAGGAAAGCAGCATCCATCGTCAGAGATCCTCACCACCCAGGCCATGCTTTTTCCTCGCTGTCGTCATCAGTTAGAAGGTACAGTTACCATAGAAACCATAGAACCTACAGTACAGAAACAGGCCTTTTGGCCCTTCTTGGCTGTGCCGAACCATTTTCTGCCTAGTCCCACTGACCTGCACACGGACCATATCCCTCCATACACCTCCCATCCATGTATCTGTCCAATTTATTCTTAAATGTTAAAAAAGAACCCGCATTTACCACCTCGTCTGGCAGCTCATTCCATACTCCCACCACTCTCTGTGTGAAGAAGCCCCCCATAATGTTCCCTTTAAACTTTTCCCCCCTCACCCTTAACCCATGTCCTCTGGTTTTTTTCTCCCCTTGCCTCAGTGGAAAAAGCCTGCTTGCATCCACTCTATCTATACCCATCATAATTTTATATACCTCTATCAAATCTCCCCTCATTCTTCTACGCTCCAGGGAATGAAGTCCTAACCTGTTCAACCTTTCTCTGTAACTGAGTTTCTCAAGTCCCGGCAACATCCTTGTAAACCTTCTCTGCACTCTTTCAACCTCATTTATATCCTTCCTGTAATTTGGTGACCAAAACTGAACACAATACTCCAGATTCGGCTTCACCAATGCCTTATACAACCTCATCATAACATTCCAGCTCTTATACTCAATACTTTGATTAATAAAGGCCAATGTACCAAAAGCTCTCTTTACGACCCTATCTACCTGAGACGCCACTTTTAGGGAATTTTGTATCTGTATTCCCAGATTCCTCTGTTCCACTGCACTCCTCAGTGCCTTACCATTAACCCTGTATGTTCTACCTTGGTTTGTCCTTCCAACGTGCGATACCTCACACTTGTCTGTATTAAACTCCTCAGGACTCAGGACTTGCACTACCAGTTTCAGGAACAGTTACTACTTCTCAACCATAAGACTATAAGATATACGTGCAAAATTAGGCTATTTGGCCCATCGAGTCTGCTCTGCCATTTCATCATGGCTGATCCAAATTTCCTCTCTGCCCCTATCTCCTGCCTTCTCCCCATATCCCTTCATGTCCTGACCAATCAAGAATCTATCAACTTCTGCCTTAAATACATACATAAATACTTGGCCTCCACAGTTGCCTGTGGCAGAGAATTCCATAGACTCACCACTCTCAGGCTAAACAAATTCCTCCTCATCTCCGAGACAGCAGCTATACATTATTAGGAGTTTGATGCCATTTGGCACGTCAACAAATACATTTAAAAACTTCTATAGTTGTACCGTGGAGAGCATTCTGACAGGCTGCATCACTGTCTGGTATGGAGGGGCTACTGCACAGGACCAAAAGAAGCTGCAGAAGTTTGTAAATCTAGTCAGCCCTATCTTGGGCACTAGCCTACAAAGTACCCAGGACATCTTTAGGAAGCGGTGTCTCAGAAAGGTAGCGTCCATTATTAAAGACCTCCAGCACCCAGGGCATGCCTTTTTCTCAAACACAAAATAATCTGCGGATGCTGGGGTCAAAGCAACACTCACAACACGCTGGAGGAACTCAGCAGGTCGGGCAGCATCGGTGGAAATGATCAGTCGATGTTTCGGGCCGGAACCCTTCATCAGGACTGTAGGGAGAATGGGCAGAGGCCCTATAAAGAAGGTGGGGGGAGGGTGGGAAGGAGAAGGCTGGTAGGTTCCAGGTGAAGAACCAGTAAGGGGAAAGATAAAGGGGTGGGGTAAGGGAGGCAGGGAGGGGATAGGCAGGAAAGGTGAAGAAAGAATAGGGGAAAACACAATAGGTAGTAGAAGGAGGTGGAACCAAGAGGGAGGTGGTAGGCAGCTGGGGGAGGGGGCAGAGTGACATAGGGGTAGGGGAAGGGAGGGGGAGGGAATTACCGGAACTTGGAGAATTCTATGTTCATACCATTCCCTTTTCTCACTGTTACCATCAGGCAGGAGATACAGAAGCCAGAAGGCACACACTCAGCAACTCAGGAACAGCTTCTTCCCCTCTGCCATCCGATCCTTAAATGGACTTTGAACCTTTGGACACTACCTCACTTTTTTTAATATACAGTATTTCTGTTTTTGCACATTTTAAAATAATCTATTCAATACATGTAACTGATTTACTTCTTTATTTATTATTATGTTTTATTTTATTTATTATATTTTTTCTCTCTCTGCTAGATTATGTATTGCATTGAACTGCTGCTGCTGCTAAGTTAACAAGTTTCACGTCACATGCCAGTGAAAATAAACCTGATTCTGATTCTGATTCTGATTCTAAAGGGACGTCTCTCTAATCTGAGGCTGTTTCCTCTGTTCGTAGAATCTCCCACCACAGAAAACATTCTCTCCACATCCATCCTATCAAACCCTTTCACCTTTCAATAGGTTTCAATTAGGTCACCTTACATTCTTCTGAATTCTAGTGAATACAGGCCTAGAGCCATCAAATGCTCTTCGTAGGACAAACTATTCAATCCTGGAATCATTTTCGTGAATCTCCTTTGAACATTCTTCAGTTTTAGCACATCCTTTTTAGATAAGGGGCCCAAGCCTGTTCACAATTCTCCATGTGAGGCCTCACCAGTGCCTAATTAAGGTTCAACATTACATCCTTGCTTTTATATTCTAGTCCTTTTGAAATGAATGCCAACATTGCATTTACTTTTCCCAACACAGACTCAACCTGCAAATTAATCTTTAGGGAATACTGCAAAAGGACTCCAAAGTCCTTTTGCACCTCAGTTTTTTTTTTGTATTTTCTCTCCATTTGGAAAATAGTTAGCACTTTTATTTCTTCTACAAAGTGCATGACCATACACTTCCCAACACTCTATTCCATCTCTTTGTCCGTTCTCCGAATCTGTCTAAGTCCTTCTGTAGCCTCTCTACTTCCTCAAACCTACCTGCCCCTCTGCCTATCTTCATAGATTTGTCAGGCAAGATTTTCCCTTGAGGAAGCCATGCTGACTGTGGTCTATTTATTTTATCATGTGCCTCCAAGTACCCTGAGACCTCCATCCTTAATCAACTCCAACATCTTCCCAACCACTGAGGTCAGACTAACTGGCCTATAGTTTCCTTTCTTCTAGCTCTCTCCCTTCTTGATGAGTGGAGTAACATTTGCAATTTTTCAGTCCTCCAGAACCATTCCAGAATCCAGTGATTCTTGAAAGATCATTACTAATGCCTCCATGATCTCTTCAGCCACCTCTTTCAGAACTCTGGGGTGAACCCCATTTAGTGTAGGTGACTTCTCTACCTTCAGACCTTTCTGTTTCCCAAGGAACTTCTCTCTAGTTATTGTATCTTCACACACTTCATGCCCCCTGACACCTGGAACTTCCATCACACTGCTAGTGTCTTCTGCAATGAAGTCAGATGCAAAATACTTATTCAATTCATTCGCCATTTTGTTGTCCCCCCATTAATACCTCTCCAGCATCTTTTTCCAGCAATTCGCTATCCACTCTTGCCTCTTTTTCACATTTTATGTATCCAAAGAAGTGTTTGGTATCCTCCTTAATATTATTGGCTAGTTTACTTCTGTATTCCATCTCTACCTTCTTTGTGACTTCTGTTGGTTTTTAGAAGTTTCCCAATCCTCTAAATTCCCACTAATTTTTTGCTCTATTATATGCCCTCTCTTTGGCTTTTATGTTGGTTTTGACTTCTCTTGTTAGCCATGATTATGTCATCTTTCAGGCTGTTGAACAAAAGGGGATAACTGCACTCATTTAAGGATTCTTTTATTTTGTGCTCATTATTTATTGCGATTTATTTATATATGTACTTGCATAGTTTGTCATCCATTGATCCTGTTTACAGTCACTGTTCTATAGATTTGCTAAATATGCCCATGGAGGTCCCAATGATCCTGAAATCTGAAACCCTGCCCCCTACACCAGTTCCTCAGCCACGTGTTCATCCGCCAGAGCATCCTATTCTTACCCTCACTGGCATGTAGCACAGGTAGCAATCCTGAGATTACCACCCTCGAGGTTCTGCTTTCTAACTTCCTACTAAGCTCTCTATACTCACTCTCCAGGACCTCCTCACTCTTTCTTCCTACATCATTGGCACCGAAGTGTACCATGACATGTATGGGAAACAGGGAGCAAATAAGGTGCTTGAGGAGTATAAAAAGTGCAAAAAAAATACTGAAGAAAGAGATCAGGAGGGCTAAAAGAAGACATAAGGTTGCTTTGGCAGTCAAGGTGAAGGATAATCCAAAGAGCTTCTACAGGTATATTAGGAGCAGAAGGATAGTAAGGGATAAAATTGGTCCTCGTGAAGATCAGAGTGGTCGGCTATGTATGGAACCAAAAGAAATGGGGGAGATCTTAAGTGTTTTTTTTTGCGTCTGTATTTACTAAGGAAATTGGCATGGAGTCAGTGGAAATAAGGCAAACAAGTAGTGAGGTCATGGAACCTATACAGATTGAAGAGGAGGAGGTGCTTGCTATCTAGGGACAAATCAGAGTAGATAAATCCCCAGGACCTGACAGGGTATTCCCTCGGACCTTGAAGGAGACTAGTGTGGAAATTGCAGGGACCCTGGCAGATATATCTAAAATGTCGGTATCTACGGGTGAAGTGCCGGAGGATTGGAGAGTGGCTCAGGTTGTTCCATTGTTTAAAAAAGGCTCTAAAAGTAATCCGGGAAATTACAGGCCAGTAAGTTTGACATCAGTAGTAGGTAAGTTATTGGAGGGAGTACTAAGAGACAGAATCTACAAGTATTTGGATAGACAGGGACTTATTAGGGAGAGTCAACATGGCTTTGTGCGTGGTAGGTCATGTTTGATCAATCTATTAGAGTTTTTCAAGGAGGTTACCGGGAAAGTGGATGAAGGGAAGGCAGTGGATGTTGTCTACATGGACTTCAGTAAGGCTTTTGACAAGGTCCTGCATGGGAGGTTAGTTAGGAATATTCAGTCGCTAGGTATACATGGAGAGGTGGCAAATTGGATTAGACATTGGCTCAATGGAAGAAGCCGAAGAGTGGTAGTAGAGAATTGCTTCTCTGAGTGGAGGCCTGTGACTAGTGGTGTGCCACAGGGATCAGTGCTGGGTCCATTGTTATTTGTCAACTATAGCAATGATCTGGATGATAATGTGGTAAGTTGGATCAGCAAACTTGCTGATGATACAAAGATTGGAGGTGTAGTGGACAGTGAGGAAGGTTTTCAAAGCTTGCAGAGGGATTTGGGCCAGCTGGAAAAATGGTTTGAAAAATGGTAGATGAAGTTTAATACAGACAAGTGTGAGGTATTGCACTTTGGAAGGACAAACCAATGTAGAACATACAAGGTAAATGGTAAGGCACTGAGGAGCGCAGTAAAACAGAGGGATCTGGGAATACAGATACAAAATTCCTTAAAAGTGGTGTCACAGGTAGATAGGATCGTAAAGAGAGCTTTTGGTACATTGGCCTTTATAAATCAAAGTATAGAGTATCAGAGTTGGAATGTTATGAAGTTGTATAAGGCATTGGTGAGGCCGAATTTGGAGTATTGTGTTCAGTTTTAGTCACCAAGTTACAGGAAGGATATTATTAAGGTGGAAAGAGTGCAGAGAAGGTTTACAAGGATGTTGCCTGGACTTGAGAAAGTGAGTTACAGAGAAAGGTTGAATAGGTTAGGACTTTATTCCCTGGAGCATAGAAGAATTAGGGGAGATTTGATAGAGGTATATAAAATTATGATGGGTATAGATAGAGTGAATGTAAGCAGGCTTTTTCCACTGAGGCAAGGGGAGAAAAAAACCAGAGGACATGGATTAAGGGTGAAGGGGGAAAAGTTTAAAGGGAACATTAGTGGGGGCTCCTTCACACAGAGAGTGGTGGGAGTGTGGGATGAGCTGCCAGATGAAGTGGTAAATACGGGCTCACTTAATATTTAAGAAAATCTTGGACAGGTACATGGATGAGAGGTGCATGGAAGCCCAGGTGCAGGTCAGTGGGAATAGGCAGAAAAATGATTTGGCACAGCCAAGAAGGCCTGTTTCTGTGCTGTAATGTTCTATGGTTCTATGGTTCTATAAAAGGAATCTGAGGGTTGGATGTGGTGACATGCATGAGCTTTGATAATAAATTTTACTTTGAACTTTGAAATTTTTATTTTCCCTTGAGGTTACTACTAGAAGTTGGCAGTTATTACTCACACGTGAGCATCATTTGAAAACTGGCAGGGACCTAGAGCATAGAAATGTCGTGGTGAAATCTGCAGACCAGTACTTCCTGTAGTGATTACTGGATATGGAATTGGCAACTGCAGTTAAATTTTATCTTCGCCATTCCACTGGTCCCACAGAGATTAAAGCAGAATGGAGATTAGAATTTGCTGTTGTCTTGTCTAATCAGTAAGTCACTAAACTGCCAATGGGCATAAATTCCTACCTTCATATTATAAAGTTGTATTTTGCTGATAAACAATCTCTCAAAAACTCATTGCCAAAGACATCTCAAATTCTTGTACAGTACATAACAGGTACTCTTATAGAAGTACAGGTAACCAACTCACAATATGAAAGAATTGCTCAGAACCTGGGGTACTTCAGACTTCAGCAATTGTACACTTAGTGGTCACTTTATTAGGTACACCTGTACACCTGTACACCTACACTAATCACATGGCAGCAACTCAATACATAAAAGCATGCAGACATGGTCAAGAAGTTCAGTTGTTGTTCAGACCAAACATCAGAATGGGGAAGAAATGTGATCGAAGTAACTTTGACTATGGAATGATTGTTGGTGCCAGATGAAGTGGTTTGAGTATCTCAGAAACTGCAGATCTCCTTGGATTTTCATGCACAACAGTCTCTAAAAAGTTTATAGCAAATGGTGCGAAAAAACAAAAAAAAATCCAGCGAACAGTAAGTCTGTGGGTGAAAAAGCCTTGAGTTTTCAACAAATGAGAGAGGTCAGAGAAGAATGGCCAGACTGGTTCACACTGACAGGAAAGTGACAGTAATCCAAAACCCATGCATTACAACAGTGGTGTAATAACATCTGTGAACGCATAACACACTGAAACTTGCAAGTGACACTCACAACAAGCTGGAGCAACTCAGCAGGTCGGGCAGCATCCGTGGAAGCGATGAGTCTACGTTTCGGGCCGGAACCCTTCGTCAGGACTGATTGAACAGGTTCCGGCCCGAAACGTCGACTCATCATTTCCACGGATGCTGCCTGACCTGCTGAGTTCCTCCAGCGTGTTGTGAGTATTGCTTTGACCCCAGCATCTGCAGATTATTTTGTGTTTACGAAACTTGCAAGTGTATGGGCTACAACAGCAGAAAGTAATGAACATACAGGAGTTACCTAATAAAATTACCACTGAGTGTATTTTATGATTGGCAAGATAGATATGTATATGGAGCTATTGCAGGGGACAGGGGTTCAGATTTCTGGATCATTGGGATCTCTTCTGGGGTGAGGTATGACTTGTACAAAAGGGACGGTTTGCACCTGAACCCAAGGGGGACAAAATCGAAAAGGGTGATGAATGCAGGACTGAAGGTGTTACATCTGAATTTTCACAGTGTACGAAATAAGGTAGATGAACTTGAAGTACAGTTACAGATTGGCATGTGTGATGTTGTGGGCATCACCGAATCACATCTGCAAGAAGATTATAGCAGGGAACTTAACGTCCAAGGATAAACATTGTATTGAAAGGACAGGCAGATAGGCAGAGGGGTTGGGGTGGCTGTGTTGGTAAAAAATGAAATCAAATCATTACAAAGAAGTGACGTAGAATTGGAAGGTGCAGAACCATTATGGGTCAAGCTAAGATACAACAAAGGTAAAAAGATTCTGATGGGAGCTATATATAGACCTCCAAACAGTAGTAAAGATGTGGTTTACAAATTACAATGGGATATAAAAAATGCATGTCAAAGGGGCAATGTTACGATAGTCATGTGGAATTTCAATATGCAGGTAGATAATCAGGTTGGTGCTGGCTCCCAAGTGGGGGAATTTGTAGAAGCCTACGAGATGGCTTTTTAGAGCAGCTCATGTCTGAGCCCACTAGGGGATCAGATATTCTGGATTGGGTGTTATACAATTAGAGAGCTTAAGGTAAAGGAACCCTTCGGGACCAGTGATCATAATATGGTTGAATTCACCCTGCAATTTGAGAAGGAGAAGCTAAAGTCAGGTGTATCAGTATTACATGGAGTAAAGGGAATTACAGAGATGTGACAGAGGAGCAGGCCAAAATTGATTGCAAGGGAACCTAGCAGGGATGACAGCAGAGCAGCAATGACTGGGGTGTCTGGGAGTAATTAGAAAGGTGCAGGGTAGATACATCCCAAAGAAAAGGTATTCTAAGGGAATGATGATGCAACTGTGACTAATAAAAGAAGTCAAAGCTATGATAAAAGCCAAAGTGAGGGAATATAATAGAGCAAATATTAGCAGTATCACAGTGGTGGGGCATTGGGAGCAAGGGTGGACCCAAGTGCAAGACTCATCTTGTGAGGTTAATTAAATTGAGTTTATTGTTTGATACCAGGAGAGCAAAGCAGAAGCAGGAATAGCGAACCGGAGAAGGACTCAGGACTACGGCTAGGCTGGGACTAGAGGTCTGGGCTTGGACTCGGAATCGGATCCCAGAACTAGAGGAGACATGAAGAGGCTACGGTATGGACTCTGAGCCAGAGACTTGGCAAGGACCCAGTACCTGGGTCTTGCCTCAGGCTCGGACCCCAGAACCAGGCATGGACATGACATGGGCTAGGGAGAGGAGGAACATGGGAACACAGAGCCTCGGTCTCGGGAGAGCAGGTACATGGAACCATGGACACATACACAGAACACAATGCCAGGATCCCTCCTTGGGTACAGGACATAGGGCCGGGACTCACACACAGAACAGAGCCGGGACCCCTCCTTGGGTACAGGACATAGGGCTGGGACTCATGACCCCCCCTGCGGGGCAACGGCGAGACGGCCTGACTTACCCCACGGAGGTGAGGACAAGACTAGACAAGACATAACCCCCCGCGGGGCAATGGCAAGACGGCCAGACTTACCCCATGGAGGCGAGGACAAGACAAGACCAACACGAGTGAACACCAGACAGTACCTATCTAGCTCCGGCGATAGAACTAGACCAAAGTGCAGGCGAGGGCTGCAGATGAGGGCTAGAGGCGAGAGGGGCAGAGAAGAGATTCAGATGGGGGGTATGACAGGAATCATGGACCGCCAGGGCCGGGACTTTACTTGGATGCCCCCGGAGCCGGGACTTGACTCGGTACTTGGACGCCCCCGGAGCCAGGACTTGACTTGGAGTCTCCGGGTAGTGGCGAGCTCTCAACTCGGCCTGGGAACAGTAGACAGCGGTTCTTGATTCCCTCCGGCAGGTTAACCAATGGACCCACCTCGGTGAGGAAACTTTGCAGGCTCGCTTTGCCGAGGTAACTTGACAGGGTTGCTCCGGTAAGGAAAGGCGAATTACCGGCACTCGCTTCGGGCGGAGACAAGGCTTGCTCCGGCCAGGTGACATTGGCACGCAGTACCTCTGGTGACTTTGCAGACGCTCTCGTGCCGAACGGCTGAAAGCCGGAGACTATAAACTACCGTTTCAGCCGAGAGTAAATTGCCTCTAAACACCAAGGCCGAGGGACACGGGAAAACAGGGAACCAAAGGGAAACAGGGAGTCCACGGTCCGGATCGTAACATAAACAAAGTAAATTTAAAGAGACCCCGATCCGGACCATGACAAGCAGGGAGTTAGAGGATTGGGGAGCTTTTAAAAACCAACAGAAGGCAACTAAAAAAGTCATAAAGAGAGAAAAGTTGAATACGAAGGTAAGCTAGCCAATAATATTAAAGAGAATACCAAAAGTTGCTTCGGGCATATAAAGTGTAAAAGAGAGATGAGAGTAGATGTTGGATTGCTAGAAAATGATGCTGGAGAGGTTATAATGGGGGACAAGGAAATGACGGACAAACTGAATAAGTATTTTACATTAGTCCTCACTAGCTGTATGTCAGCAGTTCGAGAGTGTCGGGGCAGAAGTGAATTGGTGGATAAGTCACTTGGACTAAATGGTGTACACCTCAGGGTTCTGAATGGGGTGGCTGAAGAGATTGGGATGGCAAACTATCAATGAATTCTGGCATGATTCCAGAGGAATGGAAAATTTCAAATGACATTCCACTCATCAAGAAGGCAGAGAGGCAGATTGAAGGAAATTATAGGCCAGTTAGTCTGACCTCAGTGGTTGGGAAGATGTTGGAGTCGATTGTTAAGGATGTGGATTCAGGGTACTTGGAGGTATATGTTAAAATAGGCCGAGGTCAGCATGGTTTCCTAAAGGGAAAATCTCGCCTGACAAGTCTGTTGGAATTCTTTATAGAAATGATAAGCAAAATAGACAAAGGAGAATCAGTGGATGTTGTGTACTTGGATTTTCAGAAGGCACTTGGCAAGATGCCATACATAAGGCCGCTAAAAAAATTAAGAGCCCATAGTATTACAGGAATGGTACCAACGTGGATAGAGCATTAGCTGACTGGCAGGAAGCAAAGACTGGAAATAAAGGGAGCCTTTTCTGGTTGGCGCAATAGACTGGCGTCCTATCCGGTGGGGGGGGGGGAGGTGAGGGAGTCTTGTACTCTTAGTTGCTTCACGCCACGGAAACCGGCATAAGCACTGGCCTGATGAGCTCGGGACCAGCGGTGTTCCACAGGAGTCTGCGCTGGGACCTCTTCTTTCTATATTATATGTCAATTATTTGGATGAATGAATTGATGGTCAAATTGCAGACAATACAAAGATAGGTGGAGGGGCAGGTAGTTTTGAGGAAGCAGAGAGGCTACAGAAGGTCTTAGTCAGATTAGGAGAATGAGCAAAGAAGTGGCAGATGGAATACAGTGTTGGGGTGGCGGTGTATGGCCATGCACTTTGCAAAAGAAAGAAAAGCATGGACTATTTTCTAAATGGAGCAAAATCTGAGTTGTATTGAAAGGACAGGCAGGTAGGCAAAGGGGTTGGGGTGGCTGTGTTCGGAAGAAATGAAATCACTTCATTACAAAGAAGTGATGTAAGATGGGAAGGGCAGAACCGTTATGGGTTGGACTAAGAAATGTAAAAAGACCCTGATGGGAGCTATATCTGAGTTGCAAGGTGATTTGGAACTCTTCGTACAGGATTCCCTAAATGTTAATTTGCAGGTTGTGTTGGTAGTGAGGAAGACAAATGCAATGTTATCATTCATTTCAAGAGGATTAGCATATCAACGCAAGGATGTAATGTTAAATCTTTATAAGGTGCCGATTATATCTAATTTGGAGTATTATCAGTAATTTTGTGTCCCTTAGAAAAGATGAGTTGACATTGGAGAGAACATAGGAGCATAGAAAACCGGCACAATACAGGCCCTTCGGCCCACAAAGCTGTGCCGAACATGTCCTTACCTCAGAACTACCTAGGCTTACCCATAACCCTCTATTTTTCCAAGCTGCATGTATCCATCCAGGAGTCTCTTAAAAGACTCTATCATTTCTGCCTCCTCCACCGCCGCTGGCAGCCCATTCCACACACTCACCACTCTCTGCGTAAAAAACTTACTCCTGACATCTCCTCTGTACCTACTTCCAAGCACCTTAAAACTATGCCCTCTCGTGCTAGCCATTTCAACCATGGGGAAAAGCCTCTGACTATCCACATGATCGATGCCTCTCATCATCTTGTACACCGCTATCAGGTCACCTCTCATCCTCCGTTGCACCAAGGAGAAAAGGCCGAGTTCACTCAACCTATTCTCGTAAGGCGTGCTCCCCAATCCAGGCAACATCCTTGTAGATCTCCTCTGTACCCTTTCTATGGTTTCCACGTCCTTCCTATAGTGAGGTGACCAGAACTGAGCACAGTACTCCAAGTAGGGTCTGACCAGGGTCCTATATAGCTGCAACATTATCACTGTCAGATTTCTGAACAGTGCATGAACATTATCTCATTATTTCTTTTTCTAAGCACTATTTATTTTACAATTTATAGTCATTTTTGACTTTGTACTGTACTGCTACAGCAAAAGAATAAATTTTACATCATATTTGTTAGAGATAATAATCCTGGTCCTTATTCTTAAAGACAAATAGAACTTGCAGAACAAGTATTTGAAAATAATTCCATAACCATCCATTTATTTTGTTTTTTTTAAATTTTTACATGGCATGGAACTGGCCCTTCCAGCCTAACGAGCAACCACCTATTTACCCTTAGCCTAGTCAGAGGACAATTTACAATGACCAGTTAACCTATGAACCAATACATCTTTGGAATGTGGGAGGAAACTGGAGTACCTGTAACAAACACACACAGTCACAGGGAGAACGTACAAATCCTTACAGACAGCACCAGAACTGAACTCTGAACTCTGACACCTCAAGCTGTATTAGCGTCATGTTAACTGCAATGCTACAGTTGTGCCAGCAATTTTGTTAGCTACTGGAGACAGAAGAAGGAAACCAAAAGTACAATTAATTCAAAATCATTTTAGATTTATTTCGATGTACAATCTCCCAGCTAGGCTTTCATTAGCTGGATGATATTTTGATGATCAGCCAGACATTCTTCTGTCAATTGATTGCAATTTAATTGAGGATTAGTGTCTTACTCATTGTTTGATTCAGTAACACATACCTTAAATCAGAAAAACATCGATGCATAACTCAGCAAGAACGTGAGGTATTTACTTCACAGCAGGCAAGTATGTAATAGTTTAAAGGATGACTTATCTCAGACTCTTGCTAACTTCCATTCCAACAAGGCGTCCTGCCAGCCCCAGTTAAAATCCTAATAGAGATGCAATAATTTCATTGCTCATGTTTTTGAATGCAGTTCTTTAATGGAAAAAGAATGGAGGAGATTGGAAACAAAAGGTTCAGACATGAAACAGGCACCAACTGCAGGGCAAGGAGCTCTTTGTGGGAGTGATGCTTTCAAAATTCACTTAATTTGCCATTCTCCATCCCCCAATCCCTATCCTGACTTCGCACAGGCATTTCACAATAGGAGTTAATCTGGAAGTTGCTGCCTGTTGCAGTCTGTCTGCTAACCCAGATCTCTGAAGGCAAAAATAATCTATTTTGTGTTGTAACATCAAGTTACTTCAGTAAGATTCAATGCTTAGCTTTGCAAAGAGTAAAAAACGTCACTGATTCAAATGAATGTTTTAAAACTTGTTTTTGGGGAACAATGAAAATTAATCTTAGCATATTATATGTTGATTTATATGAACTTTGATAGTAACTTTACATTGAATTTTAAACTTTGTAAGGACTGACAGCAGAATCTGAAGCAGAATCAGGTTCATTATCACTGACATATGTTGTGAAATATGTTGCTTTATGACAGCAGTATAGTGCAATGACTAAAATTATTTTAATTTACAATAAGAAATACATTTAAAAACTGAAATAGTACAAACATAGCCAAGTAGTGCAGTAGTGCTCATGGGTTCAAGGACTGCTCAGAAGTCTGATGGTAGAGAATGTCAAGTGTTGGTCTTCCTCGCTGGTGGTAGCAATGAGAAGAAGGCGTGTGCTGGATGGCAAGTGTCCTTAATGATGCATGCCGCCTTCTGGAAGTAGTATTGCCTTTTATAGAAGTCCTCGATCGTGGGGAGGTTAGTGTCCACGACGGAACTAGCTGAATCTACAACCCTCACCAGCTTTTTCTAATTCTGTGGATTGGCGCCTCCATACCAGATGGTGATGCAGTCAATCAGAATGCTTTCCACAGTACATCTGTAGAAATTTGCTGGAATCTTTGGTGATGTACTAAATCTCCTCAAATTCCTAATGAAGTGTAGTCACTGGTGCCTTCCTCATGATTGCATCAATATCTTGGATCCAGGATAGATCCAATGAGATGTTAATGCCCAGGAACTTGAAGTTGCTCATCCTTTCCACTGCTGATCCCTCCATAAGGAATGGTGCGTGTTTTCTCAGTTTTCCCTTCCTGAATTCCACAATCAGTTCCTTAGTCTTATGGATATTCGGTGTAAGGTTGTTGTTACAACACCATTCAACCAGCTGATCTATCTCATTCCTGTACAGCCCTCGTTACCATCGGATAAAAATTGAGATGATATTTTAGCTGGTTAAATATTAACTAATATTTTAATTAATAGTTCATTGCCACTCATAAATAGTTACTTTAGTTAATGGTTAATTGCCAAAAAATGCCTTCTCCAACTGTTTGACATTCATTTAGCCCACACACAATAAAAGTTATTTGACCAACCTTTGTATACACACGGTAAAATTATCTTATCAATCTTTATATACAAAGATTTTTGACAGGTACACCAAGGTTTATGTGATGCTGCATTTAACATCACTGGATAATTTAATATTAACTACCCAACATGATTTAAGAATACTCAATATCCAAATGTTTTTAAAATACATAAATTTGAAAGAACAAGCTAACTCCCTCTAAATTAGGGTGTATGAACTATAGTGCCTTACTTAATTCAGAAGTTCTTTTGCAAATATCTAATTAGCTAATCATGTGGCAGCAACTCAATCCAGACATGACCAAGAGGTTCAGTTGTTGTTCAGACCAAACATCAGAATGGGAAGAAATGTGAGCTAAGTGACTTTTGTCACGTACCCCGTGACGGGTTAAAGAACCAGCAGAAATGGAAAACACTTTGAAGTCCAGTATTGCTATTAACTAAAGGTATTTATTAGTAACTACGCAATACAGTAATATAAATGCAGTATATCAAACAGGTTAGCAATGACTACATATAAATATGTGTGGAAATATGTGAAAACCAAGCTTCTTCATGCCTAGGGGTAAATAGATAGTCTTACGATGATGAGTAAATTTCAGTTCAGTTCGTGGTATTTAGTTGAGCAGTGATGGAGAGAGAGAGAGGAAGAGACTTGAGTCTTCAGGTGAGCTGACGCCGTCAATCTTCCCGTTGTCCTCCGAAATCCTCAAAATTTTTCAGAAGTCACCGACTGTGACCATAGCAAAGGGGAATGTTCTTCTATGGTGGAACTATCAACCCAGGTGAGGGTTGGACACACAAAGAACTCCCCACCCATCACACCCTTTTCACACTGCCAGAGCCGCTGATCGATCCTCCAAAACCCATCTTTTCTGTGCACAACAAAACTCATTCAGTGTCCAAAACCATGTGTCCGTCAATCTATCAGCTGACCTTCCATTTATCTCACCGTGCTGAACACCAGCTGTCCATCAAGTAGCTCCTCCCTTCTCTCTCTGTAAGAACACAGAAGCTGCCAGTGTCCTTGCAAAGTGTAAACATGCTGCAGAGAAACCATAACACCATCTCCAAGCAGTCTTTGCCTCTCTCTCTCTCTTTTTAACAAGGTGTCTGTGTTCCACAACTCTCTCTCTCTCTTTTCAAAAGCACAGTTCATAGGGGTACTTCAGGACCCCGTCACACTTTGAGTGTGGAGTAATTGTTGGTGACAGACTGAGAGGTTTGAGTATCTCAGAAGCTGCTGATATCCTAGGATTTCCATGCACAACAGTCTCTAGAATTTACAAAGAATTGTGCATAATAAACAAAAAAAAAATCCAGTGTTAATGAGTGAGATCAGAGGAGAATGGCCAGACTGGTTCAAGCTGACATGAAGGCCATATTTCAACACTGGTGTGCAGAACAGCATGCCTGAATGCCGAAACTTGAACTGGATGGCCTGCAATAGCATAAGAGCATACTAGATTCCATTCCTGTACTTAATAAAGTGGCCACTCTGTGTATAGTATATGTAGCATGACCCATTCATTGATTAGAGTTTAAAACACTACAGGCACAAAAAGATGTCCGGACATAGGAGGGGGTGCATAGGAGGCTCACGAGAATTATTCTGGGAACGAAAGGGTTAACATATGAGGATCATTTGATGGATCTGGGCTTGTGCTTGCTGGAGTTTAGAAGAATAAGGGGGGATCTCATTGAAACCTATTTAATATTGAAAGACCGAGACAAAGGACGTCCCTTAAGAACCGAGATGAGAATGATTTTTTTTAACCAGAGAGTAGTGAAGCTGTGGAATTCATTGCTGCAGATCTCTGTGCAGGCCAAGTCATTAGGTATAGTTAAAGTGGAGGTTGATAGATTCTTGATTATTAGGGGTGTCGAAGATTACAGAGAGAAGGGAGGGGAATTGGATTTAATTGATAGTGTCATGGCTGCAGAAAAGGAGGATGTCATGGAGGAACTGTCTACAGAGTCTCTGTGGGTGGAGGTTAGATACAGGAAGGGGTCAATAACTCTACTGGGTGTTTTTTATAGATCACCCAATAGTAATGGACATCGAGGAGACAGATCCTGGAAAGGTGTAATAATAAGAGAGTTGTCGTGGTGGGAGATTTCAATTTCACAAATATTGATAGGCATCTCCCTAGAGCAAGGGGTTTAGATGGGGTGGCAGGACACCTTGTTGGAATGGGGTGGGTCGCCTGGGCAAGGGTGTATGACGTTGAAAGACCCGAAACACCCGACGACCCCAGGTTACATCGCTGATGATGTGTCCCAGCACATCCGCAGGGTGTATCTCAGAATTATGTAAGCTGGCTGAGCCAGTGACTCCCAGGAACAGGCTGGGGCACCACCAAGAACAGATTGGCGATGACTGGAGAGATGGTTGACAGCTCGGAAAGACGGCAAGCGGGGCAGGGAGGGGTAGCAGCCCAACCTGTATCTTCTGTGAAGAAGAACCCAAGAAAGATACAGATAAACCCAATGAAAGACACCCCCAGGGGAGCCCGGGGGGGGGGGGGAGAATGAGCAGCCCAGAAGCATGGCCTAAAGATCCATCAGGCTAGAATGAAGTGCTTGGAGCAGGAGAATGCTGCGTAGCACACAGGATTTACACCTGGTAAGACGCAGGAGGAGCCCGGCCTGGAGTCACCCCACAGAGCCCAGAACCTCCAAGCGCCAGAAGCTTCTGTGCCAAGCAACATAGTTCAACAGCGCCGGATCAAGTGGCCCCCAGCCAGCAACAAGAAAGAGTGGCTCCGGTTCGATGGCGATGTAGCAAGGATCATCCAGTTGACAGCCAACGGAGATGTTGACAGACGGCTTCAGACAATGGCCACCATCATTGTCAGCTTTGCCACAGAGAGGTTTGGAATGGAGGAGGGAAAGACCACCAGATCCCAGTACATGATGAACTACAGGGTAGCCCAGATCCACCAACTGCACCAAGAGTTCCGGTCCCTGGCATGGCAGTTCAGGGTAGCAACGGAGGAGGAGAAACCTCCCCCGGTTGAGCTCCGGAACATCTGCAGGAAGAAGCTAATGACCCTGCGCAGAGCAGAATAGCACAGGAGGCGAGGGAGAGAAAGAGCCAGGAAGCACACTGCCTTCATAGCCAACCCGTTTGATTTTACGAAACAGCTCCTAGGGCAGAAACGTAGCGGCAACCATGTGTGCTCTAAAGAAGAGGTAGACCATTTCCTTCATAACATCCTGAGCGACCCTGCAAGGGAGCAAGAGCTGGGCCTCCACAGAGCCCTTACAAACCAACCACTCCCCATAGTGGAGTTCGATGTGAGGGTGCCCAGCTGGAAGGAAGTCCAGGAGCCAGAGCCAGTTCTGCGCCAGGACCCAGCAGAGTACCCTACAAGGTGTACAAGCACTGCCCGGAGCTCCTTAAGATTCTTTGGAAGATCCTGCGTGTGATCTGGCGCAAGGGGACAGTGGCAGACCAGTGGATGTACGCAACAGGGGTCTGAATCCCCAAGGAGGAAAATTCATCGAACCTGGAGCAGTTCAGATCCATCTCGCTGCTTAGTGTGGAAGGGAAAATCTTCTTTAGTGTCTTGTCCCGCTGGATGACAGACTTTCTCCTCAAAAATGTTTACATCGACACTTCAGTGCAGAAGGGTGGAATTCAGGGAGCGCCTGGGTGCCTGGGACACAGTGGAGTAGTCACCCAGCTGATCAGGGAGGCGCACATGGGGAAGGGAGTCCTGGTCGTGCTTCGGCTAGATCCTACCAATGCGTATGGGTCAATACCCCACAAACTGGTGGAGTTTATACTGGACCAACACCATGTTCTCAGAAAGATCAAGGACCTCCTCATGAACTACGACAGGAACTTCAGATTGAGAGACACTTCTGGAACTATGACATCAGACTGGCATAGGCTGGAGAAGGGGGTTATAACTGGGTGCACAATCTCCGTTATTCTCTTTGCCCTTTGCCATGAATATGATGGTCAAGGCAGCTGAGGCAGAGTGTAGAGGCTCACTGACCAAGTCTGGTGTTCGGCAGCCCCCGATCAGAGCCTTTATGGATGACCTCACTGTCACAACAACATCAGTTCCTGGATCGCTCCCTATGCGACTCCTTGTCCATTCGTCCCCCCCATCCCTCCCCACTGATCTCCCTCCTGGCACTTATCCTTGTAAGCAGAACAAATGCTACACATGCCCTTACACCATAGAAAGGATGCAGAGGAGATTTACAAGGATGTTGCCTGGATGTTGCATGCCTTATGAGAATAGTTTGAGTGAACCCAGCCTATTCTCCTTAGAGCTATGGAGGATGAGAAGTCACTTGATAGAGGTGTACAAAATGATGAGCGGCATTGATCGTGTGGATAGTCAGAGGCTTTATCCCAGGGCTGAAATGGCTAGCACGAGAGGGCACAGTTTTAAGGTGCTTAGAAGTAGGTACAGAGGAGATGTCAGGGGTACGTTTTTACGCAGATAGTGGTGAGCGCGTGGAATAGGCTGCCGGTGATGGTGGTGGAAGTGGATACAATAGGGTCTCTTAAGAGACTCCTGGATGGATACATGATCGTAAGATCTTACATCTACGGACTCCAGAGCCTGCCGGCCCCGACGCTAGCAGGCATGAACTTTCAATTGCGGCCCCTGCCATTGATCTCGGCGGCTCCAACACCTCAGGACATATTCAAAACCCGGACTCCAGCAACGACCATGGACACATTCGAAGTGATTACGCAACCACCAACTGCAACTCCAGCCTTGAACACCAGGCCGGGTCTTTATGTGCTGCTGTTGTGACTCCCGTCTCCCCTTCCCCCACCACCACTCCGCAGCCCCGTCTTCCTCAGATCCCACTGTCAGCTCCTGGGCCCTCAGAGGCTCCATCTTCCTCTCACCCCAACCCTCCCCTCTCCATTGACACCCACAGCCTCCCCCCTCCCCCCTCTGATCCCAGCTGTCATCCGTGCCGGGTCTTTACCATCCCCTCCGACCTTCAACTGTCGGAGGCAGAACGCTCTGTTCTCAGTAAGTGCTTCACGTTTGTCCCCCTTCGCCCACACCTCAGCGAGTTCCGTGTTCGCCACGATGCGGAACTTTTCTTCCGCCGTCTCCGTCTCCGAGCCTACTTCTTCGGCAAGGACTCTTCCACCCCCACCGATGACCCCTTCTCCCATCTTCAACCGTCCTCTTCTTCATGGACACCCCGCTCTGGTCTTCTGCCTGCTCTGGATCTCTTTATTGCCAACTGCCGACGGGACATCAACCGTCTCGACTTCACCGCACCTTGTCCCCATTCCAACCTCACTCCTTCGGAACGCTCTGCTCTCCACTCCCTCCGCACTAATCCTAACATTATTATTAAACCCGCCGATAAGGGGGGTGCTGTTGTAGTCTGGCGTACTGACCTCTACCTTGCCGAGGCACAGCGACAACTCGCGGATACCTCCTCTTATTTACCCCTCGATCGTGACCCCACTAAGGAGCACCAGGCCATTGTCTCCCACACTATCAACGACTTTATCCGCTCAGGGGATCTCCCATCCACTGCTACCAACCTTATAGTTCCCACACCCCGCACTTCCCGTTTCTACCTCCTACCCAAGATCCACAAACCTGCTTGTCCTGGCCGACCTATTGTCTCAGCTTGCTTCTGCCCCACCGAACTCGTTTCTGCATACCTCGACACTGTTTTATCACCCCTTGTTCAATCCCTTCCGACCTATGTTCGTGACACTGCTCACGCTCTTAAACTTTTCGATGATTTTAAGTTCCCTGGCCCCCACCGCTTTATTTTCACCATGGATGTCCAGTCCTTATATACTTCCATCTCCCATCAGGAAGGTCTCAAAGCTCTACGCTTCTTTTTGGATTCCAGACCTAATCAGTTCCCCTCTACCACCACTCTGCTCCGTCTAGCGGAATTAGTCCTTACTCTTAATAATTTCTCCTTTTGCTCCTCCCACTTCCTCCAAACTAAAGGTGTAGCTATGGGCACCCGTATGGGTCCTAGCTATGCCTGCCTTTTTGTTGGATTTGTGGAACAATCTATGTTCCGTGCCTATTCTGGTATCTGTCCCCCACTTTTCCTTCGCTACACCGACGACTGCATTGGCGCTGCTTCCTGCACGCATGCAGAACTCGTTGACTTTATTAACTTTGCCTCCAACTTTCACCCTGCCCTCAAGTTTACATGGTCCATTTCCGACACCTCCCTCCCCTTTCTAGATCTTTCTGTCTCTGTCTCTGGAGACAGCTTATCCACTGATGTCTACTATAAGCCTACTGACTCTCACAGCTATCTGGACTATTCCTCTTCTCACCCTGTCTCTTGCAAAAATGCCATCCCCTTCTCGCAATTCCTCCGTCTCCGCCGCATCTGCTCTCAGGATGAGGCTTTTCATTCTAGGACGAGGGAGATGTCTTCATTTTTTAAAGAAAGGGGCTTCCCTTCCTCCAGTATCAACTCTGCTCTTAAACGCATCTCCCCCATTTCACGTACATCTGCTCTCACTCCATCCACCCACCACCCCACTAGGAATAGGGTTCCCCTGGTCCTCACCCACCACCCCACCAGCCTCCGGGTCCAACATATTATTCTCCGTAACTTCCGCCACCTCCAACGGGATCCCACCACTAAGCACATCTTTCCCTCCCCCCCTCTCTCTGCATTCCGCAGGGATCGCTCCCTACACAACTCCCTTGTCCATTCGTCCCCCCCATCCCTCCCCACTGATCTCCCTTCTGGCACTTATCCGTGTAAGCGGAACAAGTGCTACACATGCCCTTACACTTCCTCCCTCACCACCATTCAGGGCCCCAAACAGTCCTTCCAGGTGAGGCATCACTTCACCTGTGAGTCGACTGGGGTGAGATACTGCGTCCGGTGCTCCCGATGTGGCCTTTTATATATTGGTGAGACCCGACGCAGACTGGGAGACCGCTTTGCTGAACATCTACGCTCTGTCCGCCAGAGAAAGCAGGATCTCCCAGTGGCCACACATTTTAATTCCACATCCCATTCCCATTCTGACATGTCTATCCACGGCCTCCTCTACTGTAAAGATGAAGCCACACTCAGGTTGGAGGAACAACACCTTATATTCCGTCTGGGTAGCCTCCAACCTGATGGCATGAATATTGACTTCTCTAACTTCCGCTAGGCCCCACCTCCCCCTCGTACCCCATCTGTTACTCATTTTTATGCACACATTCTTTCTCTCACTCTCCTTTTTCTCCCTCTGTAACTCTGAATATACCTCTTGCCCATCCTCTGGGTCACCCCCACCCCCGTCTTTCTTCCCGGACCTCCTGTCCCATGATCCTCTCGTATCCCCTTTTGCCAATCACCTGTCCAGCTCTTGGCTCTATCCCTCCCCCTCCTGTCTTCTCCTATCATTTTGCATCTCCCCCTCCCCCTCCAGCTTTCAAATCCCTTACTCACTCTTCCTTCAGTTAGTCCTGACGAAGGGTCTCGGCCTGAAACGTCGACTGCGCCTCTTCCTATAGATGCTGCTTGGCCTGCTGCGTTCACCAGCAACTTTGATGTGTGTTGCTTCTAAATTAAGTACATGTTTGGCACAGCATTGTGGCCCGAAGGGCCTGGATTGTGCTGTAGTTTTTCAATCTTTCTATGTAACTCCTTTCCTCCCACAGATGGCGCTTGATCCCCTGAGTTCCTCCAGCAGATAGTTACCCCAGATTCCAGCATCTGTGATCAATCGTGTCTCCATTTTGCTACATTTCAGAAATAGATGTAAAAGTTCATTTGTTGAACAGTTCCTGAATAATATGTTGTTGAAAGAGATTGTCTACTTGTTATCATACTCTTCATTTTTGAGAATGTTCTGAACAAAATTCCCTGTCACATTCCTTGTCGTCACAGTGATTACCTTCAAAACATGTTGCTTCTCCGCTTTCAGTTAATCCTTTTTGAAATGACAAGGTTTACGGAGGATGCATATTGTTTTAAAGATTTTCATTTACACTGTAATTTCCACTATGTCAGCGAGTTCTATGACACTTTACAGCCAATTAATTGATTTAAAAGTTATGTCACAATGGGGTGGCGTGGGAGCATAGCGGTTAGCGCAACACTTTTACAACAGCAGCTGGATGATTGTGGGATTACTGTCAGGAAGTAGTTCCTACGTTCTCCACGTGATCATGTGGGTTTCCTCTGGGTGCTCCAGTTTCCTGCCATATTCCAAAGATGTTCTGTACTGCAGGGGTTAGTAAGTTGTGTACATGCTACATCAGCATTGGAAGTATGGCAACACTTGGGGTCTGCCCAGCACATCTTGAGCTGTGTTAGTTGTTGACACAAATGACACATTTCACTGTATGTTTCGATGTTCATGTGACAATTAGAACTAATCTCTTTAACTTTGCATTTCATTCATCCACAACCAATGTTCTTCCTTCCCCATGATTTTAAATATGTTGGTAAATGAAACTCACTTCATCATATGTTGTTTCAATGATCAAAAACTATAAAATGCTTTCATTTGATTTCATTTAAAACAAACATTTTATAGTACAAAGAGAGCAGATGATTATATTCTTTCTAAAGAATGCAACGGCAAATTTCTCTGATAATTTTGCAAGCATTCATTTCCAGCATGGAGCATTACCACAATGCACGTCAGGTTGTAAGCACCACAAGGATCAAGAATTTGTTTTCATGGAGAACTGTACATACAAGAGAGATTATGCTTATGTTACAACAAAAGGTTCTTGGAGTCAGCTAGTTCAGGCAGAAAGACATAAACTCAAATTACCTACTAAAAACTACAAAGCTTTGTTTATTAGGGCACTACAGCAAGCAGGAGAACACTTATCTAGGCGTGCAAGAGCCCCTTTCACTGCAGCAATCAGCAGTGTGTCGCTGAGGCCTCGAAGAACTACCCCCAAGCTCTCTAAATGCTCTATTTTTATCTCTATTCATTCCACTGTTATGAAGACCAATACATAGCACCAGCTCAACCCACCAGATTCAGAACTAATCGTCATTTGTCACCCCTCTTCATGAGTTCCATCCCAGGTTCAACTTTCATGTTCCCTTGGTTGTTTCCATAGTCTTTCATTCTC